>NC_069500.1:656742331-657077331 GCF_027579735.1 Bombina bombina
GTTTTTAACGATCCAATGTATTTATATATTTAAATGAAAATGTTTTTTTTTTTTTTTTAGATGATCCATGTATTTTACAGCATTATTACTGATTTTTATAAGTTATAGGTAAGCACATATAAATATTTTATTTTATGTTATACTTTCAAATGCATGTATTTAAATTAATGTAAATAATGCAATATTTATGATAAGTAGATGTAAATAATAGTACATTGGTGCACTTTTAACATGTATTACTAATTTAGCAAAGCCGGAGAACAGGCACTGAAACAGTTAAATAGTAGACTGACACTCCCCTTAAAAGGTAGGAAGTCAGAGATTAACAGCACTCTTGAAAAAGTTCCAGCACGGAACGAAACGTACGTTGAGTGAGGGGGCTTTCACACTGCCCATATCAGTTTTTATATAACCTTTATCCAGTGAGGCCGCAATTCTGTTGTATATATCTATCAAGTTGGAATACATCAAGCGGGCTGAGGATAGATGTTTTATGTGTCTATATGCCAATCTATGGTCTAACGATATACACTTTGGTGAGAAAGACTCACATCGCTATATTGGGAAAGCATTTCCACTACCAGTAACAACCAACCAATAGCGGAGAAGGGATCTACGGAAGTTACCGCTTGATTGGTCAGAAGCTAACTCAGCTACACACAGCCGTGACACTGACGTCACGCGCAACGCCACTGGAGCCGGAGCAAAGGAGACATTTACTGGTCTGCACTTAGATGTGTTTGGGCGCTCTTGATTGGTCAGAAGCTAACTCAGCTACACACAGCCGTGACACTGACGTCACGCGCAACGCCACTGGAGCCGGAGCAAAGGAGACATTTACTGGGTGATTTTATACATCGCGTGCTATGATTTTTTAAATTGTGAGTTTATTTCCTTATGTGAGATATTCTTATTTTGTGTTAATAAATATTGTACAGACAGTCTGCACTTAGATGCGTTTGGGCGCTCTTTTTTCTTTGTTTTTATATATTTTTCTCTTAGCTTTATCATTGCATGATTATGATTAGCATAGTAATTGTTTTATATATGTATATATAGATTGTTATTTGTGTATATATGTATATTTCAATTTTCAGATCCATGTGTGTATTTAGAAACTCTGCATGAATTGATGCACCTTTAACAAATGATCTGAGTATTGATACAATGATATAATCCCTGTAAAGTGTTCATTTCATTGAAATAGTATTGTCTATGTGTATCCTCTTTTTATAAAAAAAATCATGTCCCTTTAAGTGATGGTGAGCACAATTGTTAATGAATGTATTTCCATTTCTAAAGCGTTTTTGTCCTTTTTACATGAACAAGGACATATAATCTTATTAATAAACAATCTTATTGTAATGTTGACAGCACATGTATTTCATTTTCAATTCTATCTTATTGTAAAAGTGTAACCAAATAAATCTCTGTGTGTAATGCAAATATTTTAGATGATGAATATTTTTTAACAAATATGTTAACAAAATACTTCTCCTCCCATATATGGCTATAGGTAGGCTGACCATATTTAAACTTGAATAAATGACCAGTTTAATCAATCCATGTATCATTATTGTTATTCCAAAACAATCAAAACATATCTTAAAACATCAATGGCATATGTATTTCTCATGTGTATCTTTTAAATGTTAAAGATATACACCATAGCTATAGTTCAAGGGGACAGTCAAAGTCCGAAAAGATGATTCATGATTTGGTGACATTCCTAGATAGCAATCTAGACACATACTAGTTCCTAAAATATAAATACGTTTTTTAGTGATATGCCAAGCTGTCAACTGAGTCCTTGTATTGGCTGCGGTTTTTCAGCTATCTCGGATGTGCCATGTTGCTCAAAACGTCACCTGCCAGGCTGTCCAATGATTCCTTGTATTGACTGACGTTCTTACGTGATCAAGAATTTTCCTTTTATTGGATGGCGTTTTTACGCGATCAAGGATGCGCCTTTTTTTTTGGCCGTTGTTACGTGATCAAGAATGTTCCTTTTATTGGATGGCGTTTTTACGCGATCAAGGATGCGGCTTTTTTTTTGGCGTTCTTACGTGATCAAGAATGTGCCTTTTATTGGATGGCGTTCTTACGTGATCAAGGAAGCGCCATGTTAAGACGTCACATGCAAAGGTAAAAAAACGTATGATTGGATTACGTAGTCCCGCAATATTTGTTTGTGCACGTTAAACACGTTTGTGACTGCAGGCAATTTTAAAAACCTTGAGAATATGTATTATTTGCATCATGTTACATTGTTGACCCGTAGCTGATAAAGACCACCACATTCTCTTTTGATGGATGTCTGGTTGAATAAACGAACGAAAGCAAAATGTTTTCATGCATATGATATTTCGAGGCAAGTGCAAATCTCTATAGTCCATGTTGTTTAATATGTTTGTCAACAATATGTTCCTTTTTCATAAAAATGACTGTTGTTTTTAATGTTAAAGATATCTAATTAATAAATATGCGCTATTGTGTTAGAATAAAGTAATCAATATGCATTTAGCTTTATCATATGCTAAATATATGATGCCAACTTCTTCTAAATGTAATTTCGTTGTAAATTTTATTAAAGGTTCATTAGACACTCACATTATAAATCAAATTTTTTTATTTTGTCTCTAGTTAGATAGTCCATTGTTTAACTAATACACGTTTCATTTTGCTTCTGTTCAAAGAAAATGTAATTAATTATCAGGACTCCTCGCCAAGCCTCTAAGTTTCATGTGAGTACCATCTCCAGCTTTCTCCTATTTGTGTAAAGGGTCTTTTCATATGTTAATGATGGGGTATTGTCTGGTTTTACGGTTGTAATGGGGGTTCATCTATATTTTCAATAGAGATAACCCGATTTTCTTTGAAAGTGTTTGAAGCTTTGTTATATTGATATCAGTATATGTTAATCTTGTTGTTTGTAGTAGTGTCTATTACATACAGTTCTGTTAAAAATATAGTATACTGTCCCTTTAATGCAAATGTTGATTTTTGTATCATGTATGAGTTCCACATTGTTTAATCTTCAAATATATTATTGTTAGCATATTTTCACCCCCCCACTCCTAAAAGGACTTTAAACCATATTCATTGTTCAAACAAATGTCTTTCTTAAAAAAAAATAACACAATAATGTCTCTTTAAGAAATATACTTTAATTTAACACGTCAATATAAATCTGATTTTCAATATTTAATTTTTGACCAAGTACATGTAGATATACCAACAAGCTTCAAATATGTGTTAGCATATGTATTTTTGTTAAAGGGACAGTTTAGAAAACAAATAATGTTTTGCATTATTATAAAAGTCAATTTTGTAATATCAATGATATCAAAGGTTTCTCACCAATTAATCATTTGTCTTTGTTTATTTAAATTTGCTAGCTAAACCTATGAGGTTCGTGTGCTCATTTCTTCGAGCTTGAAGAGTGCATGTAATCATTATACAATTTGACCACTAGAGGGCATTTGGATAGCATTTGTATATGTAAACCTTGTGCTCATACAGCATATTATTTACCATGTATTGATCATTGATATCTCAAAGGTTGTTATGTCAGAACAACAAATAAGTGGTCATTTTTCCTAGGCATAGATACAAGGTTAAGCACATAAGTCACCACGTATTTCTCCATGTTTTGTTGTTTCCAACTTGATAATGCGTAATACAGTGTTTTCTTTGTAATCAATAATTTTCTGACTGTCCCCTTTAAGCTGTGTTATTGGCATTCAAACAGTAATATGCCTCATGGATAATTGTAATGGTAATTTTGTTTGCGATTCGGGAAACAGTTTGGACATCACATCACAGAAACCAATCAATATCATGAACAAGGATAGGTATGTGATGATGTGGTTTTCACACACTTATAACCCACACTCTGCAAACAATCTGCCTCCATGGACCCGGTCCCATAGAAGTAGATTATATACAGAGTGTGGTCCACAAGTGTATGAAAACCACATCATCACATACCTATCCATTACACATTAAATAAAAAAAAAATTAAAGATGAAAATAAATACTTACTTCCTCTTCCTTCCCCTCTTCCACGGGGCTGAGGCTCTGGGAGGGGCAACTGCCGACTCCGAAGAGTTCTCCTTGGAGAGGTTGTGGGAAGAGTGAAGGAAGAGTACTGGGACGACCAGGTGAGGAGGAGAAGATGGCTGAGGAGGAGAAGCTGGCTGAATGAGGAGAAGCTGCTGAAGAGGAGGAGATGGCTGAACAGGATGAGATGGCTGAAGAGGAGTAGATGGCCCGGCAGGAGTAGATGGCCCCGGCAGGAGTAGATGGCCCGGCAGGAGGAGATGGGCCGGCAGGAGGAGGCCCAGCAGCAGGAGGCCCAGCAGCAGGAGGCCCAGCAGCAAGAGGCCCAGCAGCAGGAGGCGGACCAGGAGGTAGACCAGCATGCGCCTCCCGGAAAAAATTGAACATCTCTTGGTGCATATGAAAGATTCTGTTTTGGGCTTGTTTGATTCTATTGAGTATGTTTATTATTTGGTTTTGTCCTTCAATTATTTGATTTTGTCCATCAAGTATTCTAGTGCGGCCTTCGATATTTTGTATCCGGGAGTTACGCATCTGGTCTATGTAGTCCAGTAGAACCTGCACCTCCGCTATTTCTCTTGTTGTGCTTGGCGGGGTACGCGTGCACGGCGGGGTGCCCGTGCACGGTGGTGTGCGGGTCCTTGAGGGTCCTCTGGTTCCGCGTGCTCCTCCTCTGCTTCCGGGGCCTCTTCATCAGCTTCCGTGCGCTCTTCGTCACGGGGGGCCTCTTCCCTCCGAAGTGGAAATTCCTCCCCCACCACTCTCATCCCGGGGAGATAGATGAGGCTGTGTTTCTTGTGCTGCCTCCTCCCCAGACTCTGTATATTAAAAAAAAAACAAAACAAAAAAAATGTATATATTAGCATATTTGCAAATCAAGCTTTAAATGACTTAGCTTACGATACAATTACAAATGCAGAATCATTAATCCACTTTGAAATCTAACAAACAATCAATATGATTTCCGCTTTTTCAAAACCGTGTTTGTGATATCTCTGGTCAATCTGATTTTTTTCGCGTTTGTTTTCAGTCTGTTTAAATGCACACCTAACCTATAGCCTAGATACTGATGTAACCGCAAAGTAATTGAATGCGTGTAAACAACGTTATAGCATTAATCTGATCCTTAAAGGGACATGAAACCCAATGTTTTATCTTTCATGATTAGAAGCATACATTTATTATCAACTTTCCTAATGTACTTTTCGTATCTAATTAGCTTCATTCTCTGGATATTCTTTGCTGAAAAGCATATCTAAATATGCTATAAGATGCTGATTGTTAGCTGAATATAGCTGCCTCCTGTGATTGTTTCACCGTGTGCATGGCTATTTCTTCATTAAAATATATCTCAAGAATAATTCAAATAGGTAATATAAGTACATTTGAATGTTTTGCCAAATTGTATTCGCTACCTCAATCATGAAAGTAAATGTTTGCGTATAGTGTCCCTTGAAATACATTCGTATGTGAAATTATTGTTCAATGAGCTTACCGTCAGATGAGAGTGGCAGGTTCCCGGTATCAATTCCTCCGATACCGACTATTTCCACCTCGGAGATGCTGGGCCGCAACATTTCCTCTCCATCGGCAGTACTCTATTTCCAGGGCAGGTCCGCCACCGGTTCCTGCGGCATGTCGGGCCTCCAGACTTAACTTTTTCTTGAGATCCATCTTACAGTCCCGGTAGCAATGTTTTATCGAATCAAGATCTCTGTTCCGGCCACCCACTGCATTGACTGCATTTCTTATCTCATTCCAGAGCCTCCTCTTGTCAGTCGGGGTAGTCTTCTGGTGCTGCAGCCTCCTATACCTGGCCATATAGGCCTCTATGAGGGCCTCCTTCTCCTCCATCGAAAACCTCGCCTCCCTAGTCGCCTTGGCCTTCCCCTGTGACGATGCCCTCTGTTTCCCGGACTGTGAAGCCCTACTCTGTCCGCCACTGGGCCCAGGCCACTTGTTCATCTTGAACCAAGTGGCTGGGTCCACCCACCCGCTTCCACCCCCGCTTCCTGCCCCCCTTCCTGCCCTGTTCCTCTCCCCCCTCCCTCTCCTCCCCCCCTCTACCTCTCCCCTGCCTGGCCTCCATCTGTTCCCTAAACTAAACCCCAAATAATCAAACAAAAAGTGAGTGTGATGAAATGAAAGGGGTGTCAAAATAAAGAACTAAAAAGACAAAAAAAGTGCTGAAAGTGTGAGAGGGATGTAAAAAAACAAAGAGGGTAAGGAGTATTTAAATAAACCAAAAGAAGAAGAAGGACTAAAAGGAGGATATGTAAACTAAATGTAACTAGGGGATGGGTATGGGATGGGTATGGGGTATGGGATAAGAGTAAATGGGATGAAAGGGAATGGGACTACAGGGAATGGGGTATGGAGTGTAGTATGAGGGGGTAGGGGGTATGGAGTGTATGTAGTGTTATTGATAAGTGTATGTATTGAATGTGTTTGCGTGTAAATGTGTTAAGTGTACAGAAAAATCACTCGCTCGCTAACTCACACTACTACTAATTCTCACTAACACACTACTACTAATTCTCACTAACAAACACTCCCACTAACTCTCACTAACTACCAGTAACTTACGCTCCCACTAACAACTCTCACTAACAACTCCACTAACTCACTCACGCTCCCACTAACAGACTCTCTCCCACCTCCCACTAACTCACTCACGATAACACTAACAACTGACTCTCTCACGCTAACACTAACTCACTCACAATAAGCACCAACTCTCTAATATTAAACCTCCAATCTCCAAAGACCCAACAGCAACACAGTCAAAGAAGCCCTGCTTGTGTGGTGCTTTATATACCCTGTGTAAATGTTTAATGATGTACCTATTGCGTTGTAAATTGTGTTCATGTGTGCTTTATTAGCAATTAATATTAGTGCAATGTGTATTAGGTGTGTGAATTTGCGCATGCTCATTTGGAGTTAGTATTTGTGGAATGTGTAGAATGCGATGATGTCATAGTGGTCGTTTTCTCTAACATTGTCCAATAGTATTCTTTTTAAATGTGAATTTGCGATGGTGTGTTCTTAGTGAAGTGTTGTATATGTATGTTTGTCCTAATATAATAGTTATATTGAATGCGATTATTTTTCTAGTGTATGTATATATTTTTTATTCCTTGTTGTTATTTTGCGATTTTCCCGCATCTTAAAGTATATGCGTATTCCCCGTATTAAATTTTATTTCAAATCCCCCCGTTTGTGAATGTGTAATGCTTGTGTGCTTTGTTGATTGATTGTTGTTGTGACATTTTGCGGCGTGTTATTGTTGTGCATGATGTGGTATGCGTCATATGACCGAGCTGTGCGTATTCTCGCGAGATCGAGTGTTAGGTGAAAAAAGCAATTTTTTTGCTTTCCCATTGATCTCTATGGGAGACTGTCTTACGCGTGCAGTATTACGCGTGTGACATACACGCGTTAGGAGCATCGTTAGATGGTCTGTTTTGAACTCTAAATTCCGGAGTCAAACAATGCCGTGCGTTAGCAACCCATCTACCGCCGAACTCCAAATCTAGGCCTTAGTTTTCTGCACGAATTGACAGCAGACACAGTGATTACAGGGGGAACTGCCGACTATTTTTGGGCATTGCGTTCTAACCAGTTATATGTAGGCACTTTGTTAAATTCGCTCTTGACAAGGAGATCTTTCAAATTGTTAGGTCTCCTTGCTGTCATTAGGGGATAATCCCCCACATGTTGGTGTAATGTAGAATCATTAGTCAGCAAATGCCAGTTATTATTTAGAATACTTTTAACTTTACTCCAATGGGCATTATATTTAGTAATAAATCTGATTTTAGTGTCTTCCACATTCTCACTTTTGGTATTCTTTTTATACAGCAGATCTTTTCTTTGATGCTGAGATGCTCTATAGAGTGCTCTTTTTACACATCTTTTTGAATAGCCTCTCTCCAAAAAACGAGTCGCCATATCTTTTGCCTGTTGTTTAAAGGTTTGGTCTCTAGAGCAAATTCTGCGTAGCCGCAGAAATTGCCCATAGGGATACCCCTCTTAAGGTTTTCAGGATGATGACTCGTTCCCAAGAGAAGGCTATTAGTTGCAGTCGGCTTTCGGAACACTTCTGTTTCAATTTTACCTTCGTTCTTACTAATTTTTAAGTCCAAAAAATTGATAGTACTAGAATCATAACTACAAGTTAAGAAGATATTTAAATTATTCTTATTCAGGAGGGAAACAAATTTAAGTAGATCCTCCTCACTGCCGTCCCATAGCAGGAGGATATCATCCACATATCTGATCCAGAGGGCTACATGCGCCTCAACTATGTCAGAATGCTCACCAAAAACAATTTGATCTTCCCATCCACCAAGGTGTAAACAGGCATAGGTTGGGGCGCATGTAGCCCCCATTGCTGTCCCTTTGTTTCTGTTTATAATATTTGCCATCAAAAATGAAAATATTGTTTTCCAGAACAAATTTCAAAAGTTCACTTACAAATTTAGAATGTTTGCTATAGCCCACTCCTCTTGTGTTGAGAAATTTTTCACAAGTTGCAATTCCAATAGAGTGGGGAATTGAAGAATATAAGGATTCAACATCCAACGAGACCAAAATGGTCTTGTCAGAGACATTGATTCCATCGAGTTTTTTAATCACATCTGTTGAATCTTGGACAAAAGTACGTAAGTCATTTACAAATGGCTGTAAAAACCTTTTCAACATAGTTACTTATTCCTTCAGTGGGGCCCCCCATCCCAGAAATGATGGGGCGTCCAGGTGGATTTTTAATGGATTTATGTAACTTTGGTATCCAGTAGAAGACTGGTGTTTTTGGTTTATGACTATACAAAAAGCCAAATTCTTGGCTTGTAATCAAATTATTTCTACGTGCTTCATTTAATAGAAAAAGAAGTTCATTGTGAGATCTATGAAATTCCTCAAAAGAAGATTTGGCATATTGTGTTTCATCAAGTAATTGCCGCATTGCTTCTTTAATGTAGTATTCTTGAGTAAGGATGACAACATTACCCCCCTTGTCGGCCGGTTTTATGACCAATTCCTGATGATTAATCAGTTCTTTAAGGGCTCTTCGTTCAGATTTAGTAAGATTATCATTGACAATCTTTGTAGTTTGGACTTGTGTCAACTCCTGGGAGACATTTTGAACAAAAACCGAAATATTTGGAATGGAGGAAAAAGAGGGCATGTAAGTGGATTTTTTCTTTAAATCTGTTTTTGGAAGGATATCTGTAATTTCATTACTCTGTTCATAGAGAAGAGTCTCCAGACAATCCAGAGTATCCCTCTCTTTTCTACAGGCCAGATCTACTTGTATTTTTGGCGTCATTATCTTTTTTAAAGCGAGTTTTCTCGCAAAAAGATGTAAGTCCTTGGTGACTTCGAATAAATCTAAACTATTAGAAGGGCAAAAACGAAGTCCCTTTTCCAGTACTTTTATATGTTCGCGATTTAGGGGGAATGAGGAAAGGTTGACAATACCCATTTTATGAGAGGGGGGCTGAGGGCCTAAAAGTGAGTCACTTTCCTCTTCTAGTTGTATCTCATGCGATTTCTGGTTATCATATATTGTCCCTGATGTCGTCTGTTCCCCCTCCCTCTTCCTTCTCTCCTCTCTCCATTTTGGTCTTGTTGGATGTTGGATGTTGAATCCTTATATTCTTCAATTTCCCACTCTATTGGAATTGCAACTTGTGAAAAATTTCTCAACACAAGAGGAGTGGGCTATAGCAAACATTCTAAATTTGTAAGTGAACTTTTGAAATTTGTTCTGGAAAACAATATTTTCATTTTTGATGGCAAATATTATAAACAGAAACAAGGGACAGCAATGGGGGCTACATGCGCCCCAACCTATGCCTGTTTACACCTTGGTGGATGGGAAGATCAAATTGTTTTTGGTGAGCATTCTGACATAGTTGAGGCGCATGTAGCCCTCTGGATCAGATATGTGAATGATATCCTCCTGCTATGGGACGGCAGTGAGGAGGATCTACTTAAATTTGTTTCCCTCCTGAATAAGAATAATTTAAATATCTTCTTAACTTGTAGTTATGATTCTAGTACTATCAATTTTTTGGACTTAAAAATTAGTAAGAACGAAGGTAAAATTGAAACAGAAGTGTTCCGAAAGCCGACTGCAACTAATAGCCTTCTCTTGGGAACGAGTCATCATCCTGAAAACCTTAAGAGGGGTATCCCCTATGGCAATTTCTGCGGCTACGCAGAATTTGCTCTAGAGACCAAACCTTTAAACAACAGGCAAAAGATATGGTGACTTGTTTTTTGGAGAGAGGCTATTCAAAAAGATGTGTAAAAAGAGCACTCTATAGAGCATCTCAGCATCAAAGAAAAGATCTGCTGTATAAAAAGAATACCAAAAGTGAGAATGTGGAAGACACTAAAATCAGATTTATTACTAAATATAATGCCCATTGGAGTAAAGTTAAAAGTATTCTAAATAATAACTGGCATTTGCTGACTAATGATTCTACATTACACCAACATGTGGGGGATTATCCCCTAATGACAGCAAGGAGATCTAACAATTTGAAAGATCTCCTTGTCAAGAGCGAATTTAACAAAGTGCCTACATCTAACTGGTTAGAACGCAATGCCCAAAAAATAGTCGGCAGTTCCCCCTGTAATCACTGTGTCTGCTGTCAATTCGTGCAGAAAACTAAGACTTTTAGCACGAATACAGGAGTCACATATAAAATCAATTCTTTCATTAATTGTTCCACAAAAGGAGTCATATATCTTCTCTATTGCTCGTGTAAATGTTTTTATGTGGGTAAAACTTTTAGAGAATTACGCTCCCGCATTACAGAACATAGAGACGATATAAAGGACTTCAATATTGACAGCCCAGTGGCAAGACATTTTGCTCAATTTCACAAATCAAAAATTGATGAACTTCACTTCATTGGAATAGAATCAGTTAAACTGAGCATGCGCGGGGGGGACATTGATAGAATTCTTTTACAAAAAGAAACAAGATGGATGTACAAACTAAACACCCTATCTCCCAATGGCTTAAATGAAAAATTGGAATTTGCTTCCTTTTTAGGCTAATTCCTTATACCTTACTTTGTCTGCACATCTCCATTTATTTCCATATATGTAGAGAATATGGGATCTCAAAAGTAACAAAATAAATCAAAATTGTAAATATATATTACTATGATGAGCTAAATTGCACATATTTGCTGTTAGAGTAATTTGACACACATAATATTATAATTAAGTATTGTCTTTTAAATATTGCACAATGGTGTATTAAAATAAAATTGTTTTTAGTATATTTTGTATATATGATTTGTTGCGGATGTGTGTGTGAGTGAGTATCTGAATCATTGAAGTGTATCTAATCAATTTCTGCTATGGAATACTTCACCTTGGTCACTTGAGAAGCCCTGAATTTAGCTGTATTTAAAAGTAACAATTGTAAAGACATTGTAACAGCGGCTAATTGTGATTGACATAAATTTCATCAAATGAAAAAGATTCTGGAAACCGGCATCCAATAAAAAGGCTGGTAATCAAGGTGTCGTGAGCACCTGGAAGAAGCTCCATGCTGCACTGACTGAAGGAGCGAAACGAGCGTTTGGACTTGTTGTGCTTGGCAGCCCTTACAGCAGATCCCCTGCTCATCGTGACTTACCCCTGATGTCTGGACACTCTATGAACGAGGCAGCTAGGAGGAGCGACCGCGTGAACAAATACAGGTAGAACATGTTATACGCATCTGTACACCGAATATTACTGTCTTAAAAGAATACAGTACCTGTGAATAAAGACGCGTGTTTCTATTGCTCCTCCTATGCTATGCCTTTAAAGCACCAATCGACTCAGTAACTATCGGGGTTCAAGTCTGAAGTAACTGGTCTTTATACACCGGGGACTGTATAACTGCATCCATTTCTTGCATTAACGCTGCACTTATTGGATTACAAATACCTGCAAGTCTTAAACGGACTGTTTTTTGTCTATTTCCCCTGGTGCACCAGATAATAACTTTTTGGCCAGTACTTTATAACACTGCTTTGTGTGGGATCCACTGTATGAATGTGAATGTGTGTATTGTGCATTTGGTTAATAAATATTTATATTGTTTTTGACATACAAGCTTTTTGTAGTGCTTTTATTCAATTTTACAGTCGTGCTGGATTTACCTAGACTTTTGGGAATTTCTTATTGTGAAATCCCCACTTCCTTTTCTATGTGGTTTCATATAGAGCTTGTATTTGGGTGTGGTATGGAGCTCAACGCCACCATATCGCCCGTACAAGCCTGCTTTTTGTAAACTTGTAATAGCAGCACTATAAGGAGGTGAAATAACGCCACTTTTGTGGCGGTTGTTAATTTCCCTATAGCATTGAAAACTCGTAATCTAGCTGTATGTGAATAAAGTGGTAACATCCTTATTGAAGAAACCGGGTGCAAGTTATTTCTTTGGAGTGTGTTTGGAGACTCTGCACTGGCCATTGTTACCTTACAATTATCTACATACCCATACAGATATATAAACACAAACATTTACTTATATACATACACACTTAACAATCCACATATGTATATATATATATATATATATATATATATACACACACACACACACACTCACTGGCCACTTTATTAGGTACACCTTGCTAGTATTGGGTTGGACCCCCCTTTGCTTTCAAAACTGCCTTAATTCTTCATGGCATAGATTCAACAAGATGTTAGAAACATTCCTCATACATTTTGGTCCATATTGACATGATAGCATCATGCAGTTGCTGCATATTTGTTGTCTGTACATCCATAATGTAAATCTCCCATTCCACCACATCCCAAAGGTGCTCTATTGGATTGAAATCTGGTGACAGCGGAGGCCATTGGAGTACAGTAAACTCATTGTCATGTTCAAGAAACCAGTTTGAGATGATTTGAGCTTTGTGACATGGTACATTATCCTGCTGGAATTAGCCATCAGAAGATGGATACACTGTAGTCACAAAGGAATGGACATAGTCAGCAATAATACTCAAGTAGGCAGTGGCATTTAAACAATGCTCTATTGGTACTAAGGGGCCCAAAGTGTGGCAAGAAAATATCCCCCACCACCACCAGCCTGAACCGTTGATACAAGGCAGGATGGATCCATGCTTTCATGTTGTTTACACCAAATTCTGACCCTACCATCTGAATTGTAGCCTCAGTTTCCTGTTCTTAAATGACAGGAGTGGCACCCCCTGTGGTCTTCTGCCGCTGTAGCTTATGTGCTTCAAGGTTCGACGTGTTGTGCACTCAGAGATGGTATTCTGCATACCTTGGTTGTAACGAGTGGTTATATGATTTACTGTTGCCTTTCTATCATCTCAAACCAGTCTGCCCATTCTATAATGATCTCTGAAATTAACAAAGCATATTTTCTCTTTTTCTGACCATTCTATGTAAACTCTAGAGATGGTTGAGCCTGAAAAAAATCCCAGTAGATCAGCAGTTTTTTAAATACTCAGACCAGCCCATCTGGCACCAACAACCATGCCACGTTCAAACTCACTTAAATCCCCTTTTTTCCCTATTCTGATGCTCGGTTTAAACTTCAGCAAGTCATCTTTACTACATCTAGATGCCTAAATGCATTGAGTTGCTACCATGTCAATTTATGTTACCAAGCAATTGAACAGATGTACCTAATAAAGTGACTGGTGATTGTGTGTAGGCGATAAGCCTGCCCAGAGGACAGTCTATTTAAAATTACAGAAAAAAATAAACGAAATTAACAAAAAAAAACAAAAAAAAAACCTAATCTGATACCACTATAAAAATAACCCCCCCAAAATAAAAACACCCCCTAATCTAACAATAAACTACCAATAGTCTTTAAAAGGGCCTTTTGTAGGCCATTGCCCTAAGTTAAACAGCTCTTTTACCTAAAAGCAAAACAAAGTCCCCCCCTAAAAGTAAATCCCCAATCCACACAACACCCCAAAATAAAAAAAGCCTAATTCTAACCCTGAAATTGGTACTCACAGTTCCTGAAGTCAGGCAGTGAAGGTCTTCTTCCAGGGGGACTACATCTTCATCCAGCGCGGGGATGGAGTGGAGTTGACGGCGAAGCAAGACCTATGATCGCGGAGCAGGACCGGTGTGGAGGATCCTCTTGATGAGGTCTGCGCTGCACACTGAAGATTGAATGCAAGGTACCCCATTTAGGTACCTTGCATTCCTATTGGCTGTTTAAATCAGGATTTCAGTAGTTATCATCCTATTGGCTGATTTATAAATATAAATGGGGTACCTTGCATTCAATCTTCAGTGTACCTCCCCGCCGGTCCTGCTCCATGACTTCCAGTCCTGCTCTGCAATCACCTGTCCTGTTCCGCGGTCACCTCCACCGCCTTCACTCCTGATGAAGATAAAAGATGTTCCATGCTGGATGAAGATGGAGCCGTCTGGAAGAAGAACTTCACCGCCGGACTTCAGGAACTGTGAGTACCTATTTCGGGGTGTTTTTTTTTTTTTTTAGATTAGGGTTTATTTATTTTTTAATGGGCAGCAAAAGTGCTGATTGCCCTTTTAAGGGCAATGTCCATACAAATGCCCCTTTAGGGGCAATGGGTAGCTTAGGTTTTTTTAGACTTATGTTTTTATTTTGGGAGGTTGTGTGGAGGGTACTTTTAGGGGGTAATTAGTACTTTACTTTGGTAAAAAAAAAGCTGATCGCTTTAGGGCAATGCCCTACAAAAGGCCCTTTTAAGGGCTATTGGTAGTTTAGTGTTAGATTAGGGGTGTTTTTATTTTGGGGGGCTTTTTATAGGTGTATTAGTTTAGGTTTATTTTGTATAATTACGTTTATTTTTTTTTTAGATTTTTTAATTTTTTGTAATTTTAGTGTATAATGGATTATCTTCTCCCAGTGTTGTAATAGTTTTTTTTTAATTTAATCTTAAATCTTGTAAAATAATTGGGGTTAATTTATGGGGTTTTAGGTTAGGGGGTTTAGTGATTAGAATGATTTTTTTTGCGTTGTGGGTTGTTGGCAGTTTAGGGGTTAATATTGTAATTAGGTAGTTAACGTTGTGGAGTTTTTTTTTTTGTGGTTTCGGGGTTATTAGTGCAATAACAATTTGTGTTGTGGGGGTTTGGAGGTTTAAGGATTAATATTTTAATTATGTTATTTGCGTTGTTGTTTAATTTGCAGATTAGGGATTAATTACTTTATTATTTTACAATGTGGGGGCTGACAGCTTAGAGGTACATTTTGTGCATGCGTTAGGTGTTTGTTAATATTTCTTGCGTGCGGTTAGTTTTTTTGTTAATACTTCGTGCAGGCGGTTAGGTGTTTTTTGTTAATACTTTGTGCGGGCGGTTAGTTTTTTTTTATTTCATGCAGGTGGTTAGTTTTTTGTTATTATTTCGTATGGGTGGTTAGTTTTGTTGTTGTTAATACTTTGTGTGGGCGTTTATGTTCTTTTTGTTAATACTTTGTACAGGTGTTTATGTTTTTTCGTTGATACTTTGTGCGGGTATTCAATAATAAACATATATACTGTATTAATTTACATATGTTTATGTGAGGATAATACTTTGGCCCACATGTATTATAAGGCAATCGAACAAAGCTTCTAAACTTGAGAAGTTGTGTGCTTGCCTTTGCTGCATACGGGCAGCAGATTCTGTTTGTCTGCTGCACCTATGTATCATCACACATCACACTCGCCTTCTCTTGCGCCACCAATCGTGTGAGAGAAGGGCCTGTCTATCACTCGAATTGGGTGATTTCTCTTCACCACCTCTGAGGTGATGAAGAGTGTAAGAAGCAACAGTCTGAACGCTGTTCTTACATTGCGGGAAGCAGGCTCTCTGTGTGAACCCGCCCTGCAAGGGCTCTAGAGCAGCTTACACTGCTTCATATATGGAGCCCCCTATGTTAAAATGTTTTACATGTACAGTATTTTAATGTACTTTTATTCTAGCCCTAACACATTACTTCAAGTCTCCAGTCTAACTCACACCTTGTAATATAGGCGATGTTTAGCGCAGCCACACTATCCATTGAAAGTATAGGGCGCTCTAAAAATGTTTATTCTGTTTAACTATTCGCTTGTAATACCAGATTGTAAAGAAAGGGTTAAAATTCTCAGTAGTGATTTTTATCGTTCACTAGAATTTGCTTGTAGGTCATGCTTTTTTCTGTAATTATATGTAACTTCCCATGGTTTCAGGATGTGTTTTCTTGTAATGATCCAAAATTAGCAGATGTTAGTTAAAATAAGTTAAAAAATACTTAAGTCTTCAGTGGAGTTTCCAAAGCAGAAGTTATATTTTAGCTAATCATGCATTAAGATGCTGTCAGCTTTTTGCAAAGATGGCAGGAATGGGGGATTCTGCACCATGAGGCATGTATAAGAGAAAATGGACATCACAAAAAGTTTAAAACTGTCTATGGTGATTCTATATGTGCTGACTTGCCTGATCAACTGATAATAGATTATCTTCTCCCTGTGTTAATCTCTTTGCTGTTAGTGCAAGTAGGTAATAATCCAAAGATAATCACAGCACATGTTTGTCACCTATCTCAGAATATATTTATTAAACTGTTATATTGCACAATTCCATACTGATATGTGCATTATTAAGTTGCTGTACCCAGAAGAACACATTAATCCATTAAAAGCTTAAAATTATTAAATGGTTCTACTCAATATTTTTACCCAGTATAGCAATCTCTTACAATGAGCATGAACAAGGTCTGGTAACCATAATGTGAGCGTGTCCTGTGCATCATTGTTGCAATTAACATAGCTTCCAGGTTGCAAACTGACTCTAGCCTTACTACTAGTCCTAACTGTAACCCAAATCTTAGACTAACTGATTCTAGCCCAAACCAAAGCCTTTCACTTTATCCCAGCCCTAAACTTAGCCATTTTTCTTTGCTAAACTTTATCACATCCCTAGCTCTAACTTTAGCAATGATCAAATGAGGCCCAATCAACAGGAACCAGCACTGGGTGTTTTATGCAACCCACATGACACCAAAGATTAATTTCTGTAATAAAACAGTACAGATAAGCTCCAATAATTAAAAATACCATCTTGTTGTGGGGTGTATACATTTTTATTCTTTACAACAACACCATCAACAGTTATCGTTCATGTAAGAAATAATATTTTATTTAATCTCCCCTCTTACTATCCCGTTTATTCTACTTTATTAGTTCATTATAACGATGCATTAAACTTTATGATCATTGGCATGGCAATGACTTCAAATGCTCAATAATAAGATTGACCTTTAATTTACATTTGACAACTTTATATTATATGTAACCAGCAGGTTTATCAAAGAAATGATAAAGTGATTATGTACCTTCAGGAATCCTAGGGTCTAAATGATGAGTTAACTTGTCTTTTGCAATATATCTTTTCCAATATTTCTTTGTTAAAATTAATAGGATGCTAAACATATAAAATCAAACTCAATGAGATGCAGCTTAAGATCCCAAGAAGCATATTTATATCATCTTCGAATGCTAAGGGTCACCATCTTTTTTTTTCCTTAGTGACATTTTCAGACTTGACATTCTGTGACATTTTCAGTTTAATATTGTTAATGCTCTGGCTGCAGAATTAGAAGTACACCCAGTGGAAGGATTGAATGTAAGCATATCAGCAAAATAATACATAGCTTATTTTTTGACAATTGTTTATATGTTAACAACTCTGACACATCATAGAACGTTTTAAAAAATATTATTTAACATTCATTGAGAAGACATAAAGGGGCCGATTTATCAAAGCGTCAACTGATAATGCGCTTAAATTCCGCATCATATTCGACGCAAATCTGATCCACCATAGCTAGCAAAATGTCAACATCGTCAAATGTTGCAATGTTTGACGTAATATACCCTCCAGCGAGATCAATCTGACGCAGATCGATGCGTGTGGAATTTGAGCGGAATACTGATGATTTAACTTCACATTCGACTCTATTTGAACATGTAGACAATTTATCAACATTCAACTGGTACGCTCTTATCCGACGCAGCGTAACTATCATTCAAACCGCCACCTTTGAGGCTGCAAATGCCAAAGAAATCAATAGGAGTCTGAAAACAGAAATGTTTTGCTCTAATTCAAAAATATTTTCTTACATTGAGGATTGGGATATAGATGTTGGTGGTGGTTCAATACAACAAGTTACCTCCTCTATAATAATCAAAATGTAAATATATATATATAAATAAATCTATAAATATAAATATATATAAAATGTCATAGAAATCAATAGGAATCGTAAAAAAGAAAGGTTTAGCTCTAATAAAACAATATTTTCTTACCTTGAGTGGATATAGATGTTGGAGGTGGTTCCATACAATGAGTTACCTCCTCCTAAATAAACAAAATGTAAATATTTATACGTAAATAAATATATAAATATAAATATATATTAAATGCCATAGAAATCAATGAGAGTCTTAAAAAAGAAGGGTTTAGCTCTATTACAACAATATTTTCTTACCTTGAGGATATAAATGTTGGTGGTGGTTCCATACGATGAGTTACCTCTACTATAATAATCAAAATTTAAATATATATAAATGAATAAATATAAATATATATAAAATTCATATTCTAAATTCACAAAATGTATAGCAAATACATTTTTACTCTTTCCACAATGCAGTAATCTGTATCTATACTTGAATTGATATTTGTGATGCAGAAATAATTACTTTAATTGCAGCAATCAATATGGTGCGTCCTTCTGCATTTTCAGCTGCTGAACCTGTCATTCTTGTCTATGGAAAGGGCTGTTAATGCATTATAAAAGGGAGTTTCTACAACATAATGGTTCAGTTATTTGCAGTTTGGTTTCTGAGATGCAGATGCTAAATTTGTTTGTGTGTGCGATCCTACAATGATGCACAAAAAGGTTATTGTACCTAGCTGAGCGTCAGGAAAGACGTGAATAGTATCCAGGGTATTTTACCTAGAATCAGCTTACAAGTGATAGGGAAGTTATTCATAGATTTAGGATATATAAGGTTTTGATAGAGAGACTCTATCAGGAAATAAAATACTGCCTAGAACCAATCACAGCGAGGACAATGGTGATCCCTGGGATGGACAAACTCCTGTCTGTACTTTATTTCCTGGCAACAGGATATTTTCAAGCAGTATCCAGTCTAGCTGTTGGAATGAATCAGGCAACATTCTAGAGGCATTCAAATGTAGTTCTAAATGCCTTGCACTAAAGGCTAGTGCATTATGTGCATTTCCCCCAAACAGAAGATAATTGGCATCAGGTGAAATTAAAATTCTACTTGATTGCTAGGATGCCAAACATATTGGGTGCAATTGATTGCACCCATATATCTGTGCAGCCTCCAAAGGGAAGAGAGGAGCCATATCAGGACCGGCAACAGAATCACTCTCTCAATATACAGGTGATTGGTGATGCAAATTTAAGGATTATAAGCGTCCGGATCTAGATTCCCCGGTTCCAACCACGACTCCTTTATCCTGTGGAATTCTTATATCTATAACCGCATTTAGGATGGACAAATGCCAGAGGGAATTCTATTAGGTAAATGTCTCTTATAAATATTCATTTATGTATATTCTTGTATTATTTATTTCATATTGCTAAAATCAATGGTCTATTTCTTACACACAGGAGATTCAGGCTATTCTTGTCTACTATGGCTTTTTACACCTGTGAATAATCCAACAACTGATGGACAAGTGCGCTATAATCGGGCACACATATCAACCAGATGGGTAATAGAGCGAACATTTGGGGTGCTAAAGAGCAGATTTAGATGTTTGGGCAGTTCTGGTGGAGTACTTAAATACACCCCAAACAAAAGTGTCACTTATTGTCTTGATATGTTGCATGCTTCATAATATTTCCTTAACCATGCCAAATGTAGACATTTCAGATAAGGTAGATGTTAAAAACAACAAACTGTACAGAATGACTAGAATAAGTAGAGCACAATACTCCCCTCTTGAATGACCGCAGCCTTCTATCAGTCTCTCCCAAAAGACTGTTGATAGATTAATGGAAATTGGATGTAGAGGCGCTGGTCTTTTATCCTTCTGTGTGTTGTTTTGCACACTGACGAGAGAAACTTGACTTGTGATTTGCAGAAGTTAACACCAAATAATGTGCAGTATACTTACTCCGAAAATTTCAGAGTTCAGCCTCTTCACATAGATTTGTAGCCTGATTTTCCCATATTTAGGATTTGACAGATATCTGCAGACAATGGAAATTACACTGCAAGTGATTGTATCTCACAAATTTATATAAAGTGCAATATACTCACTCCGAGTAATTCGGAATCCGGTTCCTCAAATGTAGTTTGTAGCTTAAAAGTACTTCCAAAAAAGTCCACAATAACACAATAACAGGAAACAGGAAAATCATAACAGGAAAATCATATACAATAAAAGACTTCATCAGCTGTAAAACAAAAAATGTAATCTATCTATTACAGTGTAATTGCCAGATTTAATACTTGTAAATATTAGAGCATCTTAATAAAATTGAAAAGGAGAAGGAAGATCATGGAGTTCCATTACATTATAATAACTGCCCACTATATGACAAAAAACATCTATCATGGATTGGTATAGAAAAAGTCTCATTACACTGGAGAGGGGGTGAGATAGAAAAAGAACTAAATAGAAGGGAACTATGGTGGATACATACATTAAAAACATATGGACACCATGGATTAAATAAAGATATCAGAGTGGCAGCGTTCATTAATTATTAAACATAAAGACACAATATAAAAGAACTGCACATTATTCATTATCATTGCTTTTATCCATTTTTATTATATCTAATCATTTTATAGTTAAATGAATACTCCATTAGAAGGTAATATTAATTATTTTTTTTATTTAATTTTTTAATCGGAAGTAAATTCAATTTAATATATAATACAAAATGACATCTATTAGGATATTTGATGTAGTATGTATAAACCCATGTTACATATAGATGTATGAATAAGGTTTATCTGAGCATTTCATGTATTGTGCTTTATTTTATGCCATATGCAAGATGGTCTAAAAAGGAATTTCATTGATCCAATAACTTTATTGTTAGGATCACAATTAACAAGCATTATTCTGCTTTAATCTGTTTAATTTTTTATCTGAAGAAATTTTAATTTATTTTATTTTATGAGTGTATTTTTACAAATTTGGATAATTCCCAATATTGGTTATTTATGATCCTGTTTAATTAAATGTATCTTTGGCTTAGTTAAGATAACATTGTCTTACATACAATTAATATATGACCTAAAGTGATCTGCACTTTCATTACATACCCCTTAGAGAAAACTAAAAAGACAAGAATTGTTTACAATCGGAGTACAGTGAATAAACATCGCTCAAAAGAGGATTGGCCGACTAAAGACATGTGACATAGGATGGTCTGATCGGATTTGGAAATAAATTCCTATACAAACCACATAAAGCATTTGGAACAGCGCTCGCTACAAGATTGGCCCGACTGTGACACCATACAGCGCAACCCCTGTCGGACCTGAAAGGGAAACATACAGGATCGGGACTCGAAAGGGAACCATTTTGTTACTTTGCTGTGATTGGCTAATGACTTTTGACTTGTTAAGATTGATTTATACCGATCCGATTTGGCAAATTATTGAGATTTCA
This sequence comes from Bombina bombina, assembly GCF_027579735.1. Lineage (NCBI taxonomy): Eukaryota > Metazoa > Chordata > Amphibia > Anura > Bombinatoridae > Bombina > Bombina bombina. Next base: position 656,764,088 of record NC_069500.1, read on the forward strand.
AGCGAAATAGCTTAAGCAAAATACAGATTGCATTATTCTCAAACACAATCGGATGTGGATAAAGAAAAAATGTTTTTAAATGTTTTTATTTGTGAGTCCTATTCCGGTGTTTTCACCGGAACCGGAACATTGATTACCTGTATAAATACACCTGTAATACTCTTACGGCTAGATTTAGAGTTCTGCGGCCAAAGGGGTGCGTTAGCTACGCATGCTTTTTTTCCCCCGCACCTTTTAAATACCGCTGGTATTTAGAGTTCACAGAATGGCTGCGTTAGGCTCCAAAAAAGGGAGCGTAGAGCATATTTACCGCCACTGCAACTCTAAATACCAGCGGTGCTTACGGACGCGGCCAGCTTCAAAAACGTGCTCATGCACGATTCCCCCATAGGAAACAATGGGGCAGATTGAGCTGGAAAAAAACTAGCACCTGCAAAAAAAAGCAGCGTTCAGCTCCTAACGCAGCCCCATTGTTTCCTATGGGGAAACACTTCCTAAGTCTGCACCTAACACCCTAACATGTACCCCAAGTCTAAACACCCCTAACCTTACACTTATTAACCCCTAATCTGCCGCCCCCGCTATCGCTGACCCCTGCATATTATTATTAACCCCTAATCTGCCGCTCCGTACACCCCTGCAACCTACGTTATCCCTATGTACCCCTAATCTGCTGCCCCTAACACCGCCGACCCCTATATTATATGTATTAACCCCTAATCTGCCGCCCCCAACGTCGCCTCCACCTACCTACAATAATTAACCCCTAATCTGCCGACCGGATCTCACCGCTACTCTAATAAATGTATTAACCCCTAAAGCTGAGTCTAACCCTAACACCCCCCTAAGTTAAATATAATTTACATCTAACGAAATAAATGAACTCTTATTAAATAAATTATTCCTATTTAAAGCTAAATACTTACCTGTAAAATAAACCCTAATATAGCTACAATATAAATTATAATTATATTGTAGCTATTTTAGGATTTATTTTTATTTTACAGGCAACTTAGTATTTATTTTAACCAGGTACAATAGCTATTAAATAGTTAATAACTATTTAATAGCTACCTAGTTAAAATAATTACAAAATTACCTGTAAAATAAATCCTAACCTAAGTTACAATTAAACCTAACACTACACTATCAATAAATTAATTAAATAAAATACCTACAATTATCTACAATTAAACCTAACACTACACTATCAATAAATAAATTAAATACAATACCTACAATTATCTACAATTAAACCTAACACTACACTATCAATAAATAAATTAAATAAAATACCTACAATTATCTACAATTAAACCTAACACTACATTATCAATAAATTAATTAAATACAATACCTACAAATAAATACAATGAAATAAACTAACTAAAGTACAAAAAATAAAAAAGAACTAAGTTACAAAAATAAAAAAATATTTACAAAAATATTACAACAATTTTAAACTAATTACACCTACTCTAAGCCCCCTAATAAAATAACAAAGAACCCCAAAATAAAAAAATGCCCTACCCTATTCTAAAATTAAAATAAAAAAGCTCTTTTACCTTACCAGCCCTGAAAAGGGCCCTTTGCAGGGCATGCCCCAAAGAATTCAGCTCTTTTGCCTGTAAAAAAAAAACATACAATACCCCCCCCAACATTACAACCCACCACCCACATACCCCTAATCTAACCCAAATCCCCCTTAAATAAGCCTAACACTAAGCCCCTGAAGATCTCCCTACCTTATCTTCACCACACCGGGTATCAGCGATCCGTCCAGGCTCCGATGTCTTGATCCAAGCCCAAGCAGGGGGCTGAAGATGTCCATGATCCGGCTGAAGTCTTGGCCCAAGCGGGGGCTGAAAATGTCCATGATCCGGCTGAAGTCTTCATCCAAGCGGGAGCTGAAGAGGTCCATGATCCGACTGAAGTCTTCTATCAAGCGGCATCTTCAATCTTCTTTCTTCCGGATCCATGTAGTATTGTATGGTTTTTTTTTACAGGCAAAAGAGCTGAATTCTTTGGGGCATGCCCCGCAAAGGGCCCTTTTCAGGGCTGGTAAGGTAAAAGAGCTTTTCTATTTTAATTTTAGAATAGGGTAGGGCATTTTTTTATTTTGGCGGTCTTTGTTATTTTATTAGGGGGCTTAGAGTAGGTGTAATTAGTTTAAAATTGTTGTAATATTTTTCTAATGTTTGTAAAAAAAAAATATTTTTTGTAACTTAGTTCTTTTTATTTTTTGTACTTTAGTTAGTTTATTTCATTGTATTTATTTGTAGGTATTGTATTTAATTAATTTATTGATAATGTAGTGTTAGGTTTAATTGTAGATAATTGTAGGTATTTTATTTAATTAATTTATTGATAGTGTAGTGTTAGGTTTAATTGTAGAAAATTGTAGGTAGTTTATTTAATTTATTAATTGATAGTGTAGTGTTAGGTTTAATTGTAACTTAGGTTAGGATTTATTTTACAGGTAATTTTGTAATTATTTTAACTAGGTAACTGTTAAATAGTTATTAACTATTTAATAGCTATCGTACCTGGTTAAAATAATTACAAAGTTGCCTGTAAAATAAATATTAATCCTAAAATAGCTACAATATAATTATAATTTATATTGTAGCTATATTAGGGTTTATTTTACAGGTAAGTATTTAGCTTTAAATAGGAATAATTTATTTAATAAGAGTTAATTTATTTCGTGAGATTTAAATTATATTTAACTTAGGGGGGTGTTAGTGTTAGGGTTAGACTTAGCTTTAGGGGTTAATACATTTATTATACAGGGAGTGCAGAATTATTAGGCAAGTTGTATTTTTGAGGATTAATTTTATTATTGAACAACAACCATGTTCTCAATGAACCCAAAAAACTCATTAATATCAAAGCTGAATAGTTTTGGAAGTAGTTTTTAGTTTGTTTTTAGTTATAGCTATTTTAGGGGGATATCTGTGTGTGCAGGTGACTATTACTGTGCATAATTATTAGGCAACTTAACAAAAAACAAATATATACCTATTTCAATTATTTATTTTTACCAGTGAAACCAATATAACATCTCAACATTCACAAATATACATTTCTGACATTCAAAAACAAAACAAAAACAAATCAGTGACCAATATAGCCACCTTTCTTTGCAAGGACACTCAAAAGCCTGCCATCCATGGATTCTGTCAGTGTTTTGATCTGTTCACCATCAACATTGCGTGCAGCAGCAACCACAGCCTGCCAGACACTGTTCAGAGAGGTTTACTGTTTTCCCTCCTTGTAAATCTCACATTTGATGATGGACCACAGGTTCTCAATGGGGTTCAGATCAGGTGAACAAGGAGGCCATGTCATTAGATTTTCTTCTTTTATACCCTTTCTTGCCACGCTGTGGAGTACTTGGACGCGTGTGATGGAGCATTGTCCTGCATGAAAATCATGTTTTTCTTGAAGGATGCAGACTTCTTCCTGTACCACTGCTTGAAGAAGGTGTCTTCCAGAAACTGGCAGTAGGACTGGGAGTTGAGCTTGACTCCATCCTCAACCCGAAAAGGCCCCACAAGCTCATCTTTGATGATACCAGCCCAAACCAGTACTCCACCTCCACCTTGCTGGCATCTGAGTCGGACTGGAGCTCTCTGCCCTTTACCAATCCAGCCACGGGCCCATCCATCTGGCCCACCAAGACTCACTCTCATTTCATTAGTCCATAAAACCTTAGAAAAATCAGTCTTGAGATATTTCTTGGCCCAGTCTTGACGTTTCAGCTTGTGTGTCTTGTTCAGTGGTGGTCGTCTTTCAGCCTTTCTTACCTTGGCCATGTCTCTGAGTATTGCACACCTTGTGCTTTTGGGCACTCCAGTGATGTTGCAGCTCTGAAATATGGCCAAACTGGTGGCAAGTGGCATCTTGGCAGCTGCACGCTTGACTTTTCTCAGTTCATGGGCAGTTATTTTGCGCCTTGGTTTTTCCACATGCTTCTTGCGACCCTGTTGACTATTTTGAATGAAACGCTTGATTGTTCGATGATCACGCTTCAGAAGCTTTGCAATTTTAAGAGTGCTGCATCCCTCTGCAAGATATCTCACTATTTTTGACTTTTCTGAGCATGTCAAGTCCTTCTTTTGACCCATTTTGCCAAAGGAAAGGAAGTTGCCTAATAATTATGCACACCTGATATAGGGTGTTGATGTCATTAGACCACACCCCTTCTCATTACAGAGATGCACATCACCTAATATGCTTGATTGGTAGTAGGCTTTCGAGCCTATACAGCTTGGAGTAAGACAACATGCATAAAGAGGATGATGTGGTCAAAATACTCATTTGCCTAATAATTCTGCACTCCCTGTAGTAGCGGTGCAGTCCGGTCGGCAGATTAGGGGTTAATTATTGTAGGTAGGTGGAGGCAATGTTTGGGGCGGCAGATTAGGGGTTAATAAATATAATATAGGGGTCGGCTGTGTTAGGGGCAGCAGATTAGGGGTACATAGGTATAATGTAGGTTGCGGCGATGTATGTAGCGGCAGATTAGGGGTTAAAAAAAATATGCAGGTGTCAGCGATAGCGGGGGCGGCAGATTAGGGGTTAATAAATATTATGTAGGTGTCGGCGGTATTAGGGGCAGCAGATTAGGGGTACATAGTGATAACGTAGGTGGCGGCGGTGTACGGAACGGCAGATTAGGGGTTAGAAAAATTTAATAGAGTGGCGGCGATGTGGGGGGGCCTCGGTTTAGGGGTACATAGGTAGTTTATGGGTGTTAGTGTACTTTAGAGCACAGTAGTTAAGAGCTTTATAAACCGGCGTTAGCCCAGAAAGCTCTTAACAACTGACTTTTTTCTGCGGCTGGAGTTTTGTCGTTAGATTTCTAACGCTCACTTCAGCCACGACTCTAAATACCAGCGTTAGAAAGATCCCATTGGAAAGATAGGATACGCAAATGGCGTAGGGGGATCTGCGGTATGGAAAAGTCGCGGCTGCAAAGTGAGCGTTAGACCCTTTCCTGACTGACTCTAAATACCAGCGGGCGGTAAAAACCAGCGTTAGGAGCCTCTAACGCTGGTTTTGACGGCTACCGCCAAACTGTGCATCTAGGCCTTAGGCAGCACTTCCAAATTTTTTTACTGCTCTTGAAAAAGACGATTTCAGTCATTGAAACGCTTAGAGCCAAAAGAAGAGCTTTTTATCAACATGTTTTAATAAATATTTGTTTGTTATAACAAGTATTTTTCTTTGCTGCCTTTTTTGGAAGTACTTTTAAGCTACAAACTACATTTGAGGAACCGGATTCCGAATTACTCGGAGTGAGTATATTTCACTTTATATAATTTGTGAGATACAATCACTTGCAGTGTAATTTCCATTGTCTGCAGATATCTGTCAAATCCTAAATATGGGAAAATCAGGCTACAAATCTATGTGAAGAGGCTGAACTCTGAAATTTTCGGAGTAAGTATACTGCACATTATTTGGTGTTAACTTCTGCAAATCACAAGTCAAGTTTCTCTCGTCAGTGTGCAAAACAACACACAGAAGGATAAAAGACCAGCGCCTCTACATCCAATTTCCACTGATTATATTAATGCAGTATTTGTCCAATAATCTTGTAAATATAGAATATTGTACATCTGTTGATATATTTAATTGTATATTTTGTTATTGCATTCATCCAAAAGATTTTTATTTTAGATGTCTTACTATTATTTTCTTTCAAACCTGTTTGAAACGTATCTTTAAAAAAAATATAGTTAAATAAATTTTCTTTATTGCACACTTGACTCTGTTTTTACTTCTAAAGTGTTTCTTTGCAAATCAATAGATTATAAATGATATTTCATTTGATCATAGGGCTCTCAGAAGATGCTTAGATACAAGGTGAAGAGAGGTACAAATTATATAATTAAAGGCACATGAAACGCAAACATTTATTTTCGTGATTTATGTAGGAGATGAAATATTCAACAACTTGTAATTTTACTTCTACTATCAAATGTGATTCATTATTTTGTTATCATTTTTTGAGTGAGCAGCAATGCACTACTGGTTTATAACTGAATACATGCTTAAGCCAATGAAAATTGATACATATATATATATATATATATATATATATATGTAGACACCAATAAGCAGCTACAACATTGGTTATTATCTGCTCCTGAGCTTACATACATAAACCTTTCATCAAAGGATAACAAGAGAATGAAGCAAATTAAATAATAGATACAAAAACAGATAGGTAACAGATAGGTAATGTGATTTTAATACAATTTAGAATTCACTTCTATTTCCAATTGTGTTTTCTTCTCTTTGTATGTCCTTTTTAAATATAAATACTCACATATCCTACAATAGTGGGAGCTATTTGTTTGTTTTTCCTGCACAGATTTGTCTCTTGTAATTGTCTAACCATATGTGTACAGCTAGCTGCCAGGATTGCAATGCTTTTAATTAAGCAAAAAATAACAAAATAATTAAAGGGACATTAAACACACATTTATTCTTCCTTCTTTTTATTTTATTTTGTTTTTACATATTTATTGATGACTTAAGATAAAGGATAATTAAACGAAACAGCACTGAACAGTCAAAATAAAAAATACAGATTTTGACAATATTCTAAACAAAGCCTACAGTGCCATCTAATTTCTAAAAAATCCCACATTGCTCAACTTTATGCCAAGTACAATATTCAAATGAAAGTCATATTTTTTTTGAGGAATAATAAAAAATAAAATTTAAAAAAAGAAGAAAACAAAGCAAACCAAAGAGGGAGAGAAAGAGATATGTTGAAAAAAAACCCATTTAGAAAGAGCATGCAATTTTATATAAAATTCTAAGGCCTAGATTTAGAGTTTTGTCGGTAAGGACCCACGTAGCGAACGCCGGCTTTTTTCTGGCCGCACCATAAAAATAACTCTGGTATTGAGAGTCCACATAAAGGCTGCGTTAGGCTCCAAAAAAGGAGCGTAGAGCATTTTTAACGCAGCTTCAACTCTCAATACCAGAGTTGCTTACGCAAGCGGCCAGCCTCAAAAACGTGCTCGTGCACGATTCCCCCATAGAAAACAATGGGGCTGTTTGAGCTGAAAAAAAAACCTAACACCTGCAAAAAAGCCGCGTTCAGCTCTTAACGCAGCCCCATTGTTTGCTATGCGGAAACACCTCCTAAGTCTGCACCTAACACCCTAACATGTACCCCGAGTCTAAACACCCCTAACCTTACACTTATTAACCCCTATTCTGCTGCCCCCGCTATCGCTGACCCCTGCATATTATTATTAACCCCTAATCTGCCGCTCCGTAAACCGCCGCTACTTACATTATCCTTATGTAACCCCTAATCTGCCGAGCGGCCTGCACCGCTATTATTATAAAGTTATTAACCCCTAATCCGCCTCACTAACCCTATAATAAATAGTATTAACCCCTAATCTGCCCTCCCTAACATCGCCGACACCTAACTTCAAACATTAACCCATAATCTGCCGACCGGAGCTCACCGCTATTCTAATAAATGTATTAACCCCTAAAGCTAAGTCTAACCCTAACACTAACACCCCCCTAAGTTAAATATAATTTTATTCTAACGAAATAAATTAACTCTTATTAAATAAATTATTCCTATTTAAAGCTAAATACTTACCTGTAAAATAAATCCTAATATAGCTACAATATAAATTATAATTACATTGTAGCTATTTTAGGATTAATATTTATTTTACAGGTAACTTTGTATTTATTTTAACCAGGTACAATAGCTATTTAATAGTTAAGAACTATTTAAAAGCTAAAATAGTTAAAATAATTACAAAATTACCTGTAAAATAAATCATAACCGAAGTTACAATCAAACCTACCACTACACTATAAATAAATTAATTAAATAAAATACCTATAATTATCTACAATTAAACCTAACACTACACTATCAATAAATAAATTAAATACAATACCTACAAATAACAAAAATGAAATAAACTATCTAAAGTACAAAAAATATTTACAAACATAAGAAAAATATTACAACAATTTTAAACTAATTACACTTACTCTAAGCCCCCTAATAAAATAACAAAGCCCCCCAAAATAAAAAAATGCCCTACCCTATTCTAAATTACTAAAGTTCAAAGCTCTTTTACCTTACCAGCCCTGAACAGGGCCCTTTGCGGGGCATGCCCCAAGAAGTTCAGCTCTTTTGCCTGTAAAAAAAAACATACAATACCCCCCTCCCCAACATTACAACCCACCACCCACATACCCCTAATCTAACCCAAACCCCCCTTAAATAAACCTAACACTAAGCCCCTGAAGATCTTCCTACCTTGTCTTCACCCTGCCAGGTTCACCGATCGGTCCAGAAGAGCTCCTCCGATGTCCTGATCCAAGCCCAAGCGGGGGGCTGACGAGGTCCATGATCCGGCTGAAGTCATCATCCAAGCGGGAGCTGAAGAGGTCCATGATCCGGCTGAAGTCTTCATCCAAGCGGGGCAGAAGAGGTCTTCCATCCGATTGAAGTCTTCATCCAAGCGGGATCTTCTATGGTCATCCATCCGGAGCGGAGCGGCAGGATCCTGAAGACCTCCGACGCGGAACATCCATCCTGGCCGACGACTGAACGACGAATGACGGTTCCTTTAAATGACATCATCCAAGATGGCGTCCCTCGAATTCCGATTGGCTGATAGGATTCTATCAGCCAATCGGAATTAAGGTAGGAATATTCTGATTGGCTGATGGAATCAGCCAATCAGAATCAAGTTCAATCCAATTGGCTGATTGGATTTAATTTTGGTAGGTTTAATTGTAAATTAGGTTAGGATTTATTTTACAGGTAAATTTGTAATTATTTTAACTATTTTAGCTATTAAATAGTTCTTAACTATTAAATAGCTATTGTACCTGGTTAAAATAAATACAAAGTTACCTGTAAAATAAATATTAATCCTAAAATAGCTACAATGTAATTATAATTTATATTGTAGCTATATTAGGATTTATTTTACAGGTAAGTATTTAGCTTTAAATAGGAATAATTTATTTAATAAGAGTTAATTAATTTTGTTAGATTAAAATTATATTTAATTTAGGGGGGTGTTAGTGTTAGGGTTAGACTTAGCTTTAGGGGTTAATACATTTATTAGAATAGCGGTGAGCTCCGGTCGGCAGATTAGGGGTTAATAATTGAAGTTAGGTGTCGGCGATGTTAGGGAGGGCAGATTAGGGGTTAATACTATTTATTATAGGGTTAGTGAGGCGGATTAGGGGTTAATAACTTTATTATAGTAGCGGTGCGGTCCGCTCGGCAGATTAGGGGTTAATAAGTGTAGGCGACGTTGAGGGGGGCAGATTAGGGGTTAATATATATAATATAGGGTCGGCGGTGTTAGGGGCAGCAGATTAGGGGTACATAAGTATAACGTAGGTGGCGGTGCTTTGCGGTCGGCAGATTAGGGGTTAATTATTGTAGGTAGCTGGCTGCGACGTTGTGGGGGGCAGGTTAGGGGTTAATAAATATAATATAGGGGTCGGCGGTGTTAGGGGCAGCAGATTAGGGGTACATAAGTATAACGTAGGTGGCGGTCGGCAGATTAGGGGTTAAAAAAATTTAATCGAGTGGCGGCGATGTGGGGGGACCTCGGTTTAGGGGTACATAGGTAGTTTATGGGTGTTAGTGTACTTTAGTACAGTAGTTAAGAGCTTTATGAACCGGCGTTAGCCCAGAAAGATTTTAACTACTGACTTTTTTCCTGCGGCTGGAGTTTTGTCGTTAGATGTCTAACGCTCACTTCAGACACGACTCTAAATACCGGAGTTAGAAAGATCCCATTGAAAAGATAGGATACGCAATTGACGTAAGGGGATCTGCGGTATGGAAAAGTCACGGCTGAAAAGTGAGCGTTAGACCCTATTTTGAGTGACTCCAAATACCGGAGGTAGCCTAAAACCAGCATTAGGAGCCTCTAACGCTGGTTTTCACGGCTAACGCCAAACTCCAAATCTAGGCCTAATTTACTTAAAATATATAATTTTCATCATTCTCTTGATATCCTTTGATGAAAAGCATATATGTATTTGCTCAGAAGATGCTGATTGGTGGCTGCACACAGATGTCTCGAGTGATTAGCTCACCCATGTGCATTCTTATTTCTTCAACAAAGCATACATAAAATCAGAATAAAATTAAATATAAGTAAATCTGAATGTTGTTTAAAATGGTATTTTCTATATGACAAAAAAAAAATTTTTTATCTGCGCTCCCCTGCGTGGAGTGTCAGAAAAGAACCTATTCACAGTATTACAATCTTACAAATTTGGCAGGACTTATTACCATATGTTTGACTACTTGCATATGTGCATATGTCTCACAAATAACGCTACACAATTTGCGTTACACAATTTGTGCTACACAATTTATACACTGAAAACAATAGTAATGCCCAGAACAAACTTGAAAGGCTATATCAACCTAAGAACATACTTGTCTTCCTGGAAATGTGTATTTTCCGTATAGTTCAACACACTCCTGTGTGTAACGATCTCTTTAAATCAGTCCCAGAGTTTGGTGCCTTTCTCTTGGACTGCTGTAGCCTTGTCAGTCCTCTGGATACAAAAGCTGTGAGATAGACAAAAAAAAAAAAGGGGGACAGGCGCACCAGCGACTCACGATATCAATTTTATTACCATAAAGTTACACACACCCACACAATGTATTGCACTTACTAGAAGCAAATAAAAATAGAGCCTTAATAAGAATCCTTTTGGAAAGTTCCTTATACGCTTCCAAAGCTACCGGTTTTCAGGGCGAGTGTCCGTGATGTCAAACAGATGGGGCTTAATACAGGTGTAGTCCCGAGCTTAGGTTGTAGCCTTCCTTACTCCCCTTGGTTCCGGATTCCTCTGCCTTGCAGCGTTCTCTCCTATTCCTGAACGCGCTTTGTCTGCTCTTGGGCAGATTTCTCAACAGGTAATGCGGTATGTTGTTTGTGGCTCCAATTACCATTTAAAAATTGCCGGGCTTGCCCTGAGGCCCTGCCCTCGAACTTCACAAACTTTTCTGATTGGTCCTTTAGTCTGTAAACTTTTTGCATTACATTTTCAGATACTTTGTATCTAACCTAATTTAACTTTGCTTATTGAAAATATATTTGAAACAATTATATACACAAAACATTACCCAATATTGAAGTTATCATTAATCACACAAAAAAATTAAAATTTAAAATTGGTAGAATTTTAAAATTTCCCAATAGATAAATGCTCATAACATTTCCTAATTGATAAAATATACTTATTCTAAAAACTACCACAATTCATAATAAGTAAAAACCACCTTAAAACGAATATACAAAAACACATAATAAAACATAAAAAGCAACAATATAATAAAACATTATGCTACATAAGATAGAGTTCCATGAGGGAACCTCAACAGACGTGCTAACAATATGCAAAAAAGCTAAATGTTAAAATGTTCCAGATTTTACCAGTCATAACTGCAAACAAAAGATTTTTTCGGCATTCCCATACAACAAAGTTCTTGGTGATGGCTGAAAATTTCAGTGAGGCAAACAAGGCAGCTCCTCTTAGACCCGGTGTGTGGGACGAACTGAAAGAATAAGAAGAACAAAAAGAGGGCGCCTCATAGTGTAATCTGTTCCAAGTGTTAGTTTGTTAAATAGGGTGAAATATATGCTCACCAGATATGTAGGTACCGTACTGTGACTGGTGCGGGATAGCAGGCTCTTTGCCTGAAGAAACGACCAGTGTTTGGTCGAGAAACACTTTGCCCTGTAACAATAAAGGGGTCAATCCGATAAAAATCGTCGCCCGCAAAAGCTGGCGACGCCAATATTTGCGCGGGTTTGGTATCCTATATACGGCGTAACCTAGAAGTTACTCGTGTATATTTCTGCCGTCGCACCTAGTTTTTTGGGCCATAGGCAGGTATACCAAACCCGCGCAGTTTGGTATCCAATATACAGCGTAAGGACTTACGTGGCGAAAATGGAGAAATCTTACTCCATTTTCACCTCGCCACAAAAAGCAGCCGTAAGAAGCCTTACGCTGACTATTGGAGCCCCGTAACTCTCTAAACTAGCTGCTAAATAAACCTAACACCTAACGCATGCGCAATGTCTATCTAACTGTCAACCGCGATCTGCTAAATAAACCTAACACCTAACGCATGCGCAATGTCTATCTAACTGTCAACCGCGATCTGCTAAATAAACCTTACACCTAACGCATGCGCAATGTCTATCTACCTGTCAACCGCGATCCCCCGCCGCAATCCCTAATAAATTATTTAACCCCTAAACCGCCGCCATCTACATAAACTAATCCCCTACTGTGAGCCCCTAAAACCGCCGCCATCTACCTGATCTATCCCCTAATCTGACCCATTACACCGCCGCCAGCTATATTAATATTATTAACCCCTAATCCAATATCCATAAAGTAATAAACTCTATTACAAGCCCTTAAAAGGGCCTTTTGCGGGGCTTTGCCCCAAAGTTAACAGCTCTTTTGCCCTATAACCTGCCCTCTCCACACCGCCGCACCTATATTAAAATTATTAACCCCTAATTTAATCTACCTACCCCACCGCCAGCTATATTATCTATATTAACCCTAAGTATATTATAGATAATATAGTTATTACATTATATATATTAACTATATTAACCCTAATTATATTAGGGTTAATATAGTTACTATAGTATTTATATTAACTATATTAACTCTATCTAACCCTAACACCCCTAACTAAATTCTTATTAAATAAATCTAATTTATATTATAAACTAAAATATTCCTATTTAAATCTAAATACTTACCTATAAAATAAACCCTAAGATAGCTACAATATAATTAATAATTACATTGTAACTATGTTAGGGTTTATATTTATTTTACAGGTAAATTGTTAATTATTTTAACTAGGTATAATAGCTATTAAATAGTTATTACCTATTTAATAGCTACCTAGTTAAAATAATTACCCAATTACCTGTAAAATAAATCCTAACCTAAGTTACAAATACACCTACACTATCAATAAATTAAATAAACTACAAATATCTATCTAAAAATACAATTAAAATAAACTAAACTAAATTACAAAAAAACAAACACTAAATTACAAAAAATAAAAAAAAGATTTTTTTTTTTTTTTTTTTTTTTTTTCAGGCAAAAGAGCAGTTTTCTTTGGGGCATGCCCCCACAAAAGGCCCTTTTAAGGGCTGGTAAGGTAAAAGAGCTTTGAACTTTTTTTAATTTAGAATAGGGTAGGGACATTTTTTTATTTTGGGGGGCTTTATTATTTTATTAGGGGGCTTAGAATAGGTGTAATTAGCTTAAAAATCTTGTAATCTTTTTGTTATTTTTTGTAATTTAGTGTTTTTTTTTTTTTTTGTAATTTAGTTTAGTTTATTTAATTGTATTTTTAGATAGATATTTGTAGTTTATTTAATTTATTGATAGTGTAGGTGTATTTGTAACTTAGGCTAGGATTTATTTTACAGGTAATTGGGTAATTATTTTAACTAGGTAGTTAATAACTATTTAATAGCTATTATACCTAGTTAAAATAATTAACAATTTACCTGTAAAATAAATATAACCCTAACATAGCTACAATGTAATTATTAATTATATTGTAGCTATCTTAGGGTTTATTTTATAGGTAAGTATTTAGATTTAAATAGGAATATTTTAATTAATAATATTAATATTAGATTTATTTTAATAAGAGTTTAGTTAGGATGTTAGAGTTAGATAGGGTTATTATACTTAATATATATATATATATAATATAATAACTATATCAACCCTAATATAATTAGGGTTAATATAGTAAATATATATAATATAATAACTATATTAACTATATTAACCCTAATATAATTAGGGTTAATATAGTTAATATAGCTGGCTGCGGTGTAGGGGGATTAGATTAGGGGTTAATACATTTATTATAGATGGCGGCGGTGTAGGGGGATGTAGATTGCTGGCAAAAGAGCTGTTACTTTGGGGCAATGCCACGCAAAAAGCCCTTTTCAGGGCTATTTGCAGGGTTAGACTTAGGTTTAGTGGTAGGGATAGTTTAGTATTTTAGGGGTTAAATAATTTAATATAGATGGCGGCGGGGTATGGGGATTAGATTAGGGGTTAATAATTTTAAAATAGATAGCGGCTGGGTAGGGGCTCACTTTAGGGGGTTATAGATTTAATATAGCTGGCGGCGGTTTAGGGGTTAATAACTTTATTAGGTAGCGGCGGGCTCCGGGAGCGGCGGTTTAGGGGTTAATACATATTTTATTGTTAGGATAGTGAGGGGGGATAGCGGATAGAGGGTTAGACATGTCGGTCTATGTTAGGGAGGCGTGTTAGACAGTGCGGGTAATTTAGACTTTAGTCAGGTTTTGTAGGCGCCGGCAGTTTCTAATGTGCCGTAAGTCACTTGCGACGCCAGAAATTTGTACTTGCGCAGATTTCTGGACATCGCTGGTTTATCCGACTTACGGCACGTTAGCATCTGACGGCGCCATATATGGGATAGCTCGAGTTGCGAGCTGAAACTGCGGGCGACGCGGGTTCCCTCGCTTGCGCCGCAAACTATGATCTATATCGAATCGCGCCCACAGTGTTTACCTCTTTTACAATATTGGAAGTTGTCTTTGGACTTATTGTCAAAACCCCTTGCTTGCACCTTTGGTCTTGACATATGAAAGCCGTGAAGTGATCTACCACAGCGGTAGACCAAAACAGAGGGATTCCTTTCAGTGTACTAGCCACTGTTAAGTGCTAGCCTGCTATACCGCACCAGTCACAGTACGGTGCCTACATATCTGGTGAGCATATATTTCACCCTATTTAACAACCTAACGCATGGAACATATTACACTATGAGGCGCCCTCTTTTTGTTCTCATTATGATACAATGGGGCATATGTATCAAGCTCCGAATGGCAGTGGCGACTCTAGGAAAAATATATAGGGGGGCACATAAGTTACCACAGTCAAACTGGGGCGGCAATAATAATTTTCACCACTAAGTCATACCACTGAAAATAAACTAAATAAAAATACATAAATAAGATTCCAAAATACCAGAATATACGGTATGCAATGATACCTTTTTATTGTACTAACCTAATACTTAAAGGGACATGACACTCACATTTTTTCTTTTATGATTTAGAAAGAGAATGCAATTTTAAACATCTTTCTAATTTACTTATATTATCTAATTTGTTTTATTCTCTTGATATTCTTTGCTGAAAAGCATATCTAGATATGCTCAGTAGCTGCTGATTGGTTGCTGCACATAGAAGACTCATGTGATTGGCTCAACATGTGCATTGCTTTTTCTTCAACTAAGGATATCTAAAAAATGAAGCAAAATAAATAATGGAAGTAAATTGTAATGTTGTTTAAATTTCTATTCTCTATCTGAATCATGAAAGAAAGATTTTGGGTTTAGTGGCCCTTTAAGAGAAGCTTTAAACAGTTTTCCTTTCTTCCTCAGGTATTGCTTCAGATCTGAGAAAGAGAGGAAAACTCTAAAAAGCTTTTCTTTAAATCAATTTCAGCAAACGCCAGGGCTCTGTAATTAAAGACCTGAACTCTACTCTAGTAAAATTTCTGCAAAAAAAAAAAAGGTCAACTGTCTTGCACACCTAAATATTTTACCAAGAAATATATATAAAGTTGCTGGTAACAGGCACAGTAAGTATAATACATTTGGGGATTTTTTTATTTTTTAGAACGTTCAGTCAGCACAGTGAATGATGTCAATCATCATCACATCAAGGGGGGTAGTTATCAACGTGTCTATTTTACCTGTCTTCGCCGGCCCAATACGCCCGCCTAAGCTCGCCTAACATCACCGCCGCGGACCTGCAAAAATTCGCCAAAGTTATCAAAAAAGCTGTCAAAAAGCCACGCACCAAGTACGGGGCGATGAGCAGTGGATTGTGAGAGTTATCACTCATCCGATCTCGCTGCTCTTCGGCTTTTTTACAGCTTTCTTGCTAGCCTGTCACTAAGCACCCACACTAAACTACACTGTTCTACCCCCTATACCGGTGCCCCCGGAGCCCCCCGCAACTCAATAAAGTTATTAACCCCTAAACCGCCGCTCCTAGACCCTGACGCAACTCTTATAAATGTATTAACCCCTAAACCTCCGCTCTGGACACCGCCTCAACCTACATTATACCTAGTAACCCCTATCCTGCCGCCCCTATACCGTCGCCCTCTATAATAAAGTTATTAACCCCTATCCTGCTGATCCCGCACCTCGCAGCAACTAAATAAATAGTTTAACCCCTAAACCGCCGCTCCCTGACCCTGCCACAACCTATACTAAATGTATTAACCCCTATCCTGCCCCCCCACACCGTTGCCACCTATAATACATTTATTAACCCCTATCCTGCCCCCCACTACACCGCCACCACTGTAATAAAATTATTAACCCCTAAACCTAAGTCTAACACTAACCGTAACACCCCCCTAACTTAAATATTAATTAAATAAATCTAAATAATATTTCTATTATGAACTAAATTAATCCTATTTAAAACTAAATACTTACCTATAAAATAAACCCTAATATAGCTACAATATAAATAATAATTATATTGTAGCTATGTTAGGATTTATTTTTATTTTACAGGTAACGTTCAATTTATTTTAACTAGTTACAATAGCTATTAAATAGTTATTAACTATTTAATAGCTTACCTAGCTAAAATAAAGAGAAATTTACCTGTAAAATAAAAACTAACCTAAGTTACAATTACACCTAACACTACACTATACTTTAATAAATTATTCCTATTTAAAACTAAATACTTACCTGTAAAATAAACCCTAAGATAGCTACAATATAATTAATAATTACATTGTAGCTATCTTAGGATTTATATTTATTTTACAGGCATGTTTGTATTTATTTTAGCTAGTTAGAATAGTTATTAAATAGTTATTAACTATTTAATAACTACCTAGCTAAAAGAAATACAAAATTACCTTTAAAATAAATCCTAACCTAAGTTACAATTAAACCTAACACTACACTATCATTAAATAAATTAAATACAAATAACTACAATTAAATACAATTACATAAACTAACTAAAGTACAAAAAATAAAAAAGCTAAGTTACAAAAAATAAAAAAATAAGTTACAAACAAACTAATAAAATAACAAAGCCCCTCAAAATAAAAAAAAAATTCCCTACCCTATTCTACATTAAAAAAGTTCAAAGCTCTTTCACCTTACCAGCCCTTAAAAGGGCCTTTTGTGGGGCATGCCCCAAAGAATTCAGCTCTTTTGCCTGTAAAAGAAAAATACAACCCCCCCACATTAAAACCCACCACCCACATACCCCTAATCTAACCCAAACCCCCCTTACAATAACCTAACACTAATCCCCTGAAGATCATCCTACCTTTAGTCGTCTTCACTCAGCCGAGCCACCGATGGAACTGAAGAGGAGATCCGGAGCAGCAGAAGTGATCCTCCAAGGGGCGCTGAAGAAATCTTCCTTCCGATGAAGTGATACTCCAGGCGGCACTGAAGAATTCATCTATCCGGGCAATGTCATCTTCCAAGCGGAGTCTTCAATCATCAATCTTCATCCCGCCGACGCGGAACATCCTTCTTTCCTGACGGACTACCGACGAATGAAGGCTCCTTTAAGGGACGTCATCCAAGATGGCGTCCCTTCAATTCCGATTGGCTGATAGGATTCTATCAGCCAATCGGAATTAAGGTAGGAAAAATCTGATTGGCTGATTGAATCAGCCAATCAGATTGAAGTTCAATCCAATTGGCTGATCCAATTAGCCAATCAGATTGAGCTTGCATTCTATTGGCTGATCCGATCAGCCAATAGAATGCAAGCTCAATCTGATTGGCTGATTCAATCAGCCAATCAGATTTTTCCTACCTTAATTCCGATTGGCTGATAGAATCATATCAGCCAATCGGAATTGAAGGGACGCCATCTTGGATGACGTCCCTTAAAGGAGCCTTCATTCGTCGGTAGTCCGTCGGGAAAGAAAGATGTTCCGCTTCGGCAGGATGAAGATTGAAGACCCCGCTTGGAAGATGACATCGCCCGGATAGAAGACGTCTTCAGCGCCGCCTGGAGGATCACTTCATCGGATGGAAGATTTCTTCAGCGTCCCTTGGAGGATCACTTCTGCCGCTCCGGATCTCCTCTTCAGTTCCATCGGTGGCTCGGCTGAGTGAAGACGACTAAAGGTAGGATGATCTTCAGGGGATTAGTGTTAGGTTATTTTAAGGGGGGTTTGGGTTAGATTAGGGGTATGTGGGTGGTGGGTTTTAATGTTGGGGGGGGTTGTATTTTTCTTTTACAGGCAAAAGAGCTGAATTCTTTGGGGCATGCCCCACAAAAGGCCCTTTTAAGGGCTGGTAAGGTAAAAGAGCTTTGAACTTTTTTAATGTAGAATAGGGTAGGGAATTTTTTTTATTTTTGGGGGTTTTGTTATTTTATTAGGGGGCTTAGATTAGGTGTAATTAGCTTAAAATTGTTGTAATATTTTTTAAATGTTTGTAACCTATTTTTTTTATTTTTTGTAACTTAGCTTTTTTTATTTTTTGTACTTTAGTTAGTTTATGTAATTGTATTTAATTGTAGTTATTTGTATTTAATTTATTTAATTTATTTAATGATAGTGTAGTGTTAGGTTTAATTGTAACTTAGGTTAGGATTTATTTTACAGGTAATTTTGTATTTCTTTTACCTAGGTAGTTATTAAATAGTTAATAACTATTTAATAACTATTCTAACTAGCTAAAAAAATACAAAGTTACCTGTAAAATAAATATAAACCCTAAAATAGTTACAATGTAATTATTAATTACATTGTAGCTATCTTACGGCTAGATTTAGAGTTCTGCGGCCAAAGGGGTGCGTTAGCTACGCATGCTTTTTTTTCCCCGCACCTTTTAAATACCGCTGGTATTTAGAGTTCACAGAATGGCTGCGTTAGGCTCCAAAAAAGGAGCGTATAGCATAATTTACCGCCACTGCAACTCTCGATACCAGCGGTGCTTACGGATGCGGCCAGCTTAAAAAACGTGCTCGTGCACGATATCCCCGTAGGAAACAATGGGGCATTTTGAGCTGAAAAAAAACCTAACACCTGCAAAAAAGCAGCGTTCAGCTCTTAACGCAGCCCCATTGTTTCCTATGGGGAAACAGTTTCTATGTCTGCACCTAACACCCTAACATGTACCCCGAGTCTAAACACCCCTAACCTTACACTTATTAACCCCTAATCTGCCGCCCCCGCTATCGCTGACCCCTGCATATTATTATTAACCCCTAATCTGCCGCTCCAGACACCGCCGCAACCTACGTTATCCCTATGTACCCCTAATCTGCCCCTAACACCACCGACCCCTATATTATATTTATTAACCCCTAATCTGCCGCCCCCATCGTTGCCTCCACCTACCGACAATAATTAACCCCTAATTTGCCGACCGGACCTCACTGCTACTATAATAAATGTATTAACCCCTAAAGCTAAGTCTTACCCTAACACTAACACCCCCCTAAGTTAAATATAATTTAAATCTAACGAAATAAATTAACTCTTATTAAATAAATTATTCCTATTTAAAGCTAAATACTTACCTGTAAAATAAACCCTAATATAGCTACAATATAAATTATAATTATATTGTAGCTATTTTAGGATTAATATTTATTTTACAGGCAACTTTGTAATTATTTTAACCAGGTACAATAGCTATTAAATAGTTAATAACTATTTAATAGTTACCTAGTTAAAATAATTAAAAAATTACCTGTAAAATAAATCCTAACCTAAGTTACAATTAAACCTAACACTACACTATCAATAAATCAATTAAATAAAATACCTACAATTATCTACAATTAAACCTAACACTACACTATCAATAAATAAATTAAATACAATACCTACAAATAAATACAATGAAATAAACTAACTAAAGTACAAAAAATAAAAAGAACTAAGTTACAAAAAATATTTTTTTTTTACAAACATTAGAAAAATATTACAACAATTTTAAACTAATTACACCTACTCTAAGCCCCCTAATAAAATAATAAAGATCCCCAAAATAAAAAAATGCCCTACCCTATTCTAAAATTAAAATAGAAAAGCTTTTTTACCTTACCGGCCCTGAAAAGGGCCCTTTGCGGGGCATGCCCCAAAGAATTCAGCTCTTTTGCCTGTAAATAAAACCATACAATAACCCCCCCCAACATTACAACCCACCACCCACATACCCCTAATCTAACCCAAACCCCCCCCTTAAATAAACCTAACACTAAGCCCCTGAAGATCTTCCTACCTTGTCTTCACCACGCCGGGTTCACCGATCGATCCAGGAGAGCCTCCGATGTCTTGATCCAAGCCCAAGCGGGGGGCTGAAGATGTCCATGATCCGGCTGAAGTCTTCATCCAAGCGGGAGCTGAAGTGGTCCATGATCCGACTGAAGTCTTCTATCAGGCGGTATCTTCAATCTTCTTTCTTCCGGATCCATGTAGTTCATCCCGCTGACGCGGAACATCCATCTTCAGCGACGACTTCCCGACGAATGACGGTTCCTTTAAGGGACGTCATCCAAGATGGCGTCCCTCAAATTCTGATTCGGAATTAAGGTAGGAAAATTCTGATTGGCTGATGGAATCAACCAATCAGATTCAAGTTCAATCTGATTGGCTGTTCCGATCAGCCAATAGAATGCGAGCTCAATCTGATTGGCCAATCGGAAATCGAGGGACGCCATCTTGGATGACGTCCCTTAAAGGAACCGTCATTCGTCGGGAAGTCGTCGGTGAAGATGGATGTTCTGCATCTACCTTTCTAAGTATTTTATTAGGGGGCTTAGAGTAGGTGTAATTAGTTTAAAATTGTTGTAATATTTTTCTAATGTTTGTAAAAAAAAAATATTTTTTGTAACTTAGTTCTTTTTATTTTTTGTACTTTAGTTAGTTTATTTCATTGTATTTATTTGTAGGTATTGTATTTAATTAATTTATTGATAGTGTAGTGTTAGGTTTAATTGTAGATAATTGTAGGTAGTTTTTTTTATTTATTTTTTGATAGTGTAGTGTTAGGTTTAATTGTAACTTAGGTTAGGATTTATTTTACAGGTAATTTTGAAATTATTTTAACTAGGTAACTATTAAATAGTTATTAACTATTTAATAGCTATTGTACCTGGTTAAAATAATTACAACGTGGGGCGGAGCCAACTCTCGCTGAGAAAGGACGCATACTTCAAGAGCTCTCATATTATTCAATAATTTCTAAATAGATCTATGTCCTAATCTGCCGATTTCTACCCCACTTTGGAGACCCAACTAGAGAGGTATCTTCCTGCTGATTTGGAATCATCTTGGCAGCATTATCTACTTTTGCGGTCCCTACTTTCTACTCCCGCAAGCACCCAAGATGGAGGAAAACGTGGCTGAGCTCATCATCGCTCAAATGAAGGAGCTACTGGGCCACTGTGTCAAAGCCTTTATGGTTGAGGTAATCGTGCCCCTTCAGCCCCCCATTGCTCACTCTATTGCTCCGGCCACTCTACCGCGATGTGAAGTAAAATGCGCAACAGGCATACAATACCCGCGGCAGTCGCCATCTTTGGAGCCTCAAGCTACACATCCGTTATTGCCCTGCGCTGCAGAGATAATGGCTGAGCTAAATGTTCAGGATGCACTAACCAGGGTCCCTGAGCCATCCGTGGTACAATGAGCTGAGTCCTATAGGGGAGACAAACTGCTACCTAAGCCACTTCAGTATTCTATTGGAAGGCCCTGGGTGGGTGCACTGTCTATGCCGCTACCTAGTGAGACACCCCATCAGAGCTCCCTTACGGCAGTCTACTTAGAAAGGTCCCTCATCTCGCAGTCCCGCCGGAAACAAGGTATAGGTTAAACACCATGGAGCCCTTGCCCTGCCTGATGTTTTTGACGGGTCGCTAGTGAACCACTGCTTATTTAATTTGGAACCTGTGTGAACTTCGCAACGCTACTAAAGTTACCCTCCTGGATGATTACTAGTTAATTTCTTGCTATGCTACAGCCCTAGTAGTAACCCTCCTCTGGACATAAGCATGTTATTTTATTTATGGTTAAGAGGGTTCTTATTGTTATGTTGGTCACGGCAATGGGCCAAAAGCTCAGCTAAGTTCACAGCCTCACACCCAGGACTGCGTGCCTGTCATCAAGTACTAATTAATATGTGAAGGGTTAATCACCAAAGGAACTATAATCCCATATATAGGTTTATTGTTTGGTTATGCTCTTTACTACTATACCAAATAACTACATCCTCATGAACTAATTATACCTCAGTGACTATTCAGCTCTGTCCCTTGCTCTAGAGACGTAAGGGCACTCATTGCACTGTGCACGTGCTTAACTTATGGGATTTCTTCCTACAGGGGTATAAATGTACTTATTCACAATGTTATTTAACCGTTTTTTTTTGCCCTAGGCCCAGTTCAATTTAGTTTCCATAGTATGTTCCTGCGAATTAGGCCATGCAGCACAGATCTTACCATATTCTATGTATGTTTATATGCATGAGGAGCTATACCATATTAATATGCACATGTGAGAATTTACAGTTTAATTTGTGACGGCTAATGTACAACTATATTTTAACCTTAATGTGTCCGCCTTAAGGCAATGTTTATGAGTGTTAACTGACATCAGATTGACCTATGGGGTTGGTGTCCTCTGAGCTCCAATAATCCAGGCAAGTTATAATCTATCCATATTGAGGGTAAGCACCAACCATCAGAGTCGCACATAAGTCCACCACATAGATAGTTAACTCTACTAGTTACTTGGGAACTCATCTTGCATACAATTCCACATGCTGGAATAACCCAGCTTAGCTCTGCCCAAATACAAATAAATGTGTGTGTGTCTGCGTTTGTGAACATGCATATGTCTGTATATGTATAGCCCCATATAACTTCTGGAGATATATAAATATGAGTGGCTGTCTGGTATTGGGAGCAGGCTCCCAACTTAGTTAAAATAATGCTAACATGTCTGCTCACATTTACTAGGGTTGAAGAATGATTTTACATTAGAACCTACCTCATTACTCAAAACAGCTTACACACTGGTCTCTGGGTATAGGGCCCGTACCCAGGTGACACGGTTTAAATTGGTTATAGGAGTAGATTACCAACCCACATGTGGTCTGGTTTCGAGAGGCACATTTCTACTTTGAGTCTATGAAGGTAGTACCAAAAATGAATACTGTAGACCCTCTATAATAGTCAGCCTTACCCCATAGTTCTAGCTGATAGCCTCACTATTCATGCTACTTTTCCCCTAATCTTGGAGACCTGGCACAACCTTGAACTTTAGATAAAACTCGCTCTTTACAGCACACTAAATGTTAACTTCACACAAGTAATGCCTGCCTAATCTTTATAAAGTATGTATGAACCTATTTAATTACCTCCACTCAGTGGATAATACAGAGTTTCACTACGTACCTTATTTTTTTTGTTCACCCTATGGAAAAAGGTTTAATTTATGTCTATCATTTGTTTGGCATATATGTATAGCTAGCAATTACTGCTCTTCTGTGTTATCATGCTTATCAAGAACGACAGGAAGGTCAGAGGTGGTTAACTTCTCATGGATACTTCTCCCTGGCAAACTATCTATGTCCTAGTTAACTGAGGGTCCCTTAGCAACTAAATTACCACCTCCCCCCCCCCCGCTACTAGAATGTACCCCCCCTTCTCTGGGAGGGATAACTACGCGGTTTCTCTTGCCTATACCGCATCGTAGTTTGTATTCCATACTTAGGCCTAGATTTGGAGTTTTGTCGGTAACGACCCGAAAAACTAACGCCGGCTTTTTTCTGGCCGCACCATAAAAATAACTCTGGTATCGAGAGTCCACATAAAGGCTGCGTTAGGCTCCAAAAAAGGAGCGTAGAGCATTTTTAACGCAGCTTCAACTCTCGATACCAGAGTTGCTTACGGACGCGGCCAGCCTCAAAAACGTGCTCGTGCACGATTCTCCCATAGGAAACAATGGGGCTGTTTGAGCTGAAAAAAAAACCTAACACCTGCAAAAAAGCCGCGTTCAGCTCTTAACGCAGCCCCATTGTTTGCTATGCGGAAACACCTCCTAAGTCTGCACCTAACACCCTAACATGTACCCCGAGTCTAAACACCCCTAACCTTACACTTATTAACCCCTATTCTGCTGCCCCCGCTATCGCTGACCCCTGCATATTATTATTAACCCCTAATCTGCCGCTCCGTAAACCGCCGCTACTTACATTATCCTTATGTAACCCCTAATCTGCCGAGCGGCCTGCACCGCTATTATTATAAAGTTATTAACACCTGCAAAAAAGCCGCGTTCAGCTCCTAACGCAGCCCCATTGTTTGCTATGCGGTAACCCTTCCTACGTCTGCACTTAACACTCTAACATGTACCCCGAGTCTAAACACCCCTAACCTTACACTTATTAACCCCTAATCTGCCGCCCCCGCTATCGCTGACCCCTGCATATTATTTTTAACCCCTAATCTGCCGCTCCGTAAACCGCTGCTACTTACATTATCCCTATGTACTCCTAATCTGGTTCCCTAACATCGCCGACCCCTATATTATATTTATTAACCCCTAATCTGCCCCCCACAATGTCGCCTCCACCTACCTACAATAATTAACCCCTAATCTGCTGAGCGGACCTGAGCGCTACTATAATAAAGTTATTAACCCCTAATCCGCCTCACTAACCCTATATTAAATAGTATTAACCCCTAATCTGCCCTCCCTAACATCGCCGACACCTAACTTCAATTATTAACCCCTAATCTGCCGACCGGAGCTCACCGCTATTCTAATAAATGGATTAACCCCTACAGCTAAATCTAACCCTAACACTAACACCCCCCTAAGTTAAATATAATTTAAATCTAACGAAATAAATTAACTCTTATTAAATAAATTATTCCTATTTAAAGCTAAATACTTACCTGTAAAATAAATCCTAATATAGCTACAATATAAATTATAATTATATTGTAGCTATTTTAGGATTAATATTTATTTTACAGGTAACTTTGTATTTATTTTAACCAGGTACAATAGCTATTAAATAGTTAATAACTATTTAATAGCTAAAATAGTTAAAATAATTACAAATTTACCTGTAAAATAAATCCTAACCTAAGTTACAATTAAAACTAACACTATACTATCAATAAATTAATTAAATAAAATACCTACAATTACCTACAATTAACCTAACACTACACTATCAATAAATTAATTAAATAAACTACCTACAATTAACCTAACACTACACTATCAATAAATTAATTAAATACAATTCCTACAAATAAATACAAATAAATAAACTTGCTAAAGTACAAAAAATAAAAAAGAACTAAGTTACAAAAAATAAAAAAAATCTACAAACATAAGAAAAATATTACAACAATTTTAAACTAATTACACCTACTCTAAGCCCCCTAATAAAACAACAAAGCCCCCCAAAATAAAAAATGCCCTACCCTATTCTAAATTACTAAAGTTAAAAGCTCTTTTACCTTACCAGCCCTGAACAGGGCCCTTTGCGGGGCATGCCCCAAGAAGTTCAGCTCTTTTGCCTGTAAAAAAAAAACATACAATACCCCCCCAACATTACAACCCACCACCCACATACCCCTAATCTAACCCAAACCCCCCTTAAATAAACCTAACACTAAGCCCCTGAAGATCATCCTACCTTGTCTTCACCTCACCAGGTATCACCGATCCGTCCTGGCTCCAAAATCTTCATCCAACCCAAGCGGGGGTTGGTGATCCATCATCCGGTGCCTGAAGAGGTCCAGAAGAGGCTCCAAAGTCTTCATCCTATCCGGGAAGAAGAGGCGATCCGGACCGGCAACCATCTTGATCCAAGCAGCATCTTCTATCTTCATCCGATGACGACCGGCTCCATCCTGAAGACCTCCACTGCGGACCCATCTTCTTCCGGCGACGTCCAACTGCAGAATGACGGTTCCTTTAAGGGACGTCATCCAAGATGGCGTCCCTCGAATTCCGATTGGCTGATAGGATTCTATCAGCCAATCGGAATTAAGGTAGGAATATTCTGATTGGCTGATGGAATCAGCCAATCAGAATCAAGTTCAATCCGATTGGCTGATCCAATCAGCCAATCAGATTGAGCTCGCATTCTATTGGCTGATCGGAACAGCCAATAGAATGCAAGCTCAATCTGATTGGCTGATTGGAATTCGAGGGACGCCATCTTGGATGACGTCCCTTAAAGGAACCGTCATTCTGCAGTTGGACGTCGCCGGAAGAAGATGGGTTCGCGGTGGAGGTCTTCAGGATGGAGCCGGTCGTCATCGGATGAAGATAGAAGATGCCGCTTGGATCAAGATGGTTGCCGGTCCAGATCGCCTCTTCTTCCCGGATAGGATGAAGACTTTGGAGCCTCTTCTGGACCTCTTCAGGCACCGGATGATGGATCGCCACCCCCGCTTGGGTTGGATGAAGATTTTGGAGCCAGGACGGATCGGTGATACCTGGTGAGGTGAAGACAAGGTAGGATGATCTTTAGGGGTTTAGTGTTAGGTTTATTTAAGGGGGGTTTGGGTTAGATTAGGGGTATGTGGGTGGTGGGTTGTAATGTTGGGGGGGGGTATTGTATGTTTTTTTTTTACAGGCAAAAGAGCTGAACTTCTTGGGGCATGCCCCGCAAAGGGCCCTGTTCAGGGCTGGTAAGGTAAAAGAGCTTTTAACTTTAGTAATTTAGAATAGGGTAGGGCATTTTTTATTTTGGGGGGCTTTGTTGTTTTATTAGGGGGCTTAGAGTAGGTGTAATTAGTTTAAAATTGTTGTAATATTTTTCTTATGTTTGTAGATATTTTTTTATTTTTTGTAACTTAGTTCTTTTTTATTTTTTGTACTTTAGCAAGTTTATTTATTTGTATTTATTTGTAGGAATTGTATTTAATTAATTTATTGATAGTGTAGTGTTAGGTTAATTGTAGGTAGTTTATTTAATTAATTTATTTATAGTGTAGTGTTAGGTTAATTGTAGGTAATTGTAGGTATTTTATTTAATTAATTTATTGATAGTATAGTGTTAGTTTTAATTGTAACTTAGGTTAAGATTTATTTTACAGGTAAATTTGTAATTATTTTAACTATTTTAGCTATTAAATAGTTATTAACTATTTAATAGCTATTGTACCTGGTTAAAATAAATACAAAGTTACCTGTAAAATAAATATTAATCCTAAAATAGCTACAATATAATTATAATTTATATTGTAGCTATATTAGGATTTATTTTACAGGTAAGTATTTAGCTTTAAATAGGAATAATTTATTTAATAAGAGTTAATTTATTTCGTTAGATTTAAATTATATTTAACTAAGGGGGGTGTTAGTGTTAGGGTTAGATTTAGCTTTAGGGGTTAATCCATTTATTAGAATAGCGGTGAGCTCCGGTCGGCAGATTAGGGGTTAATAATTGAAGTTAGGTGTCGGCGATGTTAGGGAGGGCAGATTAGGGGTTAATACTATTTAATATAGGGTTAGTGAGGCGGATTAGGGGTTAATAACTTTATTATAGTAGCGCTCAGGTCCGCTCGGCAGATTAGGGGTTAATAAGTGTAGGCAGGTGGAGGCGACGTTGTGGGGGGCAGATTAGGGGTTAATAAATATAATATAGGGGTCGGCGGTGTTAGGGGCAGCAGATTAGGGGTACATAAGGATAACGTAGGTGGCGGTCGGCAGATTAGGGGTTAAAAATTTTTATTCGAGTGTCGGCGATGTGGGGGGACCTCGGTTTAGGGGTACATAGGTAGTTTATGGGTGTTAGTGTTCTTTAGAGTACAGTAGTTAAGAGCTTTATAAACCGGCGTTAGCCCAGAAAGCTCTTAACTACTGACTTTTTTCCTGCGGCTGGAGTTTTGTCGTTAGATGTCTAACGCTCACTTCAGACACGACTCTAAATACCGGAGTTAGAAAGATCCCATTGAAAAGATAGGATACGCAATAGACGTAAGGGGATCTGCGGTATGGAAAAGTCGCGGCTGAAAAGTGAGCGTTAGACCCTATTTTGAGTGACTCCAAATACCGGCGGTAGCCTAAAACCAGCGTTAGGAGCCTCTAACGCTGGTTTTCACGGCTAACGCCAAACTCCAAATCTAGGCCTTAGTTACCATACCATGTTATTTTAATTCATAATTGGCGCCTTTATTTTTGATACCATTTGAATTTAATAATTGCATATTGTCTACATACTCTAGCATAATATCACAGCAGTTGACTGGCGCTTACAGTATTCATATCCCATGGCACACTACATGTCAACCTATTCTAGACTCCCTTTAATTTCTATCTTGTGTTTTATGTGTTGTTCATATAAATGTAAAAAAAAAGGTTCCAATTCTTCCATAGCACTGCCTATGTTGTAAAACGTATCTATTAAGATGGAAGCAGTATATTTGAAATGTACCACTTATGTTTGCTCTGTATTATATTACCTTGCATATGTTGTATTGGTTTCAGCACAACCTTAATAAAAATCTTTAAAAAAAAAAAAAATGTTTCACAATGTATTCAGACATGGAGACATTAATATTTTCAATAAAATTGTGAGGAAAAAAAAAAATAATTACAACGTTGCCTGTAAAATAAATATTAATCCTAAAATAGCTACAATATAATTATAATTTATATTGTAGCTATATTAGGGTTTATTTTACAGGTAAGTATTTAGCTTTAAATAGGAATAAGTTATTTAATAAGAGTTAATTTATTTCGTTAGATTTAAATTATATTTAACTTAGGGGGGTGTTGGTGTTAAGGTTAGACTTAGCTTTAGGGGTTAATAAATTTATTAGAGTAGCGGTGAGGTCCGGTCGGCAGATTAGGGGTTAATGCTTGAAGTCAGGTGGCAGCGATGTTAGGGAGGGCAGATTAGGGGTTAATACTATTTATTATAGGGTTATTGAGGCGGGAGTGAGGCGGATTAGGGGTTAATACATTTATTATAGTAGCGGTGTGGTCCGGTAGGCAGATTAGGGGTTAATAAGTGTAGGTAGGTGGAGGCGACGTTGGGGGCGGCAGATTAGGGGTTAATAAATATTATGTAGGTGTCGACGGTGTTAGGGGCAGCAGATTAGGGGTACATAGGGATAATGTAGGTTGCGGCGGTGTGCGGTCGGCAGATTAGGGGTTAAAAAATTTTAATAGAGTGGCGTTGATGTGGGGGGACCTCGGTTTAGGGGTACATAGGTAGTTTATGGGTGTTAGTGTACTTTAGAGCACAGTAGTTAAGAGCTTTATGAACCGGTGTTAGCCCAGAAAGCTCTTAACTTCTGACTTTTTTTCTGCGGCTGGAGTCTTGTCGTTAGATTTCTAACGCTCACTTCAGCCAAGACTCTAAATACCGGCATTAGAAAGATCCCATTGAAAAGATAGGATACGCAATTGGCGTAGGGGGATCTGCGGTATGGAAAAGTCGTGGCTGGAAAGTGAGCGTTAGACCCTTTCCTGACTGACTCCAAATACCAGCGGGCGGTAAAAACCAGCGTTAGGACCCCCTAACGCTGGTTTTCACGGCTACCGCCAAACTCTAAATCTAGCCGTTAGGGTTTATTTTACAGGTAAGTATTTAGTTTTAAATAGGAATAATTTATTAAAGTATAGTGTAGTGTTAGGTGTAAATGTAACTTAGGTTAGTTTTTATTTTACAGGTAAATTTCTCTTTATTTTAGCCAGGTAGCTATTAAATAGTTAATAACTATTTAATAGCTATTGTACCTAGTAAAAATAAATTGAAAGTTACCTGTAAAATAAAAATAAATCCTAACATAGCTACAATATAATTATTATTTATATTGCAGCTATATCAGGGTTTATTTTATAGGTAAGTATTTAGTTTTAAATAGGATTCATTTAGTTCATAATAGAAATATTATTTAGATTTATTTAATTAATATTTAAGTTAGGGGGGTGTTAGGGTTAGTGTTAGACTTAGGTTTAGGGGTTATTAAATTTATTACAGTGGCAGCGGTGTAATGGGGGGCAGGATAGGGGTTAATAAATATATTATAGGTGGCGACGGTGTAGGGGGGGCAGGATAGGGGTTAAAAAATTTAATATAGGTTGCGGCGGGGTCAGGGAGCGGCGGTTTAGGGGTTAAACTATTTAGTTGCGGCGAGGTGCGGGATCAGCAGGATAGGGGTTAATAAATGTATTATAGGTGGCGACAGTGTAGGGGGGCAGATTAGGGGTTAATAAATTTAATATAGGTTGCGGCAGGGTCCGGGAGCGGCAGTTTAGGGGTTAATACATTTATTATAGTTGCGGCGGGGTCAGGGAGCGGCGGTTTAGGGGTTAATATGTATAGAGTAGCTTGCGGTGCTCTCCGGGAGCGGCGGTTTAGGGGTTAACATATTTATTATAGTGGTGGTGGGCTCCGGGAGCGGCGGTTTAGGGGTTAACATATTTATTATAGTGGCGGTGGGCTCCGGGAGCGGCGATTTAGGGGGTAATAACTTTATTTAGTGCGGCGGTGTAGGGGGGCGGGACAGATTAGGGGTGTTTAGACTCCGGGTACATGTTAGGGTGTTAGGTGTAGACATCTCCTATAGGAATCAATGGGATGTCTGTCAGCAGCAAACTTGTACTTTCGCTATGGTCAGACTCCCATTGATTCCTATGGGATCCACCGCCTCCAGGGCGGCGGTTTGAAAACCAGGTAGGCTGGGCCGTAAAAGTGCAGAGCGTACCTGCTAGTTTTTGATAACTAGCAAAAGTAGTCAGATTGTGCCGCACTTGTGTGCGGAACATCTGGAGTGACGTAAGAATCGATCTGTGTCGGACTGAGTCCGGCGGATCAAAGCTTACGTCACAAAATTCGACTTTTGCCGGTCTCTAGCCTTTGATAACTAAGGCGAATCAGCCTCACCACAAATACACTGCGGAATTCCAGCGTATTTGAGGTTGACGGCTTGATAACTAGGCCCCCAAGTATTCTCTTCTTTGTTTTTTTAATGATTTTTTTATTATTATTTTTTTAATGATTGACCTGCTCTGCAGACCCAAATAAATTACCAAGAAGGAAGCAGATAAAAAAGTTGGTAATACTGGTATAATATTAATCCCTGGTATGGTAAGTAATGGTATTGGCAATAGTAAATAATAACACATCTCATTGGGGAGGGAGGGATGTTTACACTCTAACAAGTTTTTAAGTATGCACAACAGATTCATAACACTATGATACCCTAACCCTACCCAGGCCCAGAATCAGCTGAGCTCCCTCTCTCCTAGTCTCCTTTGAACCGGGTCACGACGTCAGTGACACAGACCGGTCTACAATCAATGCGCCACACAGTCACCACTCAGCCACAGCAGCTAGCCTGTCAGGTGTCAGCAGCAGAGTCACTCAGTCAGTCGGACAGTCCACAGGGAGACAGCCAGTCAGTGACAATCCGCCAGACAGAATGCCAACAAGCTCCTACCTTGACTGAGTCTGTGACTTCCCCCAGGCTTCTGCAGAATCTGCTGCACACTGTACACACACGCATCACCTGCTGCTGCTGGCTTGCTGATCCTCACTCTTCCCAGAGTCTCCGGTCTTGACTTCCTTGTGCTGGGCCTTCTGTGAAGGAATGTGACTGGGTGGGCACACTGGAACTAATCTGGAGGACTCAGGAGGAGGAGTAAGCAACTAATAATGCCAGTTGCCAGCCGTATAACAAGCAACTAATAACGCCAGTTGCCAGCTAGCTGCTGTGGCTGATCCAATCAGCCAATCGGATTGAACTTGAATCTGATTGGCTGATTCAATCAGCCAATCAGAATTTTCCTATCTTAATTCCGATTGGCTGATAGAATCCTATCAGCCAATCGGAATTCGAGGGACGCCATCTTGGATGACGTCCCTTAAAGGAACCTTCATTCGTCGGGAGTTCGTCGTGGAGGAAGGATGTTCCGCGTCGGCGGGATGAAGATGGAGCCGGTAGAAAGAAGATTGAAGATGCAGCTTGATAGAAGACTTCAGCCGGATGATGGACCTCTTCAGCCCCCACTTGGATGAAGACTTCAGCCGGATGATGGACCTAACTATTTAATAGCTATTGTACCTGGTTAAAATAAATACAAAGTTGCCTGTAAAATAAATATTAATCCTAAAATATAATTATTATTTATATTGTAGCTATATTAGGGTTTATTTTACAGGAAAGTATTTAGCTTTAAATAGGAATAATTTATTTAATAACATTTATTTTATTTCGTTAGATAAAAATTATATTTAACTTAGGGGGGTGTTAGGGTTAGGGTTAGACTTAGCTTTAGGGGTTAATACATTTATTATAGTAGCGGTGAGGTCCCATTGACAGATTAGGGGTTAATAATTGTAGGTAGGTAGCGACGACGTTGGGGGGGGGGCAGATTAGGGGGTAATAAATATAATATAGGGGTCGGCGGGGTTAGGGGCAGCAGATTAGGGGTTCATAAGGATAACGTATAATATGCCGGGGTCAGCGATAGCAGGGCAGCAGATTAAGGGTTAATAAGTGTAATGCTAGGGGTGTTTAGACTCGGGGTACATGTTAGGGTGTTAGGTGCAGACTAGGGAAGTGTTTCTCCATAGGAAACAATGGGGCTGCGTTAGGAGCTGAACGCTGCTTTTTCGTAGGTGTTAGGTTTTTTTTCAGCTCAAACAGCCCCATTGTTTCCTATAAGGGATTCGTGCACGATCACGTTTTTGAAGCTGGCCGCGTCCGTAAGCACCTCTGGTATTGAGAGTTGCAGTGGCGGTAAATTATGCTCTACGCTCCCTTTTTGGAGCCTAATGCAGCCCTTCTGTGAACTCTAAATACCAAAGGTATTTAAAAGGTGCGGGGGGGAAAATACACACGTATCTAACGCACCCCTTTGGCCGCAGAACTCTAAATCTAGCCGACTATGTTTAAATTTGCAATGATTGGACACACTATGTCCTTCAAACCCATTCTTGATGTTAGTGAGATCCCACATTTGCACAACATTTGATAAACTACAAATGCGGATTTACACGTTGTTCTATGCTTTAAAGCAAATTCCTTAGTTCTATTCCAGTTTTTTGTTGTCTCAATTTCCTTATCAATTATAGGACACATACAACAGTTTTTTGTTCCACATTTATATGTACCATTTCTAAGTGATAGCCAACTTGATTTATTATTTGTTTGCTTACAATTGGTTTCAATTTTGAAGATGCAACCAAACTTTTTATTTCCCTATTTATCTTATATATTACTCTATGGATTTCTCCCAACATATCCTTTAAAAGGGGATCAGCTTTTATAATACTCCAGTGTTTCTGGAGAATGGACTTAATTCCTCTAGCTCCTTCATTATATGTAGCAATACATTTTACCTAATTTTCATCTTGTTTATATTTAGAGACATGCTTATTTTTAGCGATTAACTGATTTCTAGGTTTTCTCAAACAATCTTCTCTTGCTTTTCTAATAAGCTCATTACTATAACATTTTTGTTCAAACCTTTTACTTGATACTTCTGATTCTTTTAAATAATCCTCATCTTTAGTGCAATTAGGCCTAATTCTGTAATTGTCCTTGAGGTATGTTATTTTTTCAAGAAGATAAATAGCCACTGAGTGCACTAAGGTTTCCATTCCTATCACTCGGTTTCCTATAATTCCTAGTTGCCACTATATAATCACTATCCACAAATAAAATCAGATCTTAAAATTCAATCTCCCTCTCTTTGATATTGCTAGTAAACTTTAGATTAAAATCATTAGTATTTAAGAATTCAAAAAACGTTTCTGCTTTTTCTTTTGGCTCTTGCCATATCATAATGATATTGTCAATGTATCTATAGTATTTATAAATATTTGTAGTGAATATATTATTTCCCCAAATCTTTTAATCTTAAATCGCTCCCATATATATGTTGGCATGTGAGGGTGCCATAGTGGTAGACATGGCAGTGCCCTGGATTTGTCTATAAAATACACCCTCAAACAAAAATTATGAGTGAGCATATACTCTATGGCCTCTATTTACCAAAGTCTGGTGGACCTGATCCAACAGTGCAGATCAGGTCCGCCAGACCTTGCTGAATAAAGCGACAATACATCACATGAAATCCATAAATACTCTGGATTAGATTTGGAGTTTGGCGGTAGCCGTGAAAACCAGCGTTAGAGGCTCCTAACGCTGGTTTTAGGCTACCTCCGGAATTTGGAGTCAGTCAAAAAAGGGTCTAACGCTCACTTTTCAGCCGCGACTTTTCCATACCGCAGATCCCCTTACGTCAATTGCGTATCCTATCTTTTCAATGGGATTTTTCTAACTCCGGTATTTAAAGTCGTGTCTGAAGTGAGCGTTAGAATTCTAACGACAAAACTCCAGCTGCAGAAAAAAGTCAGTAGTTAAGAGCTTTCTGGGCTAACGCCGGTTCATAAAGCTCTTAACTACTGTACTCTAAAGTACACTAACACCCATAAACTACCTATGTACCCCTAAACCGAGGCCCCCCCACATCGCCGCCACTCAATTAAAATTTTTTAACCCTTAATCTGCCGACCGCCACCTACGTTATCCTTATGTACCCCTAATCTGCTGCGCCTAACACCGCCGACCCCTATATTATATTTATTAACCCCTAACCTGCCCCCCACAACGTTGCAGCCAGCTACCTACAATAATTAACCCCTAATCTGCCGACCGCAAAGAGCCGCCACCTACATTATAGCTATGTACCCCTAATCTGCTGCCCCTAACACCGCCGACCCCTATATTATATTTATTAACCCCTAATCTGCCCCCTCAACGTCGCCTCCACCTGCCTACACTTATTAACCCCTAATCTGCCGAGCAGACCTGAGCGCTACTATAATAAAGTTATTAACCCCTAATCCGCCTCACTAACCCTATAATAAATAGTATTAACCCCTAATCTGCCCTCCCTAACATCGCCGACACCTAACTTCAATTATTAACCCCTAATCTGCCGACTGGAGCTCACCGCTATTCTAATAAATCTATTAACCCCTAAAGCTAAGTCTAACCCTAACACTAACACCCCCCTAAATTAAATATAATTTTAATCTAACGAAATTAATTAACTCTTCTTAAATAAATTATTCCTATTTAAAGCTAAATACTTACCTGTAAAATAAATCCTAATATAGCTACAATATAAATTATAATGATATTATAGCTATTTTAGGATTTATATTTATTTTACAGGTAACTTTGTATTTATTTTAACCAGGTACAATAGCTATTAAATAGTTAAGAACTATTTAATAGCTAAAATAGTTAAAATAATTACAACATTACCTGTAAAATAAATCCTAACCTAAATTACAATTAAACCTAACACTAGACTATCAATAAATTAATTAAATAAAATACCTACAATTACCTACAATTAAACCTAACACTACACTATCAATACATTAATTAAATACAATATCTACAAATAAATACAATGAAATAAACTAACTAAAGTACAAAAAATAAAAAAGAACTAAGTTACAAAAAATAAAAAAATATTTACAAACATTAGAAATATATTACAACAATTTTAAATTAATTACACCTACTCTAAGCCCCCTAATAAAATAACAAAGCCCCCCAAAATAAAAAAAATGCCCTACCCTATTCTAAATTACTAAAGTTCAAAGCTCTTTTACCTTACCAGCCCTGAACAGGGCCCTTTGTGGGGCATGCCCCAAGAAGTTCAGCTCTTTTGCCTGTAAAAAAAACATACAATACCCCCCCCAACATTACAACCCACCACCCACATACCCCTAATCTAACCCAAACCCCCCTTAAATAAACCTAACACTAAGCCCCTGAAGATCTTCCTACCTTATCTTCACCTAACCAGGTATCACCGATCCGTCCTGGCTCCAAAATGTTCATCCAAGCCCAAGCGGGGGCTAGACATCCATCATCCGACGGCTGAAGAAGTCCAGAAGAGGGTCCAAAGTCTTCATCCTATCCGGGAAGAAGAGTAGATCCGGACCGGCAACCATCTTCTTCAAAGCGGCATCTTCTATCTTCATCCGATGAGGACCGGCTCCATCTTGAAGACCTCCATTGCGGATCCATCCTTCTTCTCCGACGACTAGACGACGAATGACGGTTCATTTAAATGACGTCATCCAAGATGGCATCCCTCGAATTCCGATTGGCTGATAGGATTCTATCAGCCAATCGGAATTAAGGTAGGAATATTCTGATTGGCTGATGGAATCAGCCAATCAGAATCAAGTTCAATCCGATTGGCTGATCCAATCAGCCAATCAGATTGAGCTTGCATTCTATTGGCTGATCGGAACAGCCAATAGAATGCAAGCTCAATCTGATTGGCTGATTGGATCAGCCAATCGGATTGAACTTGATTCTGATTGGCTGATTCCATCAGCCAATCAGAATATTCCTACCTTAATTCCGATTGGCTGATAAAATCCTATCAGCCAATCGGAATTCGAGGGACGCCATCTTGGATGACGTAATTTAAAGGAACCATCATTCGTCGTTCAGTCGTCAGCCAGGATGGATGTTCCGCGTCGGAGGTCTTCAGGATGCTGCCGCTCCGCTCCGGATGGATGACGATAGAAGATCCCGCTTGGATGAAGACTTCAATCGGATGGAAGACCTCTTCTTCCCCACTTGGATGAAGACTTCTACCGGATGGAGGACCTCTTCTTGCTCCGCTTGGATGAAGAATTTGGCTCGGCTGAGTGAAGACGACTCAAGGTAGGGAGATCTTCAGGGGCTTAGTGTTAGGTTTATTTAAGGGGGGTTTGGGTTAGATTAGGGGTATGTGGGTGGTGGGTTGTAATGTTGGGGGGGGGTATTGTATGTTTTTTTTTACAGGCAAAAGAGCTGAACTTCTTGGGGCATGCCCCGCAAAGGGCCCTGTTCAGGGCTGGTAAGGTAAAAGAGCTTTGAACTTTAGTAATTTAGAATAGGGTAGGGCATTTTTTTATTTTGGGGGGCTTTGATATTTTATTAGGGGGCTTAGAGTAGGTGTAATTAGTTTAAAATTGTTGTAATATATTTCTAATATTTGTAAATATTTTTTTATTTTTTGTAACTTAGTTCTTTTTTATTTTTTGTACTTTAGTTAGTTTATTTCATTGTATTTATTTGTAGATATTGTATTTAATTAATGTATTGATAGTGTAGTGTTAGGTTTAATTGTAGGTAATTGTAGGTATTTTATTTAATTAATTTATTGATAGTCTAGTGTTAGGTTTAATTGTTACTTAGGTTAGGATTTATTTTACAGGTAAATTTGTAATTATTTTAACTATTTTAGCTATTAAATAGTTCTTAACTATTTAATAGCTATTGTACCTGGTTAAAATAAATACAAAGTTACCTGTAAAATAAATATAAATCCTAAAATAGCTATAATATCATTATAATTTATATTGTAGCTATATTAGGATTTATTTTACAGGTAAGTATTTAGCTTTAAATAGGAATAATTTATTTAAGAAGAGTTAATTAATTTAGTTAGATTTAAATTATATTTAATTTAGGGGGGTGTTAGGGTTAGGGTTAGACTTAGCTTTAGGGGTTAATACATTTATTAGAATAGCGGTGAGCTCCAGTCAGCAGATTAGGGGTTAATGTTTGAAGTTAGGTGTTGGCGATGTTAGGGAGGGCAGATTAGGGGTTAATACTATTTATTATAGGGTTAGTGAGACAGATTAGGGGTTAATAACTTTATTATAATAGCGGTGCGGTCCGGTCGGCAGATTAGGGGTTAATAAGTGTAGGCAGGTGGAGGCGACGTTGTGGGGGGCAGATTATGGGTTAATAAATATAATATAGGGGTCGGCGGTGTTAGGGGCAGCAGATTAGGGGTACATAGGGATAATGTAAGTAGCGGCGGTTTACAGAGCGGCAGATTAGGGGTTAAAAATAATATACAGGGGTCAGCTATAGCGGGGGCGGCAGAATAGGGGTTAATAAGTGTAAGGTTAGGGGTGTTTAGACTCGGGGTACATGTTAGAGTGTTAGGTGCAGACGTAGGAAGTGTTTCCCCATAGCAAACAATGGGGCTGCGTTAGGAGCTGAACGCGGCTTTTTTGCAGGTGTTAGGTTTTTTTTCAGCTCAAACAGCCCCATTGTTTCCTATGGGGGAATCGTGCACAAGCATGTTTTTGAGGCTGGCCGCGTCCGTAAGCAACTCTGGTATCGAGAGTTGCATTTGCGTTAAATATGCTCTACGCTCCTTTTTTGGAGCCTAACGCTGACATTATATGGACTCTCAATACCAGATTTATTTTAAAGGAGCGGCCAGAAAAAAGCCAGCGTTAGCTACGTGGGTCGTTACCGACAAAACTCTAAATCTAGCCGTCTGTTTTCCATTTTAATCCTTCAAACTTTTTAATAGTATCAGCTGTATCTTTTAAATATGATTGAAAGCTTTTAACCATAGGTTGTAGATACCAATCCACATATACAGATAGATTGCTGGTGACTGAATCTATCCTCGAGACATTCGGTCTACCTGGGGGATTTACACTATCCTTGTGGATTTTGGGGATATGATAAAATATTGTAGTTTTTGGATGTATACGATAAATAAAGTTGAATTCCTGATTATCTAATATATTTGCATTCTTTGCTTCAGACAAAATAGACAATAACTCCCTTTTGAACTGTTCAATAGGATCTCTTTCTAGGGTGATGTACACTTCTTTGTCCCCTAGAATGGAGGAGGCTTCTTTTAAGTAATCTGCTCTATTTTGTATCACTATGCCTCCCCTTTATCAGCCTGACGTATCATAATACTTTTGTCATTACTTAGTTCTTTTAACGCCTTACGTTCTCCTGAAGTTAAATTGTCATTATATTTAGTGACAAAGCTTTTTTGATTTGTGTCTATAAATTTATTTATATCTTCGGTGACTAATTTATTAAATGTCGGTATGAACTCCCGCTGTGCTTGCTTGGGGAAGAAGGTAGACAGGGGCTTAAGGCCACTATGTTGGATTTGCGGTTCTAACTCATATGTACTACAATTTGCAAAAAGCTCTATCTCAACTTCCTTAAAGGGACACTGAACACAATTTTTTGTGTGATTCAGATAGAGCATGCAATTTTAAGCAACTTTCTAATTTTCTCCTATTATCCATTTTTCTTCGTTCACTTGCTACCTTTATTTGAAAAAGAAGGCATCTAAGCTTCTTTTTTTGGTTCAGAACTCTGGATAGCACTTTGTTATTGGTGGATGAATTTATCCACCAATCAGCAAGAACATCATCAACACAATAAAGAAGCAGTGCTTACCCATCTTCTTGCAGACAATGCCACACAGCGTTGTTTTAGCGTTTCTTCGGCGTGTACACACTTGTGCCCCCCCCTTCACCGCTGACGTCAGAATCCAGGAGCCATACAGGAGGAGTCTCCGCCCAAGACGTCCGACAAGCAGCAGCCAACACAAGAACAGTTAGTACGGCTGCACCAGAAAAACTGACGAGAAGAACTTCAAAATGTGGTAAAAAGGATTTATTGGGCAAAAGTATAAAATCAAAAATATACTGACATAGTCACCATCAAGTGAAAAATAACTCACTCCCGGACCGGAGTGAGTAGAAAGTAGCAAAAAAGAAACAGTATACGCGTTTCGTGCGGGACTACCGCACTTGATCACTATAAGGAGTATATTTTTGATTTTATACTTTTGCCCAATAAATCCTTTTTACCACATTTTGAAGTTCTTCTCGTCAGTTTTTCTGGTGCAGCCGTACTAACTGTTCTTGAATCAGCAAGAACAACCCAGGTTGTCCACCAAAAATGGGCCGGCATCTAAACTTACATTCTTGCATTTCAAATAAAGATACCAAGAGAATGAAGAAAATGTGATAATAGGAGTAAATTAGAAAGTTGCTTAAAATGTCATGCTCAATCTGAATCATGAAAGAAAAAATTGGGTTCAGTGTCCCTTTAAAGTCTTCCATGTTACTTATATTTTCTGCCTCTAAACCTTTCAGTATCCAAACAGTTTTAATATCTCTTGAATCAAAGTCAATTACAGCAGTATTTGCCCTACTGTTATTATATTCCTTTGCATAGTACCGTTTTAAGGTCAACTTTCTAATGTACTTTTGTAGGTCAATATACATCTCAAATTAATTTGGCTGTTGTTTGGGGGCATATTTTAGGCCTTTAGCCAATAATCTAATTTCATCTCCCTTTAAGTTACTATTTGATAAATTATAGATTTCTTTTTCTGATTTCTCTAATTCCACCTTCTTTACTTGTTTCTCCTTGACTCTACTTCCTCCCCTGCATCCTCTCTTTGTTTCCAACCTCTTTTGTTTCACACTTCTCCCTGTCTCCAATTGCCCGCATCTCCTCCAAATATGGATGAAGATTGGAGTAATTCTGAGGTTTGTGATAATTCCTCTCCTCTCCAAAAAAATGTATTCACTCTGACACATTGTTATATCCCCTAGTATCCTTATTTCTTAATTCATGATTTGTCTGTATACTATCATTCCCCCCAGCATATTTCGCCTGTTCTCTATAGTTCACTCCAGTTTCCTTAGGTTTAGCTCTTTTTTTCCCCATTCATTATTATTCTCCTTATCATTACTAATATTATGATAGAGTGACTTAAATCTATTATACGTTGATATCTCATTTACTCTCTTTGGGGTTTTACTATATTGTTTATTTTCATTATGTTTTTCTTCATTTGTTGGTTGAAATTTAAATGTTTGTTGATTAATTTTCTTGATATTATGACCATTTTCTACCTTCCATTTATTAATTCCTTTATTTCCTGTTTTCTCATTTTTATTATTAAATCTGTATGTGTGTATTTTATCACTTGAATAATCTTCTTTATCCCTAGTTTATCCCTAGTTTTGCTGCTTTTTTGGCAATTCATTATTTTTCTAAAATGTTATTTCTATTAATAATATTTACTTCTCCATGTTTCTTCTCCTTTAAAAGATTCCAGTTTATTCTTACAATCGACTATATTCTTTTTTATAATTTTTAATTTTTTAATTTTTGTAATGATTAATGATAACTTCAATATTGGGTAATGTATTGTGTATA
Source organism: Bombina bombina (assembly GCF_027579735.1). Lineage (NCBI taxonomy): Eukaryota > Metazoa > Chordata > Amphibia > Anura > Bombinatoridae > Bombina > Bombina bombina. Next base: position 656,805,277 of record NC_069500.1, read on the forward strand.
TAATCATTTTAAATATATTTTCAATAAGTAACGTTAAATTAGGGTAGATACAAAGTATCTGATAATGTAATGCAAAAAGTTTACGGACTAAAGGACTAATAGAAAAAGTTTGTGAAGTTCGAGGACGGGGCCTCAGGGCAAGCCCAGCAATTTTTAAATGGTAACTGGAGCAACAAACATCATACCTCATTACCTGTTGAGAAAGTCTGCCCGAGAGTAGACAAAACGCATTCAGGAATAGGAGAGTAATGCTGCAAGGCGGAGGAATCCGGAAACCAAGGGGAGTAAGGAGGGCTACAAGCTACAAGCCCTGAGCTCGGGACTACACCTGTATTAAGCCCCATCTGATTGACATCACAGACACTCGCCCTGAAAACCTGTAGCTTTAGAAGCGTATAAGGAACTTTCCAAAAGGATTCTTATTAAGACTCTATTTTTATTTGCTTCTAGTAAGTGCAATACATTGTGTGGGTTTGTGTACCTTTATGGTAATAAAATTGATTCCGTGAGTCGCTGGTGCGCCTGTCCCCCTTTCTTGTCTTTTCTATATATGAATTACGAAATCATTTTTTTGTTTAATGTCCCTTTAAGCTCAATTGATAATCTTTTACATTTTTATATTTTTCAAAATATATGCTTTATCCAAATAGTGAAAAGAATCCTTTGTGTTACATGTCCCTTTAATTGTTTTTCCAAAAACCCTTTTCTCTTCTAAACTTGCATTGCTTCTAATGACTGATTAACCCTTTACATGCTTCATCACAAGATTAACTATATGTCATACCTGATACTCACTAGATTACGAGTTTTGCGCTAAACTGGGTGAGAAAAAAAATCATCAAAAGTTGCGTTATTTCACCCTCCATAGCACTGCCATTATGAGTTTCTGAAAAGTCTCCTTGTGCGTGCGATATGGTTGCGTTAAGCTCCATACCACACAAAATCCAAGGACTGCTTTGACGTGCTTGCGCACGCTTTCCCCCATAGACATCAATAGGGAGAGAGTGTTAGAAAAAAAACTAACACCTGCGATCGCGGAATGAATAATCTCCGTAATGCAGTCCCATTGATAACTAAATCTAACATAAACCCCAAGTCTAAACACCCCTAATCTGCCACCCCCAACATCGCTGACACCTAAATAAAGTTATTAACCCTAATATGCCACCCCTGACATTGCCGTCACTAATAAAAGCTATTAACCCCTAATCCACCGCTCCCTGACATCGCGGCCACTATAATAAAGTTATTAACCCCTAAACCTATGGCCTCCCACATCCCTGCCGCAATAAAAAAAACTATTAACCCCTAAACCACTGCCCCCCCCCCACATCACAAAACACTACATTTAACTATTAACCCCTAAACTTAACACCCCCTAACTTTAAATTAAAATGACAATATAACTCTATTTAAATAAATAAAAACTTACCTGTGAAATAAATATAAACCTAGCATTAAACTATAAATTAACTCAACTGTTCAAATCAGCCAATAGGATTTCAGTAGCTCTCATCCTATTGGCTGTTTTTAACAGCCAATAGGATTTCAGAAGCCCTCATCCTATTGGCTGATTTGAATTTGAAGAATCAAATTAGCCAATAGGAATTCAAGGTACGCCATTTTGAAATGGCTACCTTGCACTCAACTTCAGTGTGCGGTGGTGACCATATGAAAAGGACGCTCCATGCAGGATGTCTTCAGCTTCCAGGATGGCTCCGCTCCACCCGTTGGGATGAAGATAGAAGACACCCCCGGGATGGATAAATACCTCTTTGCCTGGATGAAGACCTTGCCGTCTGGATGGAGATGGATGTCCGGAACTTCAGAAACTGTGAGTAGATCTTCTGGAGTTAGTGTTAGGATTTTTTATATTTTTTTTGTGTTTTTTTTTATATTAGGGCTTTGGGCTTTGAAAAAGAGCTAAATGCCCTTTAAAGGGCAATGCAAAAGAGCTAAATGTTTTTATTTTTGATAATTTCGTTTGTTTTGTAATCTTACGGCCAGATTACGAGTTTTGCGGGGTGCGGTACTAACTTGCACTTTATTGTCCCTGCTCACTTACCTACAGCGCTGGTATTACAGGGTTTTATAAACCCAGCGTTAAAAGACAAGAAGTGAGCGTAGAGCAAAATTGTGCTCCATACCGCACTCCAATACCAGCGCTGCTTACGTCAGCGGTGAGCTGGTTGTACGTGCTTGTGCACGATTTCCCCATAGACATCAATGGGGAGAGCCGACTGAGAAAAAGTCTAACACCTGCAATAAAGCAGTGTAAAGCTCCGTAATGCAGCCCCATTGATTCCTATGGGGAAACTAAATTTATGTTTACATCTAACACCCTAACATGAACCCCGAGTCTAATCTGCCACCCCCAACGTCACTGCCACTATAATAAACATATTAACCTCTAAACCGCCGCACTCCCGCATCGCAAACACTAGTTAATTATTATTAACCCTTAATCTGCCACCCTAACATCGCCGCCACCTACCTACATTTATTAACCCCTAATCTGCCACCCCAACGTCGCCGCCACTATTCTAAATGTATTAACCCCTAACCTTAACACCCTATCTAACCCTATCTAACCCTAACCTTAACACCCCCTAATTTAAATATAATTAAAATAAATCTAACTAAAAATTACTATCATTAACTAAATATTTTCTATTTAAAACTAAATACTTACCTATAAAATAAACCCTAAGCTAGCTACAATATAACTAATAGTTACAATGTATCTAGCTTAGGGTTTATTTTTATTTTACAGGCAAGTTAGTATTTATTTTAACTAGGTAGAATAGTTACTAAATAGTTATTAACTATTTACTAACTACCTAGCTAAAATAAATACAAATTTACCTGTAAAATAAAACCTAACCTGAGTTACAATAACACCTAACCTTACACTACAATTAAATAAATTACCTAAATTAAATACAATTAACTAAATTAAATAAATTACCTAAATTACAAAAAAACTCCACTAAATTACACAAAATAAAAAACAAATTACAAGATATTTAAACAAATTACACCTAATCTAATAGCCCTATCAAAATAAAAAAGCCCCCCCAAAATAAAAAAACGCTAGCCTAAACTAAACTACCAATAGCCCTTAAAAGGGCCTTTTGCGGGGCATTGCCCCAAAGAAATCAGCTCTTTTACCTGAAAAAAATACAAACAACCCCCCCAACAGTAAAACCCACCACACAACCCCCCAAATAAAACCTAAGCTCCCCGTTGCCCTGAAAATGGCATTTGTATGGGCATTGCCCTTAAAAGGGCATTTAGCTCTATTGCAGCCCAAACCCTAACCTAAAAATAAAACCCACCCAATACACCCTTAAAAAACCTAACACTAACCCCGAAGATCCACTTACAGTTTTGAAGAGCCAAGGAATTGTCCTCAATGAAGCGGCAAGAAGTCCTCAACAAAGCCGGGAGAAGTCTTCATCCAAGCCGGGAGAAGTGGTCCTCCAGACGGGCAGAAGTCTTCATCCAGATGGCATCTTCTAGCGGGTCCATCTTCAAGACATCAGGCGCAGAGCATCCTCTTCCAACGAAGTCTTCTTCCAGAATGAATGTCTCTTTAAGTGACGTCATCCAAGATGGCGTCCCTTAGAAATCCGATTGGCTGATAGAATTTTATCAGCCAATCGGAATTAAGGTTGAAAAAAATCAGCCAATAGGATTGAGCTCACATTCTATTGGCTGTTCCAATCAGCCAATAGAATGCAAGCTCAATCCTATTGGCTGATTGGATCAGCCAATAGGATTGAAGTACAATCCTATTGGCTGATTGCATCAGCCAATAAGATTTTTTCAAGTTTTTTTTAAGGGTTTATTGGGTGGGTTTTATTTTTAGGTTAGGGTTTGGGCCGCAATAGAACTAAATGCCCTTTTAAGGGCAATGCCCATACAAATGCCCTTTTCAGGGCAATGGGGAGCTTAGGTTTTTTTAGTTAGGGTTTTATTTGGGGGTTGGTTGTGTGGGTGGTGGGTTTTACTGTTGGGGGGGTTGTTTGTATTTTTTTTCAGGTGAAAGAGCTGATTTCTTTGGGGCAATGCCCCGCAAAAGGCCCTTTTAAGGGCTATTGGTAGTTTAGTTTAGGCTAGGTTTTTTTTTTATTTTGGCGGGGGGGTTATTTTGATGGGGCTAATTAGATCAGGTGTAATTAGTTTAAATATCTTGTAATTTGTTTTTTATTTTGTGTAATTTAGTGTTTTTTTTTTGTAATTTAAGTAATTTATTTAATTTAGTTAAAAGTATTTAATTTAGGTAATTTATTTAATTGTAGTGTAAGTTTAGGTGTTAGTGTAAGACAGGTTAGGTTTTATTTTACAGGTAAATTTGTATTTATTTTAGCTAGGTAGTTAGTAAATAGTTAATAACTATTTAGTAACTATTCTACCTAGTTAAAATAAATACAAACTTGCCTGTAAAATAAAAATAAAACATAAGCTAGATACAATGTAACTATTAGGATAGGGTTAGACTTAGGTTTAGGGGTTAATAAATTTAGAATAGTGGCGGCGACATTGGGGGTGGCAGATAAGGGATTAATAAATGTAGGTAGGTGGCGGCGACGTTAGGGACAGCAGATTAGGGGTTAATAATATTTAACTAGTGTTTGCGAGGCGGGAGTGCGGCGGTTTAGGGGTTAATATGTTTATTATAGTGGCGGCGATGTCGGGAGCGGCAGATTAGGGGTTAAAAATTTTATTTTAGTGTTTGCGATGCGGGAGGGCCTCGATTTAGGGGTTAATAGGTAGTTTATGGGTGTTAGTGTACTTTTTAGCACTTTAGTTTTATGCTACAGCTCTGTAGTGTAAAACTTATAACTACTGACTTTAGAATGCGTTACAAATCTTGCGGGATAGGCTGTACCGCTCACTTTTTGGCATAAAAAAAAAACCTAGTAATACCGGCGCAATGGAAGTCCCATTGAAAAAAGACTATACGCAAATTGCGTTTTGATTTGTGGTAAGGCCAAAAAAGTATGCGGGGCAACTGTACCTACAAGACTCGTAATAGCAGCGGTAGAAAAAAATCAGCGTTATGAGCCTTAACGCTGTTTTTTAACTCATAACGCAAGACTCATAATCTAGCCGTTAGTGTTTTTTATTTTTCGTGATTTTAGTGTTAATTATTTTTGGTAAACTTAGATTTTTTTTTATTTTTCATAGGATTTTTTTGTTTTTTAGTTGTAATTTAGATATTTACATTTTTTCTTAGTGTTAGGTTTTTTTAAATTTGTAATTTAGATATTTTAATTGGTAGTATTTTTTATTTTATTAGATTAGTTATGTTAGGTTAATTTATAGTTTAATGTTAGGTTTATATTTATTTCACAGGTAAGTTTATTTATTTAAATAGAGTTATATTGTAATTTTAATTTAAAGTTAGGGGGTGTTAGGTTTAGGGGTTAATAGTTTAATTTAGTGTTTTGCAATGTGGAGGGGCGGCGGTTTAGGGGTTAATAGGTTTATTTAGTGGCATAGATGTGGGAGGCCGGAGGTTTAGGGGTTAATAACTTTATTTAGTGGTGGCGATGATGGGGAGCGGTGGAATAGGGGTTAATTACAGATTCACGGTTTAGATTACATGAACACATGATAAATATAATCCGCCAATCAAACAGTAATAAACTTGTTCTACTGTCAATAACCAAACAGATTGCTCTATACTTGGGATAGTTGTGTCGCAATTGATAATTATTTTAGACTGCTTTTGATTTTCAAAGATGTCGCATCCATCTTTATTTACTAATGGGGAATTGGTGTGCCTCGTATACGGGATGAACCGGTACTTCCCCAGGAGGATTGGAGGAGTCAGGGAAATTGCTCAGGAGGATAGGGACCACATCATTTATGAAATTATGCTCCAGATGAGGCATGTGTCCGGCATAAGACGGACGTACCAGCAATATCTCCGTCAGTTTAGTGACCTGTGGCGGAGAGAGAAGAAGCACTATAAAACAATAATGTCACTTATTAGGAGATTGTCAGGGTGCCAGGAATCAGACTGAGACGATAAGTGCAAAAATAATCACACCTTTATTAATAACAAAAAATAATAAAAAGTCCAGAAGTCAAATAACAAGCCAGGAGTCAAAACCATAGCTGGTAGTCAGACAAGCCGAGTCAGGTGCCAAAGCGAATGGTCAGACGAGCCGGAATCAGGAACAAGGAAAACAGCAGAGTCAGGAACAAGCCAGGGATAAGGAACCAGGAAGGATGTCAGAGAGCCAGGTAATACACAGGAACTCTCACAAACAGGTCTGAGACAATGCAAAAGCAAACCATACTGAACAGAGGCCCTTTAAATAATAAGTGATGACATCACAATTCTGAGACTGCATCCTGTCTCACACAGATGATGCACACCAGTCTGGCCATAAAAGGAAGTGCAGGAAATGAGCAGCATCCCCCACAATGCACCATAGTCAGCAAGAGAGGTGAGTAAAATGGCTGCCAGCAGCACATGGCAAACAAAACAGGGAAAAAAACCCTGACAGTACCCTCCCTTCAATGACCTCTCCCCTGTGGGAGGACAAAAGGCTTATTGGGGAAAAGGGTATGGAAGGCACGGAGGAGGGTGAACATCAGAGAAGGGAACCCAAGAACACTCCTCTGGACCATAGCCCCTCCAGTGAACCAATTACTGTACACGGCCCCTGGACATACGAGAGTCAATAATGCTGCTGACCTCATACTCCTCATGGTTGTCAGCAAAGATAGGACGGGGATGAGGCAACACAGTGGTAAACCGATTACAAACCAATGGTTTCAAGAGGGAGACATGAAAAGCATTGGAGATGCACATTGTAGGAGGAAGGTCAAGAGCATAAGCCACATGATTGACCCGTCTGAGTATTCGAAAATGACCAACATAACGGGGAGCCAGTTTATTGGATGGCACACGAAGGTTCAAAACTCTCTCATCAACCTGGTAGGAAGGCGCGGGCAGACGCCTACGATCAGCCTGGAACTTTTGGCGCTGCATAGAACAATGAAGGCAATCCTGAATCTGCACCTACGTGGAACAGAGTTGCCGGAGATGCTCCTCCAAAGCCGGAATACCCTGAGACATGAATGAATCGGGCAACAAGGATGGTTGAAACCCATAATTCGCCATGAACGGGGATGATTTGGAGGAAGCATTAATAGCACTATTACGAGCAAACTCTGCCCAAGGTAACAGTTCAGACCAATTATTGTGGTGATCTGAGACATAGCAATGGAGGAACTGTTCCAGAGCTTGATTAGACCGTTCTGAAGCCCCATTGGATTAAGGGTGATATGCCGAGGAGAAGGAAAGCTGGATCCCCATTTGAGCATAAAAGGAACGCCAAAATCTGGAGACAAACTGGCTACCCAGGTCTGACACTATCTCCTTGGGTAACCCATGTAAACAGAAGACCTCCCGGGCAAAAATTTAAGCAAGCTCCTGAGTGGTAGGCAACTTCATCAAGGGAATGTAATGTGACATTTTCGAAAAATGGTCAACCACCATAAGGATAACAGTATTGCCATTGGAAACAGGGAGATCGACAATGAAGTCCATGGAAAGATGTGTCCAAGGATGCTCACCATTAGCAATAGGTTGAAGAAGACCAACAGGAAGATGTTGAGGAGTCTTATTCTGTGCACAAACTGAGCAGGAGGCAACATACGCAGCTACATCAGAACGAAGACCTGGCCACCAGAATTGTCGAGTGACAGACCAAATCATTTGGTTCTTGCCTCGGTGACCTGTTGCTTTAGGATAGTGGTAAGTGTGCAAAAGTTTAGTTCGAAAATTCTCAGGAACAAAACACTAACCACTAGGTGCATTGGTTTGTGCAGCCAGGATCTCCTCCCCCAAGGGAGAAGTCAAATTAGTACGTATGGTAGCTAAAATATGGTCAGGAGGTATAACAGGAGTAGGTACAGACTCCTCCTTGGACAGAGGGGAAATTTGTCAAGAGAGGGCATCAGCCCTAACATTCTTACTACCAGGCAGGTAGGAGACCACATAATTAAACCGAGACAAAAATAGCGCCCATCTGGCCTGTTGGGGCAACAATCGTTTTGCTTCAGATAGATAAGTTAAATTCTTGTGGTCAGTAAGAATGAGCACTTGCATGCTAGTACCCTCGAGAAGATGCCTCCATTCCTTAAGTGCCAAAATTATGGCCAATAATTCCCTGTTGCCAATTTCATAATTGCACTCCGCTGGAGACAATTTCTTAGAGAAGAAACCACACGGATGCAAGGAACAGTCAGGCATAGGACGTAGAAACAAGAAGGCACCTACTCCAGTCTCAGACACATCGACCTCAAGAATGAAAGGCAGGACAGGGTTAGGATGATCCAGAACTGGAGCAGCAGCAAAGGCAGTCTTAAGACTATCAAAGGCCTTAATGGCAGTAGGTGACCAATGGAGTGGATCATTCTCTTTACGGGTCATGTCTGAGATAGGTTTGACCAAGGAAGAAATATTTTTAATAAACTTTCTATAGTAATTGGCAAACCCCAAAAAACCTTGAATAGACTGAAGACCAACTGGGCGAGGCTACTGCAGAACTGCAGATAACTTGTCAGGATCCATGGAGAACCCTGCAACAGAGATAACATAACCTAGGAAGGTTACTTGACTCTGATGAAACTCACATTACTCGAGTTTACAAAGCAGGCCGTTCTCACGTAGTCTCTGAAGAACCCATGTAACATCAGAACGATGAACCTCAAGTGTGAGTGAGTGTATGAGGATGTCGTCTAAGTACACCACAACACACTGTTGCAACATATCTCATAGGACATCATTAATAAATTCCTGAAAAACAGCAGGAGCATTACATAGGCCAAAGGGCATTACAAAATACTCATAATGCCCGCTCCTGGTGTTAAATGCTGTTTTCCATTCATGGCCCTCCTTGATCCAAACGAGATTGTACGCTCCTCTCAAATCAAGTTTAGTAAAGACCGTAGCTCCCTTGAGGCGGTCAAAGAGTTCCGTAATGAGCGGTATAGGATAAGCATTCTTAATGGTAAGACGATTAAGACCCCTATAATCGATGCATGGTCTTAACTCACCACCCTTTTTCTTCACAAAGAAGAAGCCAGCCCCTTCAGGAGAGCAGGTTTTGCGGATGATCCCCCGTGACAGAGCATCGGCAACATACTCCTCCATAGCACAATTCTCTGCAACAGACAGAGTGTAAACCCAGCCCCGAGGAGGAATGGCTCCGGGTTGCAGGTCTATGGCACAATCGTAAGACCGGTAAGGAAGCAGCGTACCAGCACGCACCTTGTCAAAAACGTCTAGGAATACTCGGTACTCCTCTGGCAATTGAGATACCGAAGAAGTGCACAAGACTTTAACTGGTTTCCGAAGACAAGTGGAAATACATTGCGGGGACCACAACAAAATTTCCGACCTGCGCCAGTCAAGACTGGGAATGTGCTTTTGGAGACAGGGATAACCCAGAACAACCAGAAAATGCAGAGAGTTTATCACCTGGAACTGGAGGGTTCCAAAATGGAGAGCCCCAACAGCCATGGACAACGGAGCAGTTTCTTGAGTAATGAGTGCGGGCTGAAGGGGCCTGCCATCAATGGCCTCAATAGCAAGCGGAACCGACCGAGGCAAAACAGGAATGGAGTGCTTTGATACAAAAGCACTGTCAATGAAATAGCCCGCAACACCGGAGTCAACAAGAGCCTGGGTGACTATGGAGGAGTCCACCCAGGAAAGGACAACCATGACCAAAGGTTTATCCTTAAGCGGTCCCGGGGACGAGGATAAATCACCCAAGGTCTGCCCCTGACAGGACCTTAGGTGTGAGCCTTTCCCGGCCGTGTAGGACAAGACTTCAAAAGGTGACCCTGTAACCCACAATAGAGGCAGAGCCCGTCCCTCCTCCTAAAGGCCCTCTCTGCCGCAGAGAGACGCATGTATCCCAACTGCATCGGCTCAGCAGTACCTGGTGACTCAGGACCAGGAGGCATGGGAGGAGAGGGAGGCATGGGTGGGAATGAACACGTAGGAGACAACAGAACAGGAGGCTTCCGCAAGCGCTCCTTGAAAGAGGGCCTCTCTCTGAATCTGATGTCAATTAGGATCAAAAAAGCCACCAATGCCTCAAGATCCTCTGGTAAATCTATGGCAGCAACTTCATCTTTAATCGCATCAGAGAGCCCATGAAATAAGTTGGCAACAAGGGCTTCATTGTTCCAACCAACCTCTGTGGCAAGCGTATGGAACTCAATAGCATACTGAGCAACAGATCTTGTGACTTGCTGAATGGACATGAGTCGTTTAGCAGCAGAGGAGGAGCGAGCCGAAACATCAAATACCCTTAGAAAGGAGGCCACAAATTCAGGGTAATTTGAAATCACAGGTTTATTAGTCTCCCACAAGGGATTAGCCCAGGCAAGAGCTGTGTCAGAGAGTAACAAGATGAGAAATCCCACCTCAGCTCTGTCAGAGGGAAACGCCTGAGGTAACATCTCAAAGTAAATGCCCACCTGGTTCAAAAACCCTCTGCACTGAATAGGATTGTCTCCATATGGCTGAATTAGAGGTGCAGAACCGGACATGCTCCTGGTAGGACCAGGTGCAGCAGCGGAAATAGGAGCAGCCATAACTTGTGGGACACTTTGGTCCAAATGTGCAGTGCGAGTCAGAAGGGTTTGCAGGGCTAGTGCAAATTGATCCAAGCGGTGATCCTGTTCATCCATCCTGGAAATGATGGCAGGTAAAGGTGGATTATTAGCACCATCAGGATTCATGGCCTTTGTGTAATGTCAGGGTGCAAGGAATCAAACTGAGACGAGAAGTGCAAAAATAATCACACCTTTATTAATAACAAAAAAATAATAAAAAGTCCACAAGTCAAATAACAAGCCAGGAGTGAAAACCAGAGCTGGTAGTCAGACGAGCCGAGTCAGGAGCCAAAGCGAATAGTCAGACGAGCCGGAATCAGGAACAAGGAAAACAGCAGAGCCAGGAACAAGCCAGGGATCAGGAACCAGGAAGGACGTCAGACAGCCAGGTAATACACAGGAACTCTCAGAAACAGGTCTGAGACAACACAAAGACAAAGCATACTGAACAGAGGCCCTTTAAATAATAATTGATGACATCACAATTCTGAGACTGCATCCTGTCTCACACAGATTATGCACACCAGTCTGGCCATAAAAGGAAGTGCAGGAAATGAGCAGCATCCCCCACAATGCACCATAGTCAGCAAGAGAGGTGAGTAAAATGACTGCCAGCAGCACATGGCAAACAAAACAGGGAAAAAACCCTGACAGAGGTGTAAGTTTATTTTATTATATTGTGTATTATACATACAAATTATGTATATGTTAATTTGGTATTAGTGACAAAAATGCGAAAAAAATGTCTTAAGATTTAATATTTTGTGAAGTATAAATTATTCATCATTTGTTAATCGAACTACTAAAAATGGGATTTGACCGTATTTAACCTGAAGATGAAAGATCAAAGAAAATGAGAACCAAAATAATATATAACATACATATATATGTATATATACATATATATATATGTATATGTATATATATATATATATATATATATATATATATATATGTGTATGTATGTATATATATATACATAATTATTTATATGTATATACAGTATACATATTTATTTATATGTATATACATTTATAGATATACATAAATATATATATGTATATACATTTATTTATATACATAAATATATATATATAGTTATTTAAATATATATATTTTTATATAAATATATTTCTATGCTTAAAGGAACAGGAAACACCAAAATCTTTTTTTTTTTTGCAGGAATTGGATAGAACATACATTTCCAATTTCCTTACATTATAAACTTTGCGTTGTTCTCTTGTTATCCTTTGCAGAAGTAACAACACTGCACTACTGTCATCAAGATGAACACATCTAGTCAGCCAATCACAAAAGACAAATGTGTGCAGGCAACAATCTGCATCAGCTCCACTAGTGTAGGATATGTGTGTATTCATTTTCAAAAAGGGATACCAAAAGAAGAAACAATTGAAAAGAGAAGTGATTTTAAAAGTGTCATAAAATTCCATGCTGTATCAAAATCATGCAAGTTTAATTTGGACTTTCCTATCCCTTTATATTATTTTTAGTAGGTTGTTATTTTCTTCAGAAAAATACAATCTCCAGGCATTGCAGCTGCAGAAACATTACACAGAAGAGAACATGTCACATGGATCTAATGTTCACATACATCTTTATATGTTCAAAGATTTATCAATGCCAACAGGGAGGATACCAAGATACATCCTGCCGGTCTCTGTGGCTGCACCAGGAAGCAACCACTCTTCCCCACCGCTGCCACTGTCTCTTTTGGGCAATCCAAGGATGAGTCAGGGACTGATTCAGATGTCCCTGAAACCCAAGGTAATTTTACATTAAAACAACATGTTTGCAGTATTTACCATAAAAGAGTGAGTTTGAAAGAAGTTCTTTCATGATGCAGGTTAATGTAAGGGATTGTGTTTTTGATTTAACATATTTGATTATTGCATCATGTTGTCATAACAGTCTACAGTAATGATGAGTCAGCAATGATGAGTATAATCTCGGACTTGTCACATAATCCTCATCTTAACAATGATTTGTGTTTGTGCTTCATCTCTGACAGCTGAGGGTGATGAATCAGTGGCCACGGATCCTGCCCCAGCCATGTCGTCAGCAATGGCAGATCCCAAGGTGGCTGAAGCAGAATGTAAGATATTATCATATTATGTTTTAACACTTCTATCTTGATACTGAATTGGTATAACACATTTTGTGTTTTTTAACAATGATGTGTATAATCTCAAACTTGTAACATAATCCTCATCCTAACAATGATTTGTGTTTGTGCTTCATCTCTGACAGCTGAGAGTGATGAATCAGTGGCCACGTATCCTGCCCCAGCCATGTCGTCAACAATGGCAGATCACGAGATGGCTGAAGCAGAATGTAACATATTATCATATTATGTCTTAACACTTCTATCTTGCAACTGAATTTGTACAACATATCTTATTTAGTTTTTTTATAGATGAAGATCGGGGGACACAGACTGACCCCATTATCCCACAGTTAATTTACCGACTGGCTGAGAGCCTTGATAATGTTTTTGGGAACATCAGGGACATACAGGAGGCACTATGGGACTTTTTACATTTATTTTATTTTGTTTAATACCTTTTTATTTTAACCACTTTTAGTGCTAATGACGGCTCTGAGCCGTCAAAGAGTTTCCCACTCTGGTGCTAATGACGGCTCAGAGCCATCACTAGCACTCTCCCACCTTGAGGGAGATCTGGAGGCTCTCACCCGCTCCTACCCCGGCGATCGGGCCTGCATAGCGACAGGCATCACCGGGGCTTCACGTTATGTGCGGTGATGTCACGCGCAATAACGTGATGACGTCACCATGCAACTTTATTTATACTTAATGTTAAGTATAGGATCAGGGGGCATGCTGCTTACAAGGCTGTATCTCAGGCATCTAAGCAGCTACAGACTCCCAAGACCCACCATTGGAAAGGTAATCGCCTAACCTTTCCAACAGTGTAAGTCTTGGGGATCTGAAAAAAAAAAGTTAAAAAAATTATGTTCTAAAATTAAAAAATCTTAGCACCCAGGTGGGAAAGTGCTTAGCACTCAAAGGGTTAATATTTAAAAATAAGTTAAAAATGTTTATAATAAAAAAAGAAAAATCTAAATTATAGTGTTCCTTTAAGTATTCCCTTGAAGGGACATGAAAAACAAATTATATGTTTAATTGGTTGATATATATTTGATAGCTCTTCATTCTTTTGCTATCCTTTAATGAAGAACATATGTAAATAAACTATGTAGTTGCTGATTGATGGCTGCACATGGATGACTCATATGATTGGCTTGCACATGTGCATTGCTATTTATAATAAACAGGATATCTGAGGAATAATACAAGTGAAAAGTATTGATGTTGCTTGATATTGTCTTGTCTATCTTTATAATGAAATAACATATGAGTTTGATGTCCCTTTAAGCTCAGAACTAACATTCTTTGAAATTTAACAATGAATTGACTAATGCTTCACATTACATTTATATTTTCACTTATTATTAATCTGAATAATAATATATTTACACTATCTACAAATAGTTGTATCAATAAACACAGAGATATGAAAGACAACATTGCTTTATTCAAACATTGCAATATTGAGGGACATGTGAACATTTAAATAAAATTGACATAAAAATATATTAACATATATATAGAGATAGATAAAGATATATCAATATATATTTTTAATATTTTATATTTACATATATATACATATATTATGATATATATATTTATTAGTTATATGTATATCTATATCTATATCTATATATATATATATATATATATATATATATATATATACAGTATATAAGTATATTAAAAGATATATGTACAATGGTATGAATAAAGTTGCAATAACAAGACTGAAATCTCTTCATTTGATAGACATTAAGGGTAAATAATTTGATACATAAGGATATTCGCGACATCAATGACTCTTATTTATCAAAAGTCCGATGCTCATCATGTCGGACTTGACGAGCGTGTTGACAGACTTTTTGATAAAGTTATTGAATGTAGACTTGCGGCAGCAATGTCTGGCTAGCGTATTGATGCCAGCGAATGCACCAAGATTGATCGGCCCCAAAGGCTCAATTTTGCTAAAATTGATCAGAAGTTGATGTTAACATTGCTATGACCCCTTTGAAATGGTTAACTCTTCAAAACATTAGACAAATTCATGGTAAAGAGCCATACATTTTAGATACTTGATAAAGGTTTGCTGCATAAAGTAAATTTGGTTTCTGTCCATTTCAGCTTGTGATAAACCAAACTGTTGTTGGCAATGAAATAGCTGTACTGTTACTGTCACAAAAGACTTATGACAGCAATTAATTTCTATGGGCACCCATTAAATAATAATAGTGAGTGCATCCCATTTGTGTCACTTTTATACATGGTCTATTACAATGGTAGTTCAAACCCATGTTTTGCTACATCTTATTTGATCCCTGTAAAAAGGTCACCCAAAACTCAGTACAGATGATCAAAAATAATGATCCTTGTTAATGCAGTAATCTCCTATACTTCTTCAGTAATGATGTCTAACTGCAACATTCATCCACCTCTGTAAATTACTAACATGCTCTCCTCTTAGATACCTTTGCCCAATAAATGACCACCCCTCAATGCAATTAACACTTATTCTGACCCATTCCCTCAACCCTAACCATAATGTTCCTCTTTTACCACAACAAACATTTTTACTTAAGTTTTACATAAACTGTAACATTAACACTTTACAATTATCCATAACTGACTTGGCCACTGCAGCTTTTATAAGCACCAGCATAAAACCTGAAACACTACCAAAAAATTACACTTAAACACAGTCTAGTCCACCACAATTATCATTAGCCACAACCTTACTGAAATGTAACCTAACTAATCTACCTATATTGTCCTTTTTTGCCATTTATGTACTTAAAAAAAGTTTGACTTTGCAATTAATTTTTCATTTTCAATTTTGGCTAATTTAATTGCTTTGTTGCATGCTTTGTTACATTCCTTATATATCTGGAATGTTGAGTAATTTAAATGCCCTACATTTTTTTTTCTAAATTCCCTTAACACATGTTTATTTAACCACATTGGCTTTTATTTCTTTCATTTACTTTTATAACCATGTGGTATGTGTTGATATGTATATTTATTAAACAAATTTTAAATGTTATCCATTTATCCTCTGTTTTTTTTTATTAGAGAATACATTGTCCCAATGTATGTTATTTAAATATTTCTTTAAATAATTGAATTTTGCTTTCTTAAAATTAAAAGTCTTAGTTGAGCCCATATAATACTGCTTATGGAAGTGATTTAAAATTTGACTATGTTGTGATCACTGTTACATATACTGTATGTTCTTTGACTTCTGCATTTGATATTATATCTGTATCATTTGAAATCACTTTATAGCTTTATTCCTAGTTGAGCCCTCTATTAATTGTGACATTAAGTTATTCCTGAGAACAGTTAAAAAATGATCTCCCTTAGCTGTATTACTAGTTTCATTGTCCCAGTTTATTATGTTGGGGTAGTTGCAATCTCCCATAATTGCTCCACTGGTATTATTAGCAGCCTTTCCTATTGCATTAGTAGTTGATTTTCCTTCATGTCACTGATGTTGTGAACGGCTTGTAGCATATTCCTAGTAATTTTTTTTTAGGATTTTTCCCCCACTCTTTATTTTAATCCACATGCTCTCTACATTATCACCTTTATCATCATAAATATCTTCCCTTATTGTAGGTTTAAGGTCAGGTTTAATATACATTGAGATTCCTCCACCACTTTTATTACTGCTGTCCCTCCTAAATAAAGATTAATCCTCTACTTTAACTGCCCAGTCATATGAATCATCCCACCAGGTTTCAGTTATACTGATAATATCATAGTCCTCCTAAGAGCTCCAGCTACCCCATTTTACCCATCATGCTTCTTGCATTTGCTGTTACATTTCATTTTCATTTGCTTTCTGCTGCTACTTGGTGTGCTTTCCTCCAAACTTTCTAATTGAATGTTCTAAGTGTACTCTTCTATCATCCCTTCCTTGAGATATTCTAGGTGTGTCATATTCACTGATCATTCTGTTCTATTATTCTCTCCCTGAAAACACCTGCAACAATGTCATTCAGGTGCAATCCATCCTTAATGTGCAAACTGTACCCAAGTGAAAAGTCAGCCCAGTGCTCTAAAAAGTCTAACCCCTCGGGCATGATCCTATATATGGCGCAGGTTTCGGGCAAGCATGGGAACCTGCGCCGCCCGTAATTTCACCTCGCACATCGGGGTATTACATATACCCCGCCGGCAGTTCCTAAACTGCTGTAAGTCTAATAAACTAGCGATGTCCAGAAATGAGTGTAACTACAAAAATCGCTAGTGACTTATGGCACTTTAGAAACTGCCAGCGCCTAAGAAAAGGAAATATTACATTTCCTGTAAAAGTGTAACCTGCCTCCCAAAAATAAGCCCGACACGTAAAACCCCTATATCCGCAATCTCCCCTCTCACTACTAATAATAAATATATTAACCCCTAGACCGACAATCCCCCATAACGCAATAAGCCTAATTATTAACCCCTAAACCGCCATAGCCCACACCGTAAGTAATAACTAAATTATTAACCCCTAAATCGCCATAGCCCACACCGAAATAAACCTATTCTAGTATTAACCCCTAAACCGCCATAGCCCACATAGCCTATTAAATCTATTAACCCCTAATCTGCCGCTGCCAACGTCGCCGTCACTATAATAAAGTTATTAACCCCTAAACCTAAGTCTAACCCTAACAACCCCCTAACTTAATTATTATTTAAATAAATCTAAATAATATTATTATTATTAACTAAAGTATTCCTATTTAAAACTAAATACTTACCTATAAAATAAACCCTAAGATAGCTACAATATAATTAATAATTACATTGTAATTATTTTAGGATTTATTTTTATTTTACAGGCAACTTTGTATTTATTTGAACTAGGTACAATAGCTATTAAATAGTTAATAACTATTTAATAGCTACCTAGTTAAAATAATTACAACTTTACCTGTAAAATAAACCCTAACCTAAGTTACAATTACACCTAACACTACACTATCATTAAATTAATTAAATAAATTAACTACAATTACCTACAATTAAATAGAATAAAATAAAATAAACTATAGTACAAAAAAAAATTACAGAAAATAAAAAAAATTACAAGAAGTTTAAACTAATTACACCTAATCTAAGCCCCCTAATAAAATAAAAAAGCCCCCCAAAATAATAAAATGCCCTACCATATACTAAATTACAAATAGCCCTTAAAAGGGCTTTTTGCGAGGCATTGCCCCAAAGTAATCAACTCTTTTACCTGTAAAAAAAGAAATACACCCCCCCCAACATTAAAACCACACCCAACCTTACTCTAAAACCCACCCAATTCCCCCTTAAAAAAACCTAATCCTACCCCATTGAAGATCACCCTACCTTGAGCCGTCTTCACCCAGCCGGGCAGAAGTCTTCATCCGATCCGGGCACAAGTGGTCCTCCAGCCAGGCAGAAGTCTTCATCCAATCCGGGCAGAAGAGGTCCTCCATCCGGGCAGAAGTCTTCATCCAAGCGGCATCTTCTATCTTCTTCCATCCGACGAGGAGCGGCACCATCTTGAAGACATCCAACGCGGAGCATCCTTCCTGGCCGACGGACTAACGACAAATGAAGGTTCCTTTAAATGAAGTCACCTAAGATGGCGTCCCTTGAATTCCGATTGGCTGATAGGATTCTATCAGCCAATCGGAATTAAGGTAGGAAAAATCCGATTGGCTGATACAATCAGCCAATCGGATCGACCTCACATTCTATTGGCATTCTATTGGCTGTTCCAATCAGCCAAGAGAAAGTGAGCTCAATCCATCAGCCAATCGGATTTTTCCTACATTAATTCCGATTGGCTGATAGAATCCTATCAGCCAATCGGAATTCAAGGGACGCCATCTTGGATGACGTAATTTAAAGGAACCTTCATTCGTCGTTAGTTCGTCGGCCAGGAAGGATGCTCCGTGTCGGATGTCTTCAAGATGGTGCCGCTCCTGGTCGGATGGAAGAAGATAGAAGATGCCACTTGGATGAAGACTTCTGCCCGGATGGAGGACCTCTTCTGCCCGGATCGGATGAAGGCTTCTGCCTGGCTGGAGGACCACTTGTGCCCAGATCGGATGAAGACTTCTGCCCGGCTGGGTGAAGACGGATCAAGGTAGGGTGATCTTCAATGGGGTAGTGTTAGGTTTTTTTAAGGGGGCATTGGGTGGGTTTTAGAGTAAAGTTGGGTGTGGGTGGTGGGTTTTAATGTTGGTGGGTGTATTTCTTTTTTTTTACAGGTAAAAGAGCTGATTACTTTGGGGCAATGCCCAGCAAAAAGCCCTTTTAAGGGCTATTTGTAATTTAGTATAGTGTAGGGCATTTTATTATTTTGGGGAGCTTTTTTATTTTTTAGGGGGCTTAGATTAAGTGTACTTTATTTAAACTTCTTGTATTTTTTTTATTTTCTGTAATTTAGTGGGGTTTTTTTTGTACTATAGTTTATTTTATTTAATTGCATTTAATTTTAGCTAATTGTAGTTAATTTATTTAATTAATTTAATGATAGTGTAGTGTTAGGTGTAATTGTAATTTACGTTAGGATTTATTTTACAGGTAAATTGGTACTTATTTTAACTAGGTAGCTATTAAATAGTTAATAACTACAGGGAGTGCAGAATTATTAGGCAAATTAGTATTTTGACCACATCATCCTCTTTATGCATGTTGTCTTACTCCAAGCTGTATAGGCTCGAAAGCCTACTACCAATTAAGCATATTAGGTGATGTGCATCTCTGTAATGAGAAGGGGTGTGGTCTAATGACATCAACACCCTATATCAGGTGTGCATAATTATTAGGCAACTTCCTTTCCTTTGGCAAAATGGGTCAAAAGAAGGACTTGACAGGCTCAGAAAAGTCAAAAATAGTGAGATATCTTGCAGAGGGATGCAGCACTCTTAAAATTGCAAAGCTTCTGAAGCGTGATCATCAAACAATCAAGCGTTTCATTCAAAATAGTCAACAGGGTCGCAAGAAGCGTGTGGAAAAACCAAGGCGCAAAATAACTGCCCATGAACTGAGAAAAGTCAAGCGTGCAGCTGCCAAGATGCCACTTGCCACCAGTTTGGCCATATTTCAGAGCTGCAACATCACTAGAGTGCCCAAAAGCACAAGGTGTGCAATACTCAGAGACATGGCCAAGGTAAGAAAGGCTGAAAGACGACCACCACTGAACAAGACACACAAGCTGAAACGTCAAGACTGGGCCAAGAAATATCTCAAGACTGATTTTTCTAAGGTTTTATGGACTGATGACATGAGAGTGAGTCTTGATGGGCCAGATGGATGGGCCCGTGGCTGGATTGGTAAAGGGCAGAGAGCTCCAGTCCGACTCAGACGCCAGCAAGGTGGAGGTGGAGTACTGGTTTGGGCTGGTATCATCAAAGATGAGCTTGTGGGGCCTTTTCGGGTTGAGGATGGAGTCAAGCTCAACTCCCAGTCCTACTGCCAGTTTCTGGAAGACACCTTCTTCAAGCAGTGGTACAGGAAGAAGTCTGCATCCTTCAAGAAAAACATGATTTTCATGCAGGACAATGCTCCATCACACGCGTCCAAGTACTCCACAGCGTGGCTGGCAAGAATGGGTATAAAAGAAGAAAATCTAATGACATGGCCTCCTTGTTCACCTGATCTGAACCCCATTGAGAACCTGTGGTCCATCATCAAATGTGAGATTTACAAGGAGGGAAAACAGTACACCTCTCTGAACAGTGTCTGGGAGGCTGTGGTTGCTGCTGCACGCAATGTTGATGGTGAACAGATCAAAACACTGACAGAATCCATGGATGGCAGGCTTTTGAGTGTCCTTGCAAAGAAAGGTGGCTATATTGGTCACTGATTTGTTTTTGTTTTGTTTTTGAATGTCAGAAATGTATATTTGTGAATGTTGAGATGTTATATTGGTTTCACTGGTAAAAATAAATAATTGAAATGGGTATATATTTGTTTTTTGTTAAGTTGCCTAATAATTATGCACAGTAATAGTCACCTGCACACACAGATATCCCCCTAAAATAGCTTTAACTAAAAACAAACTAAAAACTACTTCCAAAACTATTCAGCTTTGATATTAATGAGTTTTTTGGGTTCATTGAGAACATGGTTGTTGTTCAATAATAAAAGTAATCCTCAAAAATACAACTTGCCTAATAATTCTGCACTCCCTGTATATAATAACTATTCTACCTAGTTAAAATAAATACAAAGTTTCCTGTAAAATAAATATAAACCCTAAGCTAGCTACAATGTAACTATTAGTTATATTGTAGCTATCTTAGGGTTTATTTTATCGGTAAGTATTTAGTTTTAAATAGCATTAATTTATTTAATTGTAGAAATTTTATTTTGTTTTATTTAAATTATATTTAAGTTAGGGCGGGTTAGACTTAGGGTTAGACTTAGGTTTGGGGATAAAAAATGTAATATAGTAGCGGCGACGTTGGGGACGGCAGATTAGGGGTTAATAAATGTAGATAGGTGTCGGCGAAGTTAGGGATGGCAGATTAGGGGTTAATAATATTTAACTAATGTTTGCGTGGCGGGAGTGCAGCTGTTTATGTTTATTATAGTGGCGGCGACGTTGGGGCGGCAGATTAGGGGTTAATAAGTGTAGGTAGATGGCGGTGACGTTGGGGGCAGCAGATTAGGGATTAATAAATATAATATAGGTGGCGGCGATGTTGGGGGCAGCAGATTAGGAGTTCATAAGTATAATGTAGGTGGCGGCGGTGTCCGGAGCGGCAGATTAGGGGTTAATAAGAATAATGTAGGTGTCAGCGATATCGGGGGTGGCAGATTAGGGGTTAATAAGTGTAAGATTAGGGGTGTTTAGACTCGGGGTTCATGTTAGGGTGTTAGGTGTAAACATAACTTTTATTTCCCTATAGGAATCAAGGGGCTGCGTTAGAAGCTTTACGCTGCTTTTTTGCAGGTGTTTTTCTCAGCCGACTCTCCCCGTTTATTCCTATGGGAAAATCGTGCACGAGCACATACGACCAGCTCACCGCTGACTTAAGCAGTGCTGGTATTGGAGTGCGGTAATAAGCAAAATGTTGCTCAACGCTCACTTCTTGTCTTTTAACGCCGGGTTTATAAAAACCTGTCACCGCATAGCCTCTAACGCAAAACTCGTAATCTAGCCGTTTGTTAGCTGTTTATTTTTTTATATCTCTATATAGTGCACCAAATGTGTAGCAATAATATTGTTAGATTTTTCAAGTGTATAAATAGTATTTAATAGTTTGTAATTTACTTTTATTAGGTGATATACTTCATTCTCTTGCAGCATCAAAATAAGTTTTCTGTGTTTTCCAACTCCCATTAAAGGGACACTGTACCCAAATTTTTTCTTTTGTAATTCAGAAAGAACATGCAATTTTAAGCAACTTTCTAATTTACTCCTATTATGATTTTTTCTTCGTTCTCTTGCTATCATTATTTGAAAAAGAAGGCATCTAAGCTTTTTTTTTGGTTTCAGTACTCTGGACAGCACTTTTTTATTGGTGGATGAATTTATCCACCAATCAGCAAGGACAACCCAGGTTGTTCACCAAAAATGGGCCGGCATCTAAACTTACATTCTTGCATTTCAAATAAAGATACCAAGAGAATGAAGAAAATTTGATAATAGGAGTAAATTAGAAAGTTGCTTAAAATTTCATGCTCAATCTGAATCACAAAAGAAATTTTATGGGTACAGTGTCCATTTAAGTTCTATGGCATCCGCAACCTCAAGGGTGGCGGATTGAAAACTAGGTATGCTGCATCGGAAAAGAAGCGAGCGTAAATGATGAATTTTTGATAACTTTGTAAAAGCTTTAAATAGTGTCGAGTAAGAGGGTGAATGAACATAATTCCACTAGAATTCAACAGGGTTTCAACTTGCATCGATCTGTGTTGATCTGTGTCGTATTGAGACCGCCGGATCGTATGTTAAGTCACAAAATTCAACTTATTCCAATCTTGAGGCTTTGATAACTAGGTCGGATCAATCTCGCAACAATTACGATGCGGAATTCAAGCGTATTTTCGGTTGACGCTTTGAAAGATATCCCCCATAGTGCCTACTGTAAAGTTTGGCAGAAGAAGGATAATGGTCTGGGGCTGTTTTGCAGGGTTTGGGATAGGCACCTTAGTTCCTGTAAAAGGTCATCTTAATGCTACAGGAAAAAAATACATTTTGACAATCGGGTGCTTCCAACTTTGTGGCAGCAGTATTGGGAAGGCCCTTTTCTGTTCCAGTATTACTGTGCCTTGTAAAAGTAAAAGACATGAAGAACTGGTATCATGAATTTTTTTCTGGAGGAACTTATGTGGCCTGCACAGAGCCCTGACCTCAACCCCACTGGACACCTTTAGGATGAATTGAAACAACGGTGTATATTATGTTAATTTAAACATGAGTCAGGTCACCTATTCTTGAGAAGTATAATACCTTTTTGTTTTAATTATTTGTACTGTAATTGATGTTCAAAGTTTCTTTTCACATTTTTCATAATGTTACTGTTCAAGGGAAAAAATGGCCAATGCTGCAGTGTTCCCTAAATCTGCCCCATGAATCTGCTTCCTTGATGATGCCATTCTCCGTTTGGCATAAAAAAAAAATATTGCATTTTACTTTTTTTTTTTTTAACATTATATATTTTGCAGCTTGTTGATTGCCAGGCAGTTGATTTATTAGCTGATAAACTATGCATTTAACTTTGTATGGGCATAGCATAGCAACGGGTTAGCATAGCAATGGCAGTTAACATTATCATAATATAATATGCTTGCATTCATTATGTGAGCATTTTATAAGTGAGGAAATAAGAATTATACAAGATTTATACAAGGATTGAACAACAGACAAAACACAAGGCAAGCACTGTTTAAATACTATTTTATGGGTATAGCATAGCAAGGGCAGTTAGCATTATTATAATATCATATGTTCACATTCATTAAGTGAGTATTTTAAAAGTGAGGCAATAAGAATTATATAAGAATCATACAAGGATTGAACAATGGACAAGGCAGAAGGCAAGGACTGTTTTAATACTTTTGTCCCATGTGTTTTACTGATTACCTTTTCATTTACTCTTACATCATCCCCCTGAAACATTTATTGTCCCATCTCTCCTACGCTAACCTCACTTCTTATAAGCTTTACACATTCCTAAACTCTCCCTATCCTCACTGCACAACATCACCACATCCCAAAGACACTCTCAATGCTGCAAATCTGTCTTATATCTTATATCATTCTCCCACTTGTTGTATACTAGCTGATGGTGCTATCTCTCCCAATCCTGGTCTCCTGCAGCTTCATAGTTGCTCTCCTATGTATGCCTTTCCACAGACCAAGAAAGCAGAACTCTAAAAATTCAAATTCCTTGTGTATCTAAAGTCAACACCCCCCTCATTTGTGCATTCTGGAATTCTCTTCTATCCATGAGCTATTAATCACCAGTTTTCTCAAGCTACAAGCTCTCACAGACCTACCGCTCTCCCTCAGGGACAGCCTTCCCTGCTGCTTTGTCACATGCTTTGTCTCTATTTTAGCCTAAGACTGGAAACAGACAAAGAGGTGGTGTAGATGCATCTTTCAAAAGATACATCCCAGCTCTTCCCTCAAATTTTCTTCCTTCGAAAACCCATTTAATCCATATATTTTCTCCCCTCTCTCTCTCTCTACATGTCACATGTCCCCAACTCAATGTTTTTGTCATTTTGCTTCCTTATCTCCTCTCCTCACACACCTGCCATCAGGTGATTTCAACCTCCCTGATGACAAACCCACTGCCCCTGGGGCAACTAAATTTATTTCTCAAGTTCACTTTCTCTTATGGTCTGTAACAATGAACTGAATCTTCCCACTCTTCCCACTCAAAAAGATCTGATTTTACCTCTTTCTGATTATCATCTCCTCACTGGCAACCTCACAACCATGCCTACCCCTCTTCCACTATCTAACCCTCACTCCAAATTCCATTGAAGCATTAAGTCATTAGAACTGCAACATCTCTCAAACTATCAAACCTCTTCCATCTTCCCTTTCTCCTGCCTCAATCAATCTATCTCTCACTACAAAGCTTTTATTGGTCCTTGACTATTAGGTCCCTAATACCATAGCTTGCTCCTCATGTTACCTATGCAGATGTTTCTGCACTGTTGAGTGACTTTGGAGAAAGTCACACTGTTCAGCTGACTTTCTTCACTACAAGTTCCACTTCAACACTTGCTATTTTGCTCTTAAACTTTCTAAGCAGGATTACTTATCGATTCATATTTCTTCTCTTTCTTCAAACTCAAAATATCTGTTCTACACTTTCTCTGCCCCACCCCCTCCTCCTATTATCAATTCTTCACAGTTTAAGATTTTGCCAGCCACTTCAACAACAAAATAGATTCCATCAGTAATAAAATAATCTCTTAACACACTACCAACCTCCAGCCCCCTCAACCATCCAACACTCACATAACCACAAATCTACAACAGTGCTCTTGGAAGGGTTTTCTACTCATTTGCTTCTTAGAAATGCTACCTTCACATATAAAACCTATGATTTATAGCACTGTGGAAATTGTTGGAGTTCTACAAATAAATGATAATGATAATAATATTAACATGCTGTTTGATGTCAACTTGTGTCTGCATAATTTGCAAAGCAGAAGCCAACATCAAATTACTATTACTGGGTAAATCCTACAGATATATTTATTTTATGTTTTCCTAATATAAATGTTATGAAATGTTTATTTAAGAGATATAAAATGCACAAACCCACAAACTCTTATGGCGAGATTACGAGTTTTTGTCGGGAAGGCTTGCGGGGCTAACAGGCCTTTTTTTCCCACCGCTCCCTTAAGACAATGCTGGTATTACAGGTTTTTTTTAAACCCAGCGTTAGCCACAAAAAGGTGAGCGTCCATATCTCCCCTCAATACCAGCATTGCTTACGGTAGCTCGTGCACGATTTCCCCATAGGAAACAATGGGGCTGAGCTGGCTGAAAAAAACCTAACACCTGCAAAAAAGCAGCGTCCAGCTCCTAACGCAGCCCTATTGGTTTAGGGGTTAATACCTTTAATATAGTAGTGGCGACGGGGGTGGCAGATTAGGGGTTAATAAATGTAAGTAGGTGTCGGCAATGTTGGGGGGCAGATTAGGGGTTAATAAACTTTAACTAGTGTTTGCGAGGCGGGAGAGCGGCAGTTTAGGGGTTAATATATTTATTACAGTGGCGGCGATGTCCGGTCAGCAGATTAGGGGTTAATATATTTATTTAAGTGTTTCCGATGTGGGAGGGCTTGGTTTAGGGGTTAATAGGTAGTTTATGGGTGTTAGTATACTTTTTAGCACTTTAGTTAAGAGTTTTATGTTCCAGGGTTAGTCCATAAAACTCTTAACTACTGACTTTTAAATGCGTAGATGTAGTAGTCTTGACATGAGAGGGTCTACCAAGACTCGTAATACCAGCGTTAGGCAAATCCCATTAAAAAGATAGGATACGCAAATGACGTAAGGGGATTTGTGGTAGCCTTGAGTCGCGGAAGAAAAGTGAGCGGTGAGCCTGTACCTGTCAGACTCGTAATACCAGCGTTAGGAAAAAAGCAGCGTCTCAACGCTGCTTTTTAAGGCTAACGCCAAACTCGTAATCTAGGCGTTAGATTGTTATTAGGAACCTTCCTAATTTTATTAAGAACAACTTCAACTGTGACTGACAAAAAGGTATATGAATGTACTAGAAAATGGTAATTGTGCTATCATTTCAGTTATTGGCATCTTTAACATTTGGATTAAAAGAGACAATAAAAGCTAGATAATGAATATTAAAAATATGATGCAGGGCACAAGCATAATGAGCTCATTCTGACTCATTAGCATGACTTAGAAAATACCTTTGATACCCTGGATATGTTTTAACTTATCATTCAGTCTGCAAATTTGTGCAAAATAATGCATCCGACTAGTTAAGATGAATTTGATTTTAATATTTTACTAAAATGATGAACTGAATTAGTTAAAATGAATATTTTATGCATTTTTAATTCATGAACTATATTATGGAGATATTTTTAGATGAAGTACGATAATTTATAGTTTTTTTTTGCCCTAACTTTTACTTTAAAGTCAAATTGCTACTCAGTTGTCCAGTAGTTAGACTGTTATATATTTGTATGCTGTATGTGTTTTATTTCTTATAATTAGTGATATTAATGATATTAAGAATAAAATCTTGCATATTCATTACTTTATTGATGTGGTTATTTGTTATGAGAATATCTCAATATTTAGGAGAATGTTTTTAATTTTTCCCTTTCCATTTTCATGAAGTATGCGTTGAAAGAGATCATGTCTTGTAATATTGGGTAACACTAAGTAGAGATAACATTTTATAAATCCATAGCAATGCTATTTTTTTTTGCCTTTACTTTAAATATTATTTTTTTGTCCAAAATAACCATGACACTTACTAATTTTTTTTTTGTGTCCGTTTTCTTACTTTTTGCACATAATTATTTTCCAGCAATAAGAGCGTATCATTTTACCTCAAAAAATGTCCATGTTCATGCATAATAATGGGTTTAAGTTTCTGCTAAGTTCTCACAGCTTCTAACTGCTGTGTTTAAGGCTGTATTTTGGTGGCTTATCTAACTGAGCCAGCAATTGTTCTAGGTCTTAAGAATATGCCTGTTGATTGCTTGATTTGTAACTCTTTGAACTGTAGTACATATATATTTTTCATACAATTAAGAGGTTAAAGTAAGCTCACAATAGCAGCATCTTTCCTTTAATTCTATGAGGCACAAAATACTCCACATCCATTGAACAGAATAATATTCCACATCTTTTAATTAGAATTTCTTCAGTAATCTATTTTAGGAACTAAAATAATAGAGCTAATCACAAACTGTCATTTGATAATTATCTGCGTGTTAATGGCTGCCGATGAGCCATTTTTCAATGTCCATTCAAAAATAATCTGTTATTCTCATTGTTTATCGGAAACACATTTTACATTATTGATTTTGGAAAATAATGTCCGAATTCTTAACATGTGCCAGTCAAAATCAGAGATCACAATCCAAATTCTCTATACTTAAAGTGATGGTAAACTAAGACCCAGTGAAACATGCGATCGTATGTAGAATAAAAAAGTAACGGCTAGATTTGGAGTTTTGCGTTAGAAGGGATGTGTAAGCTACGCATGCTTTTTTTTCCCCGCACCTTTTAAATACCGCTGGTATTTAGAGTTCACAGAAGGGCTGCATTAGGCTCCAAAAAGGGAGCGTAGAGCATAATTTACCGCCACTGCAACTCTCAATACCAGCGGTGCTTACGGATGCGGCCAGCTTCAAAAACGTGCTCGTGCACGATTCCCCCATAGGAAACAATGGGGCAGTTTGAGCTGAAAAAAAACCTAACACCTGCAAAAAAGCAGCGTTCAGCTCCTAACGCAGCCCCATTGTTTCCTATGGGGAAACACTTCCTAAGTCTGCACCTAGCACCCTAACATGTACCCCGAGTCTAAACACCCCTAACCTTACACTTATTAACCCCTAATCTGCCGCCCCCGCTATCGTTGACCCCTGCATATTTTTTTAACACCTAATCTGCCGCTCCGTACACCGCCGCAACCTACGTTATCCCTATGTACCCCTAATCTGCTGCCCCTAACACCCCCGACCCCTATTAACCCCTAATCCACCTCACTCCCGCCTCAATAACCCTATAATAAATAGTATTAACCCCTAATCTGCCCTCCCTAACATCGCCGACACCTAACTTCAAGTATTAACCCCTAATCTGCCGACCGGACCTCGCAGCTACTCTATTAAATTTATTAACCCCTAAAGCTAAGTCTAACCCTAATCGGAACAGCCAATAGAATGCGAGCTCAATCTGATTGGATCAGCCAATCGGATTGAACTTGAATCTGATTGGCTGATTCCATCAGCCAATCAGAATTTTCCTACCTTAATTCCGATTGGCTGATAGAATCCTATCAGCCAATCGGAATTCGAGGGACGCCATCTTGGATGACGTCCCTTAAAGGAACCTTCATTCTGTGTTAGGACGTCGGAAGAAGAGGATGGATCCGCGCTGGAGGTCTTGAAGATGGAGCCGCTCGTCGTCGGATGGAAGAAGATAGAAGATGCCGCTTGGATGAAGATGTCTACTGGTCCGGATCTCCTCTTCTGCCCGCATAGGATGAAGACTTCTGCCCGATGATGGACATCTTCAGCCGCCACTTGGATCAAGACTTCAGCCCGATGATGGACGTCTTCAGCCCCCGCTTGGGCTTGGATGAAAACTTCGGAGCCTGGACCGATCGGTGATACCCGGCGTGGTGAAGATAAGGTAGGATGATCTTCAGGGGCTTAGTGTTAGGTTTATTTAAGGGGGGTTTGGGTTAGATTAGGGGTATGTGGGTGGTGGGTTGTAATGTTGGGGGGGGTATTGTATGTTTTTTTTTACAGGCAAAAGAGCTGTTTTCTTTGGGGCATGCCCCACAAAAGGCCCCTTTAAGGGCTGGTAAGGTAAAAGAGCTTTTCTATTTTTATTTTAGAATAGGGTAGGGCATTTTTTTATTTTGGGGGGCTTTGTTATTTTATTAGGGGGCTTAGAGTAGGTGTAATTAGTTTAAAATTGTTGTAATATTTTTCTAATGTTTGTAAATTATTTTTTTATTTTTTGTAACTTAGTTCTTCTTTTATTTTTTGTACTTTAGTTAGTTTATTTAATTGTATTTATTTATTGGTATTTTATGTAATTAATTTATTGATAGTGTAGTGTTAGGTTTAATTGTAACTTAGGTTAGGATTTATTTTACAGGTAATTTTGTAATTATTTTAACTAGGTAGCTATTACATAGTTATTAACTATTTAATAGCTATTGTACCTGGTTAAAATAATTACAAAGTTGCCTGTAAAATAAATATTAATCCTAAAATAGCTACAATATAATTATTCGTTATATTGTAGCTATATTAGTGTTTATTTTACAGGTAAGTATTTAGCTTTAAATAGGAATAATTTATTTAATTAGAGTTAATTTATTTAGTTAGATAAAAATTATATTTAACTTAGGGGGGTGTTAGTGTTAGGGTTAGACTTAGCTTTAGGGGTTAATAAATTTAATAGAGTAGTGGCGAGGTCCAGTCGGCAGATTAGGGGTTAATACTTGAAGTTAGGTGTCGGTGATGTTAGGGAGGGCAGATTAGGGGTTAATACTATTTATTATAGGGTTATTGAGGCGGGAGTGAGGCGGATTAGGGGTTAATAACTTTATTATAGTAGCGGTGAGGTCCGGTCGGAAGATTAGGGGTTAATTATTGTAGGTAGGTGGCGGCGACATTGTGGGGGCAGATTAGGGGTTAATAAATATAATATAGGGGTCGGTGGTGTTAGGGGCAGCAGATTAGGGGTACATAGGGATAACGTAGGTTGCGGCGGTGTACGGAGCGGCAGATTAGGGGTTAATAATAATATGCAGGGGTCAGCGATAGCGGGGGCAGCAGATTAGGGGTTAATAAATATTATGTAGGGGTCAGCGGTGTTAGGGGCAGCAGAATAGGGGTACATAGGGATAATGTAGGTGGCGGCGGTGTGCGGTCGGCAGATAAGGGGTTAAAAACATTTAATAGAGTGGTGGCGATGTGGGGGGACCTTGGTTTAGGGGTACATAGGTAGTTTATGGGTGTTAGTGTACTTTAGAGCACAGTAGTTAAGAGCTTTATGAACCGGCGTTAGCCCATAAAGCTCTTAACTCCTGACTTTTTTCTGCGGCTGGAGTTTTGTCGTTAGATTTCTAACGCTCACTTCAGCCAAGACTCTAAATACCGGCGTTAGAAAGATCC
Organism: Bombina bombina; assembly: GCF_027579735.1. Taxonomy (NCBI): domain Eukaryota; kingdom Metazoa; phylum Chordata; class Amphibia; order Anura; family Bombinatoridae; genus Bombina; species Bombina bombina. The sequence continues at coordinate 656,835,910 of NC_069500.1, forward strand.
CATTGAAAAGATACGATACGCAAATGGCGTAGGGGGATCTGTGGTATGGAAAAGTCACGGCTGCAAAGTGAGCGTTAGACCCTTTCCTGACTGACTCCAAATACCAGCGGTAGCCCAAAACCAGCGTTAGGAGCCTCTAACGCTGGTTTTGATGGCTAACGCAAAACTCTAAATCTAGGCGAGTGTGACTTTCATTGATGAAAACGCAGCATTTTTAATGTTGTTTTGTAAATTTTTAACATTTATAAGCTTAAATTTCACCTACGATCCTCCACCTGTACAACCGCCGCCATTTATTTCCTATGTCACGGTTTTTTTTTTACCAATAGAAATCCAGGCCAGTCGGCGACACTGATATTCCAACCCGCCCTATGACCTGTAAGCGCATGCGCTACATGTTGGATCACTGACAGACTGATAGCATATACTATTGCATATGGAATTATGCGCATGCGCATAACGAACAATGAAACCCAAGATGCCAATATAATGATGTAGAGAGCGGGTGGTTGCGCTTTCTAAGTCGGCAAAGGAAAAGAGTGCGGGGGCGGAGCAAGAAGGAGTGATAACGCTCAGTAAGTCCCATACAACTTTATTATAAAACCCTAGATTTAAAAAAAAAAAAGATAGCGATTTAGTTTGTAAATACTTTATGAGTAAAAATTTACTTTCAAAGGGCAATAAATTTACCATCACTTTAATGACACATTGACAGTACCGAATTCCAAAGCTAAAATAATTTGCTAAACCCTCAGCAACACTTTTCAAATTATTACTGAGACTGCAAAAATGTTTACAGATGTTACAGTGGATTTTCACATGCACAAAACACACTGTTTGTATTGGATGACATTAGGAAGCAATGTCACCAGACACAAATCTATATGCTAAATCAATTAAAGTTCTAAAATTAATATTAAGTACTTGCTCAAATGTACATTTCTAAAATCAGTGGTCCAACAAACAAAAATGCCCAGCTTTCCACTTATTCCCCTATTCAAATCCCTTAAAAACACAAACCCACATTTCACTATGATTTTGGAGCAAAGCCAATTAATTGCACACAGGTCACCTTTTTAGCATCACTATGCACCTTTAAAAGGGATCTATAAACAAATTGGCACTTTCACTAGTGATGTAATCGATAAACACCTAATTTTGCCATTTTGTTGGTCTTAAATGATGTCCATGTTACTATTTAATCATTCAATAAATCTCTCTAGGACCTAAGGGCTTTAATAAATCTGCTTTATCAAATGAAATAAGGATTCTTTCCCTACTGACTTGTTCTTTGCGTTCTCTATAGGTTTTTTTTTGTAAGCTACTGCGTTATAAGTTTAACGCATGTTAGAGTTTGCCTGTTTTCTTTTCCATTTGCTGTAAATTTTGCAGTGCATTTCAGTAGAACACTTAATAATTCCTAACTGAATATAGAAAAGGTTTTTTTTCCTGATGTAGTGAATTATTCAGATTATTGACTCACTAGGTTGTAAAATAATATTGTATTAAATCTCATTCAAGCCATCATTAATACTGATAGGGTTTCACTATGTTATAGTTTGCATGCTGTCATAATACTGGAGACAATTAAGAAGCCTATGGTAACAGCCCAAAAAGATAGTAATAGATATTCATTTTTATAGGACCCACAAAACAATAATAGTGGAAGCTAAAAGTGGGAGCTGTTGTTATGCTGATTTTATTAGAATTGTAGTTGTTGCTGCTGAATCTACGTCTAAAGCTTTTCTACTATATACTGAATTTAAAATGAGAAGGGAAAAAAAAGATGGAAAAACATTTTATCTTCCCCGGGATCATATTTTATGATTAATATTGCAAAGGTTTGTTTTTGTTTTCTCTATATGCACTTTTAACTTTATATCATATCAGTGACAATATAGCATATAGTAGTGTTATTTTTTAATGACCCTGTTCTTTCTCAAATTGTTTAAGTATAGATGTTTCTTGTGTATAATAAAGTGTGTCAATAATATATAAAATATATACCATACAGACCATAGAATTTTATAATAACATCAAGTCAAAGATTTATCTGGTTAAATCATGGAGGCAGTCTTTTATTGCAAATAATCCACAGAAGAATTCTTCAAAGTAAAGAAAAAGAAGACAACCGTAGCTTAACTCTTTATACGTTATGTGTGCACAGATCCCATACCTGAGCTGCTCTACTAACGTGATAGAGATAAACCCAAGGCTGGATTGGTCTACCAGGACACCAGGAGATTTCCCGGTGGGCTGCAGCAGCTGGGGCTGGCCAGATGCAATTCAAATGGGTGGTGCTGCTGGTAAGGTGGTCCAGCTACATCCCCTTTCTCCACTGTGCTATACATATTAAGGTCACAAAGTATTTCTTTGTAAGTTTCATTTCCTACACCATGTGCAATTTAGTAGCCTTCCTTTGAATGATTTCTAGTGTCTCCAGATCCCAATATGGATAATCATTTCCACACCGTGAAGGGGAGTCATTAAATACATTAGGTTGTTTATTTTTATTCTTTTTTATTACAAACTAATATAATTGGGGGAAGGAGCATCAAAGTAATATCATTGAGAAAACTGGGCAGGTGTATTCTACAGACTCAATGGATAATATGGCCTGTCTCTATTTTTTTCCAGGGCTGCTTGTTATTCCCAGTATGGACCTGGCTAAATCATCTCTAGTAAAAGCGGTTTGTTAAAAAAAACTTCCCGGATACAGCATACACATTTAACATTTATTAAAACAGAATCAGACAGTGCTGTAAAATTGTTTCCCCCTTAATGTGTTTCAATTGACTTGTCATACCAGTAGCATAATATAAATTGTATGATAAATTGCTTCTTTAGGTTTATTTTGTGTATGAAATAGCTGATTTTGTTCTTTGACACCACAACCCATTAAAACCACCTGAGATTGCAGGGAAACCAGATTATCACTTTCTATACAGTCACATGTATTCTTATCATAAATCTATCTATATATCAAAATCTAACACTTAGAGAAAAAAATAAAATAACTTTGTATTGCTTATTTCTCCGATCCAATTGGGGGTATCAATTCTTCTGCTGGCTATGCTTTTCTAAAGCCAATACTTAAGTATTTAATTTTTCAGTATAGGTGTGGATACCACAGGCAAAATCAGCTATTTTCAAAGCCAATATAAAGGCAAAGGAGCTATTTGTTATATTGCAGTAAACTTCAGCAGTTAAAATATATATTTGGGAACAAATTAAAGGGGAGAACATTTTTCCTTAGCATCCCTAGTCCCACTAATAAATGCAGATGGTTTCATTGTGGATTGTTGCAGAAACATAGCTTTGAGTTATTTATTTAAATAATTCTTCATTCTTCATTTCTAGAAAGAAAGTTTGCATGTTTCAATCAGACCATTAATTGTACTGACGAACCTTCATGCCATGCCAAGACAAATTGTCTAAATCCCAGGTTTGAAGAATTATAATGCAATTAAATGTCTATGGTTTTTGGCTCACAACTCTTCATTATTTAGATATTATGCTGCAGTCCCTGGGACATTCATTTTAATAATTTTATTTTATCACTGGAATTGACTTATGCAATTCATAAACATGTGGTGATTGTGTTAGTAGACCTGCTAGGAAATGAGTAGTGTCAAGTTGTTATTCATTTATTGATCGTAGCAAATGCAATAAGCAGCACTTGAGAAGAAAAATAAAACAGTTTTATAATATTTTAAGGGCAACACAGGGCTCTCAACCATAAGCATTCTTCCCACTGGTACTGCTAAATTTAGCCTCAGAGGCACAATAATACCAGTGCTCTACTGCTATGCTGGAAAACAGTGATCAGCATTGTGTGCTGCTCTCGATTGTACTCTGTGATTCTTACTGGACATCACTTTGTTAGAGTACTGTCTGCAGGTCAGATGGTGTAGTGGTGTTTCTATGTGTTTGTGTATGTATCAGCTTTTTTATATACAGTATATGTGTGTAAATGTGTTCATATATACTGTATGTGTGTGTACCTGAAACATATGTAAATGAACGTATGTGTGCATATTCTGTGCATATGTATGTGCATCCATGTATACATACATATATATATATATATATATATATGTGTGTGTGCCTGATACATATGTAAATGAATGTATACGTGTATATTCTGTGCATATGTATGTGCATGTATACATATATTTATGTGTGTGTGCCTGATACATATGTAAATGAATGTATGCTTGTATATTCTGTGCATATGTATGTGCATGTATACATATATATATATGTGTGTGTGTGTGCCTGATACATATGTAAATGAATGTATGCATGTATATTCTGTGCATATGTATGTGCATGTATACATATATTTATGTGTGTGTGTGCCTGATACACATGTATATGAATGTATGCGTGTATATTCTGTGCATAGGTATGTACATGCATACATATATTTATTTGTGTGTGCCTGATACATATGTAAATGAATGTATGCTTGTATATTCTGTGCATATGTATGTGCATGTATACATATATTTATGTGTGTGTGTGCCTGATACATATGTAAATGAATGTATGCGTGTATATTCTGTGCATAGGTATGTACATGCATACATATATTTATGTGTGTGTGTGTGCCTGATACATATGTAAATGAATGTATGTGTGTATATTCTGTGCATGTATACATATATATATATATGTGTGTGTGTGTGCCTGATACATATGTAAATGAATGTATGCATGTATATTCTGTGCATATGTATGTGCATGCATACATATATTTATGTGTGTGTGTGCCTGATACATATGTAAATGAATGTATGCCTGTATATTCTGTGCATATGTAAGTGCATGTATACATATATTTATGTGTGTGTCTATATAAGCAATGATTTTGTGAGAAAATGTCAACAAACCTGTATGTACACAAAGAAAAATAAAGATATAGATTGGATTCTCTTACCAAATAATGAGATTGATGCAAGTGAATTGTACATTGCATATAGCAGATTTAGAGAAGTACGGAATGTGGATGTAGAGGACAAATTATATCACTGGCTCATGTGGTTTGTGTTTCTTAACCCGGTTATCCTATAATATAAAAGGCCAAGTGTGTTTGTCCGAAGCTGTCATGCGCAGTAGAGACACCACGAGGACAAACACACCTGGCCTTACCTGACATGCTGCAGTTTGCGGTGAAAGTGGGCGTGACCGGGCAAGAGCATGGGTGTGGCCGGAAGTGACCGGGCATGGCGGGGGCGTGCCCGGGCACGATCAGCGCGATAGAGAGGGGAGAGAAATAGAAAGAGAGGGGGAGAGACAAAAAGAGATAGGAAAGAGCTAAAGAGAGGGGGAGAGGGGAAAGTGCAGAAGAGAGGGGGGGAGAGAGAGCAAAAGAGAGGGGGAGAGAGCACAAAAAAGAGGGGGGAGATAGAGAGCAAAATAGAGAGGGGAGAGAGAGCAAAAGAGAGGCAGGAGAGAGAGAGCAAAAAGGAGGGATGGAGAGAGAGCAAAAGAGAGGGATGGAGAGAGAGCAAAAAAAGGAGAGAGAGCGCAAAAGAGGGGGGTGTAGAGAGCGCAAAAGAGAGGGGGGATAGAGAGAGCGAGGGGGAGAGAGAGAGCACAAAAGAGAGAGGAGAGAGAGTGCAAAAGAGAAGGGCAGAGAGAGAGCGCAAAAGAGAGAGGGGAGAGTGAGGGCACAAAAGAGGGGGAGGGAGAGAAAGCGCAAAAGAGAGAGAGAAAGCAAAAGAGAGGGTGCAGAGAGTGCAAAAGAGAGGGGGAGAGAGAGCAAAAAGAGAGGGGGAGAGAGGGAGCAAAAGAGAGGGGGGAGAGAGGGAGCAAAAGAGAGGGGGGAGAGAGGGAGCAAAGAGAGGGGGAGAGAGGGAGCAAAGAGAGGGGGGAGAGAGAGAGAGCAAAAGAGAGGTGGAGTGAGAGAGCACAAAAGAGAGGGGAGAGAGCACAAAAGAGAGGGGGAGAGAGCACAAAAGAGAGGGGGAGAGAGAACAAAAGAGAGGGGAGAGAGAGAGAGCAAAATACAGGGGGAGAAAGAGAGCAAAAGAGAGGGGGAGAGAGAGAGCAAAAGAGAGGTGGAGTGAGAGAGAGCGCAAAAGAGAAGGGGAGAGAGCACAAAAGAGAGGGTAGAGAGCACTAAAGAAAGGGGAAGAGAGCACAAAAGAGAGGGGGAGAGAGAGAGCAAGGGGTGGGACCACTGTACTGCAAAAAATGTCCCGTGTGAACGGGCTTTAGGACTAGTAGACTAATATGAATTTAAATCTGCTGTGCAGTTCTATATTCTGAAGTACATCTTGAGTTTTTCTCAACTGTTAACCTTCTAAAAAGTATTCATAGATTTGTAAAAGCTAACGTTTTCATGATTTAGTTCTTTGTATTCAGTTTTTACATTTTTAAATATATTTAGACAAATTTTAAACAGTACGTTCTTCATTCCAAAATGTTCTACTGTACCAGGGCTAAAACCTCCATAGTACTCTGAACAAAGGTACGTTAAACTTAAAGAACTACTCACAACAAAATTAAACTTTCGTAATTCAGATAGATCACACAATTTTAAACAACTTTCCATTTCACATCCATTATCTACTATAAATATGATCAATCTTTTTATATGCAAACTTTTTGAGACACCAGCTCCTACTGAGCAAGTGTAAAATTAACAGAATATGTGTATACGCACTTTGTTATTGGCTAATAGCTGTCACATGATGCAGTGATAAGAAAACTAACTTTGAAATTTGTCAGAGTGAAATCTACTACTCAGTGCTTTTGCATTATTCCTTTAATGTGAGTTTATTGATTATCCTATTCTACTTTGTTTAGTGGTCCTTTAAAATGTATTATATCATGTCCGTCAGCACTTTAATAAATCGGACCTATAGTGTGCATAAATATAAATGAATATAGTGTCCCCTCAAATGTTGATTATTTACTAGTCACGTGCATCCAACTTGTACTATTTCAAAAGTTAACAGATGTTGCCTAGTTTTTGCATTCACCAGAAATATAAATGAGCAGACCCTTTAACAAGTAAAAGTGAGTAAATGCATATGACAAAGTTTTTTGTTGATTTGTTCATATGGATAAAACCAACTTTAAAGGCAGAAAGGCTTTTCTGCAGGAAGGAAAGACTTTAATTCTATACTATTCAATAATAATCCAGCAATGCCCTTGTCTGTATTTTGATTCCACTCGCCTAGATTTAGAGTTCTGCGGCCAAAGGGGTGCGTTAGCTACCCGTGATTTTTTTCCCCCGCACATTTTAAATACAACTGGTATTTAGAGTTCACAGAAGGGCTGCGTTAGGCTCCAAAAAGGGAGCGTATAGCATAATTTACCGTCACTGCAACTCTAAATACTAGCGGTGCTTACGGGTGCGGCCAGCTTCAAAAACGTGCTCGTGCACGATTCCCCCATAGGAAACAATGGGGCTGTTTGAGCTGAAAAAAAATCTAACACCTGCAAAAAAGCAGCGTTCAGCTCCTAACGCAGCCCCATTGTTTCCTATGGGGAAACACTTCCTAAGTCTGCACCTAACACCCTAACATGAACCTCCAGTCTAAACACCCCTAGCCTTACACTTATTAACCCTTAATCTGCCGCCCCCGCTATCGCTGACCCCTGCATATTATTTTTAACTCCTAATCTGCCGCTCCATACACCGCCGCAACCTGTTATCCCTATGTACCCCTAATCTGCTGCCCCTAACCCCCGCTGATCCCTATATTACATTTATTAACCCCTAATCTGCCCCCCAACGTCACCGCTACCTACCTACAATTATTAACCCCTAATCTGCCGACCGGACCTCACCGCTACTATAATAAATGTATTAACCCCTAAACCGCCGCACTCCCGCCTCACAAACCCTATAATAAATAGTATTAACCCCTAATCTGCCCTCCCTGACATCGGCGACACCTAACTTCAAGTATTAACCGCTAATCTGCTGACCGGACCTCGCCGCTACTCTAATAAATGTATTAACCCCTGAAGCTAAGTCTAACCCTAACCCTAACACCCCCCTAAGTTAAATATAATTTTTATCTAACAAAATAAAATAAATCTTATTAAATAAATTATTCCTATTTAAATCTAAATACTTTCCTGTGAAATAAACCCTAATATAGCTACAATATAAATAATAATTATATTGTAGCTATTTTAGGATTAATATTTATTTTAAAGGCAACTTTGTATTTATTTTAACCAGGTACAATAGCTATTAAATAGTTAATAACTATTTAATAGCTACCTAGTTAAAATAATTACAAAATTACCTGTAAAATAAATCCTAACCTAAGTTACAATTAAACCTAACACTACACTATCAATAAATTAATTACATACAAATACCTACAAATAAATACAATTAAATAAACTAACTAAAGTACAAAAAATAAAAAAAGAACTAAGTTACAAAAAATAAAAAAATAATTTACAAACATTATAAAAATATTACAACAATTTTAAGCTAATTACACCTACTCTAAGGCCCTAATAAAATAACAAAGCCCCCCAAAATAAAAAAATGCCCTACCCTATTCTAAAATAAAAATTGAAAAAGCTCTTTTATCTTACCAGCCCTTAAAAGGGACTTTTGCGGGGCATGCCCCAAAGAATTCTGCTCTTTTGCCTGTAAAAAAAAAACCATACAATACCCCCCCAACATTACAACCCACCACCCACATACCCCTAATCTAACCCAAACCCCCCTTAAACCTAACACTAAGCCACTGAAGATCTCCCTACCTTATCTTCACCACACCGGGTATCACCGATCCGTCCAGAAGAGGGTCCAAAGTCTTCATCCAAGCCCAAGCGGGGGCTGAAGAGGTCCATCATCCGGCTGAAGTCTTGATCCAAGCGGGGGCTGACGAGGTCCATCATCCGGCTGAAGTCTTGATCCAAGCGGGGGCTGAAGAGGTCCATCATCCGGCTGAAGTCTTCTATCAAGCGGCATCTTCAATCTTCTTTCTTCCGGCTCCATCTTCATCCCGCCGACGCGGAACATCCATCCTGGCCGACGACTTCCCGACGAATGATGGTTCCTTTAAGGGACGTCATCCAAGATGGCGTCCCTCGAATTCCGATTGGCTGATAGGATTCTATCATCCAATCAGAATTAAGGTAGGAAAATTCTGATTGGCTGATGGAATCAGCCAATCAGATTCAAGTTCAATCCCATTGGCTGATCCAATCAGCCAATCAGATTGAGCTTGCATTCTATTGGCTGTTCCGATCAGCCAATAGAATGCAAGCTCAATCTGATTGGCTGATTGGATCAGCCAATCGGATTGAACTTAAATCTGATTGGCTGATTCCATCAGCCAATCAGAATTTTCCTACCTTAATTCCAATCGAAATTCGAGGGACGCCATCTTGGATGACATCCCTTAACCCCTTAATGACAAGTGACGTACCAGGTACGTCCTGCAAAAACTTGCAGTTAGTGACAATGGACGTACCTGGTACGTCACTTGTCTAAGAGAGTGCTGGAAGCGATCGCAATCGCTTCCAGCAGCTCTCAGGGTATTGCAGTGATGCCTCGATATTGAGGCATCCTGCAATACCCTTTAGAAAGCATCCGATGCAGAGAGAGCCACTCTGTGGCCCTCTCTGCACCGGTAGCGATGGTGCCGGTTCGTTGGTGGGTGGGAGCGCAACAGGGAGGCGGGTGGGCGGCCCATCGCTACCCGGCATCCGGCTCCTGTAAGTGCAATGTGCACGCCGGGTGCCGGGAGCGTGCGGGGGCGCACATGCGCGCGCGTGATTACCTACCCACACTGACACCAATGAGTGGGAAGAGGGGGGAAAAAGTAAATATATGAGGATCTGGGAGGGGGAGGGGGTTGGGGTATTGTGGGGGGCTGCTACACTACAGAAAAAAATAAAAAATGGTAATAAAAGATAATAAAAAAAACACTTTTTTGGGGGGCAAATTGGGTACTGGCAGACAGCTGCCAGTACCCAAGATGGCGGCAATTAGGTAGGGGAGAGGGTTAGAGAGCTGGGGGGGGGGATCATGGAGGTTGGGGCTAAGGCAGGAGTCCATCACAGCTAAAACATTTTATTTTTTTTTATTAAAAAAAAGAAAAACTCCTTTTATTTAGTACTGGCAGACTTTCTGCCAGTACTTAAGATGGCGGGGACAATTGTGGGGTGGGGGAGGGAAGAGAACTGTTTGGGAGGGATCAGGGGGTGGGATGTGTCAGGTGGGAGGCTGATCTCTACCCTAAAGCTAAAATTAACCCTGCAAGCTCCCTACAAGCTACCTAATTTAACCCCTTAACTGCTGGGCATAATTTACGTGTGGTGCGCAGCAGCATTTAGCGGCCTTCTACATAACAAAAAGCAACCCCAAAGCCATATAAGTCTGCTATTTCTGAACAAAGGGGATCCCAAAGAAGCATTTACAACCATTTGTGCCTTAATTGCAGAAGCTGTTTGTAAATAATTTCAGTGGGAAACCTAAAGTTTGTGACAAAATTTGTGAAAAAGTGAACTTTTTTTTTTATTTGATGACATTTGGCGGTGAAATGGTGGCATGAAATATACCAAAATGGGCCTAGATCAATACTTTGGGTTGTCTTCTAAAAAAAAATATATACATGTCAAGGGATATTCAGGTATTCCTGACAGATATCAGGGTTCCAATGTAACTAGCGCTAATTTTGAAAAAAAGTTGTTTGGAAATAGCAAAGTGCTACTTGTATTTATGGCCCTATAACTTGCAAAAAAAGTAAAGAACATGTAAACATTGGGTATTTCTAAACTCAGGACAAAATTTAGAAACTATTTAGCATAGGTGTTTTTTGGTGATTGTAGATGTGTAACAGATTTTGGGGGTCAAAGTTAGAAAAAGTGTGTTTTTTTCAATTTTTTCCTCATATTTTATATTTTTTTTATAGGAAATTATATAAGATATGATGAAAATAATGGTATCCTTAGAAAGTCCATTTAATGGCGAGAAAAACGGTATATAATATGTGTGGGTACAGTAAATGAGTAAGAGGGAAATTACAGCTAAACACAAACACTGCAGAAATGTAAAAATAGCCATTGTCATTAAGGGTAAGAAAATTGAAAAATGGTCCGGTCATTAAGGGGTTAAAGGAACCGTCATTCGTTGGGAATTCGTCGGCCAGGATAGATGTTCCGCGTCGGCGGGATGAAGATGGAGCCGGAAGAAAGAAGATTGAAGATGCTGCTTGATAGAAGACTTCAGCCGGATGATGGACCTCTTCAGCCCCCGCTTGGATCAAGACTTCAGCCGGATGATGGACCTCTTCAGCCCCCGCTTGGATCAAGACTTCAGCCGGATGATGGACTTCTTCAGCCCCCGATTGGGCTTGGATGAAGACTTCGGACCCTCTTCTGGACGGATCGGTGATACCCGGCGTGGTGAAGACAAGGTAGGGAGATCTTGAGGGGCTTTAGGTTTATTTAAGGCGGGTTTGGGTTAGATTAGGGGTATGTGGGTGGTGGGTTGTAATGTTGGGGGGGTATTGTATGTTTTTTTTTACAGGAAAAAGAGCAGAATTCTTTGGGGCATGCCCCCCAAAAGGCACTTTTAAGGGCTGGTAAGGTAAAAGAGCTTTTCAATTTGTATTTTAGAATAGGGTAGGGCATTTTTATTTTGGGGGCTTTGTTATTTTATTAGGGGGCTTAAAGTAGGTGTAATTAGCTTAAAATTGTTGTAATATTTTTATAATGTTTGTAAATTATTTTTTATTTTTTGTAACTTAGTTCTTTTTTTATTTTTTGTACTTTAGTTAGTTTATTTAATTGTATTTATTTGTAGGTATTTGTATGTAATTAATTTATTGATAGTGTAGTGTTAGGTTTAATTGTAGATAATTGTAGGTATTTTATTTAATTAATTTATTGATAGTGTAGTGTTAGGTTTAATTGTAACTTAGGTTAGGATTTATTTTACAGGTAATTTTGTAATTATTTTAACTAGGTAGCTATTAAATAGTTATTAACTATTTAAAAGCTATTGTACCTGGTTAAAATAAATACAAAGTTGCCTGTAAAATAAATATTAATCCTAAAATAGCTACAATATAATTATAATTTATATTGTAGCTATATTAGGGTTTATTTTACAGGTAAGTATTTAGCTTTAAATAGGAATAATTTATTTAATAAGAAATAATTTATTTTGTTAGATAAAAATTATATTTAACTTAGGGGGGTGTTAGTGTTAGGGTTAGACTTAGCTTTAGGGGTTAATAAATTTATTAGAGTAGCGGTGAGGTCCGATCGGCAGATTAGGGGTTAATACTTGAAGTTAGGTGTCGGTGATGTTAGGGAGGGCAGATTAGGGGTTAATTCTATTTATTATAGGGTTATTGAGGCGGGAGTGAGGCGGATTAGGGGTTAATAACTTTATTATAGTAGCGGTGAGGTCCGGTCGGCAGATTAGGGGTTAATAATTGTAGGTAGGTGGCGGCGATGTTGGGGGCGGCAGATTAGGGGTTAATAAATAAAATATAGGGGTCGACGGTGTTAGGGGCAGCAGATTAGGGGTATATAAGTATAACGTAGGTGACGGCGGTGTGTGGTCGGCAGATTAGGGCTTAAAAAATGTATTAGAGTGGTGGCGATGTGGGGGGGGGGGGCCTCAGTTTAGGGGTGCATAGGTAGTTTATGGGTGTTAGTGTACTTTAGAGCACAGTAGTTAAGAGCTTTATGAACCGGCGTTAGCCCAGAAAGCTCTTAACTCCTGGCTTTTCTCTGCGGCTGGAGTCTTGTCATTAGATTTCTAACGCTCACTTCAGCCAAGACTCTAAATACCGGCGTTAGAAAGATCCCATTGAAAAGATAGGATAGGCAAATGGTGTAGGGGGGTCTGCGGTATGGAAAAGTTGCGGCTGCAAAGTGAGCGTTAGACCCTTTCCTGACTGACTCTAAATACCAGCGGTAGCCCAAAACCAGCGTTAGGAGCCCCTAACGCTGGTTTTGACGGCTAACGCAGAACTCTAAATCTAGGCGTATATTAGCTAATAAGTATGCAAGCTTCTTTTTTTGGACAATTCTAACTCCATTAAAAAAAATGCTGCTGCTGACTTATATCAGTAGCACTACCTATTGCTTTAATTTTAAGTGCCTTGAAGACGTTCCCCATGGGAAAGCCATGGGAATAATAACAAATATTTTGTTTGTGTACAAGTCTATTGTTTACTATATTGATATATTATTGTGCCATTTTATCTGTTTAACTTCTTGCTCCATCTTTCTTTTTCATCTTGCTATTTCTTAAACTGCTTGTGTGAATACAATCTGAACAATGTCAACATTTCTCACCTGATCAAGTACTTATTGGAATTTCAATAAAGAATACATTTCTGCATGCCATCTGATATTCACCATGGTTACATAGTCTATTCCTTAATATATACAGCCTTTTAAAAAGTATAATTTAACTATTCCTTTAACTACTTTTAGAGTTTAGTTTCAAACTTTGCAATTTGTTGATGACTGTGTTATGCAGAATAGTATTGAACAACTTACTGAAATCTAGATAAGCTATATCTACGGCTCCATTCTGTTCTATTAGGTTTGTTACCCAGAGAAAAAAAAAATCAATTCCTTTGTTTGACAGGATCTCCCTGCAGTGAAACCATGCTGTTTTACATCCTTTCATTTCTGAAGCTGAATATTTGTATCAATACTTCTCACAGTACAGTGACTGCTTTTTACAATTCTGTTTTAACATAAAAATAGCTTAAACAAAATTAGCGTAGCTAATTTATTATTAATTTAACTTGGATGCAAAATCTAAAAGGTTTCATTGCTTGGGTACGCACTGAATCCATAAGAGAGAAAGAATCAGCTATGAATAAATGATGAACATTTAAAACGAACATGCATTTTCATAGAGTCTGTTTTAAAAGAAGAGTCTTGACTTCCCTTGATCCTGCTAGCATCCCTTACCAAAGCACTTTTGAGCTAACAGTTGTAACAAATTGTTGGTGACTAGGAAGCTATAAATCTTCAATGATATTACAAAAGAATGCATAAAAAGGCTCACGGATTTGCATTTGTAATTGACAAGAAAGTATTTACTTATCTATATTGTTGACTTGGTTACACAAAGTGTAATGCAATTATAAATTAGACATAGAGCACACAAAATATGTTGTTGTTTTTTCTAATTTGGCAAAATTAGGCAAAAAAGTGCATTTTACAATTGTGACAATTTAGTTTCTGTAATGTCAAATCTTTCAAAACAGTAGACTGGATTGTTTAAAATGGTAGAAAATAAAATATTGCAATGTTTTGTTATAATTATTTTTCTTGATGGATGATGTACAAACAATTGTTTATTATATGTGGTTTATGGTTCTGGTCCATATTTCCCAATATTTCATGTGGTCAAGAAAGGACACTATTAATGTTCACATAAACAGTTTGGAGTAGGACTGGTCATTTCTGGGAGGTAGTTTGGTAGTACCTAATAACTCAAATATGAATGGGAGATGATCAGGGGAAGGCAAGAGAAAGAGCTGGCCATTTGAGACAATCACACAAATTGCATTGTAATTAGAAGGTCTGATTATTTCTATGAAACATTTGCCAGGATTCTAGTCTTAACAAATACACATTAAATCAGGGCCGACTCAACCATAGGACCACCTGGGTCTAATTGACCCAGGCAGCACTTGACAAGGGGCAGCACAACTTCAGTCAGTCAGTCAGTCACTGTCAGACCCAGACCACTCTGTCTACTTGGGGGAAGTTACAGGCTCCCAGCAGCATACCCTCATTAAGCACAAAGACACAGAACTGGTCAGGGTGACATTCAAGGTGAGACAAGTGCATCTCTTTCCTAACTTCCTTCACACTTATTGCACAATTGTGCATAAGCATTGGTTGCAGCTGGTAGGCAGGCTTAGTAAGATCAGCGCCCAGGCTAGTAGGTTGATATGCTAAGCAGTAATGTTACTACTGGGGGTCTCATTTCATTCTCTGACCCAAGCAGCACAATAACTTTAAATAAGATAAAATTAGGGAAAGCGCTAAAAAAGCAGAAAGAGATCTCCTCTACAAATAATATAGATTAGTATGTCAGTGACAAAAGAGCATAATGTTTCAAATAATGTAAAGAATGTTCATATGAAATTTGCAATGAAATTGAATAGAATCGATAGTTAAAATAAACAATATACAGAAAAATAACTATTATAAATAGATGCCGGCATCAAAATCGAGTGTTAAAATGTTGCTAGTACAATATAGCTAGTACAATGCAGGTTTAAAACAACTTGAGTTAAAAACCGTCCGGAGCTACAAATTATTTGGAGACCATCAGATTACAACGATTCTGCATTACCTATAATTTGTCCCCAAGCAAAACTTGTGATTAAAAATCACCACCTGTATACTCTATCACAAGTGCTTACAGGATAAAGACTGGAATACAAAGGTACCACACTTTTTCTAGATTCCTTTTTCTAGATTCCTTTGTCGAGAGACATTCTCTACTTCAGAGTTCACCTGGAACACGTAATATACATTTGTGAACCTTTTGGAAATTTTAGTGGTGAGATATATGCCTGGTAACCTACTCCTGAGTTACCTATATTCGTTTATTTATTTTCTGTTAGTAGCGCTCCATATGTTTTAAACCTGCATTGTAATAGCTATATTGTACTAGCAACATATTAACACTCGATTTTGATGCCAGCATCTATTTATAATAGTTATTTTACTGTATATTGTTTATTTTAACTATCGATTCTATTCAATAAATATTAAATTGCAAATTTCATATCAACATTCTTTACATTATTTTAAACATTATACTCTTTTGCCACTGAAATACTAATTTATATCATTCATTTGTAGAGGATATCTCTTTCTGCTTTTTTAAGCGTTTTCCCTATTTTTTCAAGTTAATTTTATGCAGTTGGTTTGCTATGATTGTTAAGTAGATTCTTACAACCAAAACAAAACTAACAGATAGATTTGGAGTTTGGCGGTAGATGGCCTGCTAACGCTACGCGTGGTTTATGTCTAACGCACGGCATTGTTTGACTCCGGTATTTAGAGTTCAAAAAAGACCATCTAACGATGCTCCTAACGCGTGTATGTCACACGCGGAATCCTGCCCGCGTTAGACAGTCTCCCATAGAGATCAATGGAAAAGCAAAATAAATAGCTTTTTTCACCTAACACTCGATCTCGCGAGAAATACGCACAGCTCGGTCATATGACGCATACCACATCATGCACAACAATAACACGCCGCAAATGTCACAACAACAATCAATCAACAAAGCACACAAGCATTACACATTCACAAGCGGGGGGGTTTTAAATAAAATTTAATACGGGGAATACGCATATACTTTAAGATGCGGAAATTCGCAAAATAACAACAAGGAATAAAAAATATATACATACACTAGAAAAATAATCGCATTCAATATCACTATATATTAGGACAAACATACATATACAACACTTCACTAATACCACACCATCGCAAATTCACATTTAAAAAGAATACTATTGGACAATGTTAGAGAAAACGACCACTATGACATCATCGCATTCTACACATTCCACAAATACTAACTCCAAATGAGCATGCGCAAATTCACACAACTAATACACATTGCACTAATATTAATTGCTAATAAAGCACACCTGAACACAATTTACAACGGAAATTGGTACATCATTAAACATTTACACAGGGTATATAAGCACCACACAAGCATGGCTTCTTTGACTGTGTTGCTGGTGGGTCTTTGGAGATTGGAGGTTTAAAATTAGAGAGTTTGTGCATTATTGTGAGTGAGTTAGTGTTAGCGTGAGAGAGTCAGTTGTTAGTGTTATCGTGAGTGAGTTAGTGGGAGTGGGAGTTAGTGGGAGTGGGAGAGAGTCAGTTAGTGGGAGCGTGAGTGAGTTAGTGGTAGTGGGAGTTGTTAGTGAGAGTTGTTAGTGAGAGTTAGTGCTAGTGTGAGTCAGTTAGTGGGAGCGTGAGTTAGTGGTAGTGGGAGTTAGTGAGAGTTAGTGGGAGTGTTTGTTAGTGAGAATTAGTAGTAGTGTGTTAGTGAGAATTAGTAGTAGTGTGAGTTAGCGAGCGAGTGATTTTTCTGTACACTTAACACATTTACACGCAAACACATTCAATACATACATACACTTATCAATAACACTACATACACTCCATACCCCATACCCCCTCATACTACACTCCATACCCCATTCCCTGTAGTCCCATTCCCTTTCATCCCATTTACTCTTATCCCATACCCCATACCCATCCCATACCCATCCCCTAGTTACATTTAGTTTACATATCCTCCTTTTAGTCTTCTTCTTCTTTTGGTTTATTTAAATACTCCTTACCCTCTTTGTTTTTTTACATCCCTCTCACACTTTCAGCACTTTTTTTGTCTTTTTAGTTCTTTATTTTGACCCCCTTTCATTTCATCACACTCACTTTTTGTTTGATTATTTGGGGTTTAGTTTAGGGAACAGATGGAGGGCAGGCAGGGGAGAGGTAGAGGGGGGAGGAGAGGGAGGGGGAGAGGAACAGGGCAGGAAGGGGGGCAGGAAGGGGGGCAGGAAGCGGGGGTGGAAGCGGTGGGTGGACCCAGCCACTTGGTTCAAGATGAGCAAGTGGCTGGGCCCAGTGGCGGACAGAGTAGGGCTTCACAGTCCGGGAAACAGAGGGCATTGTCACAGGGGAAGGCCAAGGCGACTAGGGAGGCAAGGTTTTCGATGGAGGAGAAGGAGGCCTATATGGCCAGGTATAGGAGGCTGCAGCACCAGAAGACTACCCCGACTGACAAGAGGAGGCTCTGGAATGAGATAAGGAATGCAGTCAATGCAGTGGGTGGCCGGAACAGAGATATGGACTCTATAAAACATCGCTACCGGGACTGTAAGATGGATCTCAAGAAAAAGTTAAGCCTGGAGGCCCGACATTCCGCAGGAACCGGTGGCGGCCCTGCCCTGGAAATCGAGTACTGCCGATGGGAGGAAATGTTGCGGCCCAGCATCTCCGAGGTGGATGTAGTCGGTATCGGAGGAATTGATACCGGGAACCTGCCATTCTCATCTGACGGTAAGCTCATTGAAGAATAAATTCACATACGAATGTATTTCAAGGGACACTATACGCAAACCTTTACTTTCATGATTGAGGAAGAGAATACAATTTGACAAAACATTCAAATGTACTTATATTACCTAATTTGAATCATTCTTGAGATATATTTTAATGAAAAAATAGCCATGCACACGGTGAACCAATCACAGGAGGCAGCTATATTCAGCTAACAATCAGCATCTAAGCATAGTTAGATATGCTTTTCAGCAAAAAATATCCAGAGAATGAAGCTAATTAGATAAGAAAAGTATATTAGAAAGTTGATTATAAATGTATGCTTCTAAATCATGAAAGATAAAACATTGGGTTTTATGTCCCTTTAAGGATCAGATTAATGCTATTACGCTGTTTACCACGCATTCACAATTACTTTGCGGTTACATCAGTATCTAGGCTATAGGTTAGGTGTGCATTTTAAACAGACTGAAAACAAACGCTAAAACATTCAGATTGACCAGAGATATCACAAACACGGTTTAGAAAATGCGGAAATCGTATTGATTGTTAGATTTTAAAGTGGATTAATGATTCTGCATTTGTAATTGTATCGTAAGCTAAGTCATTTAAAGCTTCATTTGCAAATATGCTAATATATACAATTTTTTTTTTTAAATATACAGAGTCTGGGGAGGAGACAGCACAACAAATACAGCCTTCTCCATCTCCCCGGGATGAGAGTGGTGGGGAGGAATTTCCACTTCGGAGGGAAGAGGCCCCCCATGACGAAGAGGGAACGAAAGCAGATGAAGAGGCCCCGGAAGCAGAGGAGGAGGCCGCGGAACCAGAGGCCCCTCAAGGACCTGCACACCACCGTGCATGGGCACCCCGCCGTGCACGGGTACCCCGCCAAGCACAACAAGAGGAAATAGCGGAGGTGCGGGTTCTACTGGACTACATAGACCAGATGCGTAACTCCCGGATACAAAATATCGAAGGCCGAACTCGAATTCTTGATGGACAAAACCAAATAATTGAAGGCCAAAACCAAATAATAAACATACTTAATAGAATAGAACAAGGGCAAAACAGAATCATTAATCTACACCAAGAGATGTTTAATTTTTTCCGGGAGGCGCATGCTGGTCTGCCTCCTGCTGCTGGGCCTCCTGCTGCCGGGCCATCTTCTCCTGCCGGCCCATCTTCTCCTGCCGGGCCATCTTCTCCTGCCGGGACATCTCCTCCTGCCGAGCCATCTTCTCCTCTCCAGCCATCTTCTCCTCCTCAGCCATCTTCTCCTCCTCAGCCATCTTCTCCTCCTCAGCCATCTTCTCCTCCTCACCTTGGTCGTCCCAGTACTCTTCCTTCCACTCTTCCCACAACATCTCCAAGGAGAACTCGTCAGAGTCGACAATTGCCCCTCCCAGAGCCTCAGCCCCGTGGGAAGAGGGGAAGGAAGAGGAAGTAAGTATTTGTTTTCATGTTTAATGTTTTTTTTATTTAATGTGTAATGGATAGGTATGTGATGATGTGGTTTTCATACACTTGTGGACCACACTCTGTATATAATCTACTTCTATGGGACCGGGTCCATGGAGGCAGATTGTTTGCAGAGTGTGGGTTATAAGTGTGTGAAAACCACATCATCACATACCTATCCTTGTTCATGATATTGATTGGTTTCTGTGATGTGATGTCCAAACTGTTTCCCGAATCGCAAACAAAATTACCATTACAATTATCCATGATGGCATATTACTGTTTGAATGCCAATAACACAGCTTAAAGGGACAGTCAGAAAAATTATTGATTACAAAGAAAACACTGTATTACGCATTATCAAGTTGGAAACAACAAAACATGGAGAAATATGTGTGACTTATGTGCTTACCCTTGTATCTATGACTATGAAAAATGACCACTTATTTGTTGTTCTGACATAACAACATTTTAGATATCAATGATCAATACATGGTAAATAATATGCTGTATGAGCACAAGGTTTTACATATACAAATGCTATCCAAATGCCCTCTAGTGGTCAAATTGTATAATGATTACATGCACTCTTCAAGCTCGAAGAAATGAGCACACGAACCTCATAGGTTTAGCTAGCAAATTAAAAATAAACACAGACAAATGATTAATTGTTGAGAAACATTTGATATCATTGATATTACAAAATTGACTTTTAGAATAATGCAAAACATTATTTGTTTTCTAAACTGTCCCTTTAACAAAATTACATATGCTAACATATATTTGAAGATTGTTGGTATAGCTACATGTACTTGTTCAAACAATAAATTTTGAAATCAGATTTATATTGACGTGTTAAATAAAGTCTATTTTCTTAAAGAGACATTATTGTGTTAATTTATTTTTATAAAGACATTTGTTTTAACAATGAATATGGTTTAAAGTCCTTTTAGGAGTGGGGGGTGAAAATATGCTAACAATAATATATTTGGAGATTAACCAATGTGGAACTCATACATGATACAAAAATCAACATTTGCATTAAAGGGACAGTATACTATATTTTTAACAGAACTGTATGTAATAGACACTACAAGAAACAACAAGATTAACATATACGCAAGGTTTTTAAAATTGGCTTCATTCACAAACGTGTTTAACGTGCACAAACAAATATTGCGGGACTACGTAATACAATCAGACGTTTTTTTACCTTTGCATGTGACGTCTTAATTAACATGGCGCTTCCTTGATCACGTAAGAACGCCATCCAATAAAAGGCACATTCTTGATCACGTAAGAACGCAAAAAAAAAAAAAAAGGCGCATCCTTGATCACGTCAAAACGCCATCCAATAAAAGGCACATTCTTGATCACGTAAGAACGCAAACCAAAAAAAGGCGCATCCTTGATCGCGTCAAAACGCAATCCAATAAAAGGCACATTCTTGATCACGTAAGAACGTCAGTCAATACAAGGAATCATTGGACAGCCTGGCAGGTGACGTCTTAAGCAACATGGCGCATCCGAGATTGCTTAAAAACCGCAGCCAATACAAGGACTCAGTTGACAGCTTGGCATATCAATAAGAAACGTATTTATATTTTAGTAACTAGTATGTGTGTAGATTGCTATGTAGGAATGTCACGAAATCATGAATCATCTTTTCGGACTTGACTGTCCCTTTAACTATAGCTATGGTGTATATCTTTAACATTTAAAAGATACACATGAGAAATACATATGCCATTGATGTTTTAAGATATGTTTAGATTGTTTTGGAATAACAATAATGACACATGTATTGATTAAACGTGTCATTTATTCAAGTTGAAATATGGTCAGCCTACCTATAGCCATATATGGGAGGAGAAGTATTTTGTTAACATATTTGTTAAAAAATATTCATCATCTAAAATATGCGCATTACACACAGAGATATATTGGTTACACTTTTACAATAAGATAGAATTGAAAATGAAATACATGTGCTGTCAACATTACAATAAGATTGTTTATTAATAAGATTATATGTCCTTGTTCATGTAAAAAGAACAAAAACGCTTTAGAAATGGAAATACATTCATTAACAATTGTGCTCACCATCACTTAAAGGGACATTATTTTGTTTTTAAAAAGAGGATACACATAGACAATACTATTTCAATACAATGAACACTTTACAGGGATTATATCATTGTATCAATCCTCAGATCATTTGTTAAAGGTGCATCAATTCATGCAGAGTTTCTAAATACACACATGGATCTGAAAATTGAAATATACATATATACACAAATAACAATCTATATATACATATATAAAAGAATTACTATGCTAATCATAATCATGCAATGATAAAGCTTTGAGAAAAATATATAAAGACGAATAATAAAATTACATTGGAGATGTTAATCTTAAAGTCATTTACAATTGTATTACATATATGATTCTTGAAAATCCATTATTTTTGGTAGGTCCCTTTAAGGATCAACCAGATAAACTAGAGCTTCCAATCAATAAAATGAAGAATGAGGACAAAGAATCGTGCAATGACATGTCTTTTATTAGTATGTAAGAAAACAACAACAACGTTTATAAATAATCTTGTAAAAATAAGGAATATTTGAGCCATATGACAAGGTAACAGAGTGCATCACAGTCCATGAAGAGAGTTGCCAAGGGCCAGCATAGCCCCATTGGAGACATATGACAAGGTAACACAGTGCATCACAGTCCATGAAGAGAGTTGCCAAGGGCCAGCATAGCCCCATTGGAGACATATGACAAAGTAACACAGTGCATCACAGTCCATGAAGAGAGTTGCCAAGGGCCAGCATAGCCCCATTGGAGACATATGACAAGGTAACACAGTGCATCACAGTCCATGAAGAGAGTTGCCAAGGGCCAGCATAGCCCCATTGGAGACATATGACAAGGTAACAGAGTGCATCACAGTCCATGAAGAGAGTTGCCAAGGGCCAGCATAGCCCCATTGGAGACATATGACAAGGTAACAGAGTGCATCACAGTCCATGAAGAGAGTTGCCAAGGGCCAGCATAGCCCCATTGGAGACATATGACAAGGTAACACAGTGCATCACAGTCCATGAAGAGAGTTGCCAAGGGCCAGCATAGCCCCATTGGAGACATATGACAAGGTAACACAGTGCATCACAGTCCATGAAGAGAGTTGCCAAGGGCCAGCATAGCCCCATTGGAGACATATGACAAGGTAACAGAGTGCATCACAGTCCATGAAGAGAGTTGCCAAGGTCCAGCATAGCCCCATTGGAGACATATGACAAGGTAACACAGTGCATCACAGTCCATGAAGAGAGTTGCTAAGGGCCAGCATAGCCCCATTGGAGACATATGACAAGGTAACACAGTGCATCACAGTCCATGAAGAGAGTTGCCAAGGGCCAGCATAGCCCCATTGGAGACATATGACAAGGTAACACAGTGCATCACAGTCCATGAAGAGAGTTGCCAAGGGCCAGCATAGCCCATTGGAGACATATGGACAAGGTAACAGAGTGCATCACAGTCCATGAAGAGAGTTGTCAAGGGCCAGCATAGCCCCATTGGAGACATATGACAAGGTAACACAGTGCATCACAGTCCATGAAGAGAGTTGCCAAGGGCCAGCATAGCCCCATTGGAGACATATGACAAGGTAACACAGTGCATCACAGTCCATGAAGAGAGTTGCCAAGGGCCAGCATAGCCCCATTGGAGACATATGACAAGGTAACAGAGTGCATCACAGTCCATGAAGAGAGTTGCCAAGGGCCAGCATAGCCCCATTGGAGACATATGACAAGGTAACACAGTGCATCACAGTCCATGAAGAGAGTTGCCAAGGGCCAGCATAGCCCCATTGGAGACATATGACAAGGTAACAGAGTGCATCACAGTCCATGAAGAGAGTTGCCAAGGGCCAGCATAGCCCCATTGGAGACATATGACAAGGTAAAAGAGTGCAACAGGCACAACAATAAACTTAGAAAAAGGCCAAATGGCAACAATAAAAAAAAACATCAACATGTGGACGGAGGATTCTTATCTGCGCCCTTGGAGCATCTCCAGATCCTCCACTTACTGGTCATCCTCTTCATCGTCCTGTGCATGTCCAGCTCCGGATTCAGGCCTTGAATTTAATAGCATGATCTGCCGCAGAGTCAAATCCTGAACCCGGAGCTGGGCCTGCATGGTGTCGTTCATCCCTCTCAGGACAGCTGCGTTCCTCAACACGGCCTGCTCTACTCGTGCTATACCTTCTAGCATGAGCCATGCTGAGTCACAGCCTAAAATAAAGAATAAATCAAATATTAAGGATAATTACACAATAGACAAAAAAATAAGCAAAGATACATTGTCATCATAAAGACAAATCATTCTTTACATCAATTTGTTTAAATTGATTCTTTACACATTAAATATGTTATTCAGACAGACCGAAATCATTAAAGGGACAGTTTACTCAAACATGTTGTCCCCTTTAATTGGTTTTCGATGATCCACTTATACAGCTTGAGTGTATCAAATCTTGTTAAAGGATTTACATTGTACTTACATTAGCAATTTAAATATTTTAATTATACTGTGGTAGGCACACCTATCCTTAAACATTTTGGCGTTGAGGACAAGCTGTGTAAGCATAGCAACCTGAAGAAATTACATTCCCACTGGGTTAGACAAGAGATAATGTATCAACATTTGTACATAAATTGTTGGATCCAAGTAGTGGTGATTGGTATATGTAGTGATATCAAATTAAAGGGACACTGAACCTAAATATTTCATTGACTGATTCAGATAGAGCATGACATTACAAATATGAAAAAATTACACATATTCTTTAAATGTTAGAATTCTCTAGCTAGATTTTGAATGCAAGAATGTAGGTTTATAGGGCAGGCCATATTTGTTTATCAACTTTGGTTGTCCCTGCTGGTTGATGGATACATTCATCCAACAATAAAGAAATGATGTCCACAATTATTTTCTATTTAAAATTAATTCTAGGCATTTCTTTGTTTCAATAAAGATAGCAAGAGAATGAAGAATAATTCATAAGAGTAGTAAATTATAAATTTGATTAACATTGCATGCTCTATTTGAATCACAATAGAAACAATTTTCCTTCAGTGTACCTTTAAGTATCTTATAATGTGGATTTTGAATGATACTTACAGCTGTGCCTGGGAAGGACAATCCGACACCCAGGACAATGAAGGTTGAGACAGGGGGAGGGATAGGATTGTGTTGGGGAGGGATTGGATTGGGTTGGGGAGGGATGAGCTGCTGCTCCGGGGTAGGCCGTACAGCTGGGAGTGGTGAGTTGGGGTCTGGGTAGCTGTACGGGCCATAATACGGGGAGAGCGGCGAAGGGGCGTGTTTTGGGAGGGACAGGGAAGGGGCATTTTTTGGGAGGGACAGGAAATGACAAATGGGAAGGGCCGGCAGGGGTCTGGGCCTGGGCAGGGGTCTAGGCCTGGGCAGGAGTCTGTGCCTGGGCAGGGGCCTGGGCCTGGGCAGTGGTCTGTGCCTGGGCAGGGGTCTGGGCCTGGGCAGTGGTCTGTGCCTGGGCAGGGGTCTGGGCCTGGGCAGTGGTCTGGGCATGGGTAGGGGCCTGGGCATGGGCAGGGGTCTGTGACTGGTCAGGGGACTGGGCAGGGGTGGAAACCAGATGACCAGAGGTGGAGGATCCATCTGAAAAAAATAATCCAAATATATTAACATCTCATACATCATGAAATCAAATCAACGCATTTCAAATTGATTATGTTTTCAATATAATTCGAAGTGTGTTTGAATTTCTAAACAATTATGAAATTAGGATATGGTATGCATATAGGCACTCAGATAAATATCAATGACTGTCTGTACAATTATAACATTATTATTGTGTTTTGGCCTGGAATATGCATGTGACATAATGATGGCATGAATTATAAATTTATAAAAAAAAATATATATATTTTCATGCTGCCTGATATAGAAAGGGGGCAGTAGTGAAGTAGTAGAACAGACAAATAATATTCCTTTTTAAAGTGCAAAAGCTGTAGACTTTGAATGTCTTCAATAAAATGATTTCCAATAAAGCAACATGTTGGAAACATGATAGATATATTTCACATACCATCAGACTTCAAGGAAGCTTCTTCCTCCTCCGTCACACATGTTAAATCAATCTCTGTAAAACATAACATGTTGTGTACACGTTAAGATCAGATATTATAACATATGTTACTGTTGATCAAAGACACACATCAATGTTGCATTAAAGATATACACACCCAAAGTTATGATTTACATCATTTTGATGGAGCATACAAATGACATTAGATTTGTTATTCTCAATGATTCCGATTTTCGATGTATTGTTTGTATTAATTTTAAAATCATAAAAGCATAGTACATAGAACATTTAAGATTTCTCATGTGTGTATCACTTGATGACTGTTGTCAAAAATGAACATGGAAACAAACATATGCTATACATCTTCTGAATAACAAAGGTGTAGACTAAGAAAGTTTTAATTATTATTCTTTCAATATTCAAAGAAAATTAATATATAATCAGAGGAGTAAATTATATGTTTGTTTCAAATGTTATGCTTCATCAGAATCATGCTCATAATATTGATTACCAATACACCTTCAATGACATATAAATGAGTCAATGGACTTACCAGGAGACCGCAAAGGCGGCTCTGTGTCAGTGCTGGATTCCTGTGGGCTCCCCACACCAACTCTCTCTATGAATGATATAGATATATATTAGTGAACACATTTGGGATAGCACTAAATCACATCTGTAGCAAATTTTAAGAATAATCAACTTGAAAATGTGAAGAATAGAGCAGTCATTAAACAAAAAAATGCTTGATTGAATCAAGGGGATTCTGTTAAAAATGATGTATTGAACATATGTTTAATTTCTGACTATATTAGACATCAAACTCATCTCATACGATGCTATTGCATATCTAAATATACCCATTGATCAATGTTCTTAAAAGAATACACACAAACCACATTTTGAATAACAGCTGTTGACAAATATAAACAAAGACATGTGACACATCGAGCCATTTGTGCAATGTACAGTAATCTTGTTTAGGACACAACACATATTTATCACAATACAAAACCAAATTGATTAGTACAAATATGTAATCATGGTGCTGTTAGAGTATGCTGATATCTATAAAGTAACTCCAACGGTGAATATGTGAATTATATATCAATATTGTCTAATCCAAAGAATGTAAAGATGAATGAATCTATTGTTTATTAAAGGGACACTGACATGATTTATTTCAATCATTGATTTCACTGTTCAAACTGTTCCAAATTATTTAACATTGACTCCTATTATAATATGAATGTTGCTACATTTTAATCTTAAAGGCAGATAAGCAATATTGGATTCAATAAATATTGTTTGTTGAAGGTATCCACCAATCATCAATCAAAACCCAGGTTGGTCAACCAAAATTGAGCTGCAGATAAACGTACATTCTTGATTTTAAAATACATTTAGCAATATAATATTTCACATATGATTATAGTATTATATTTAAATATTGATTAATATTGCATGCTCTATCTGAATGACAACATTAATAATTTTAGATCAGTATCCCTTTAATATAAAATTATATTGATTTGACAATGTTGGTGTTAATGAATTCTCTACTCCATATGTTGATGTAATGAATGGGATTGAGCATGCAATTCCAATCTAATATGTTATTTAAGGATATCCTAAGAATTATTTAATTTTCATCTATTAAAGGGACATGAAGCTCTAAATGTGTAATTGTATACTTTTTTAAACTATGTACTACTGTTATCTGAACACATGATTTTAACTTTTGGAAATATGCCAATTTATGCATAGAAAAACAGCCGGATAATACCAGTAATGCATTGTTTAACCTAAACCAAAATCCATGAATTTGTTTATGAACTAAAACAATAGACTGAACCAATGTAGCTCATAAAATGTTTAAACAAAACAATAAAATCACGTTTAAAAATAATTCTATGTAAAATTTAGTTGGCATGTCCCTTAAATGATGTGATCAATTTCAAAAATTGAATCTATATTTTTAAAATCTTAACATATGCAAAATTGTGTATATTATTTAAAAATGTATACAAATAAGATTAAGCAATACACAAGGGAAGAATATAAATTGGACATTCAAAGAATCTTACATTAAAATTAAGACATCCAGAATAGATGGGATATCTTAAATTCAAAACAAAATCAGAGTAGTCTTACAATGTAATCCTATTTTTTGGTTTTATTTATTCTTATTTGAAAAAAGTTTTAAAATCCATTTTGAAGATACATATAAATATTGAACAATGTGGATTTAGTATGTAATGTTCTGTCCATGTTTCTAAGACAAATGTCAATTAAAATGAGACATACCATACTGTGACAAGCCCTGCCTTGAGGATCCAGCACCAACATCCAGATCTGTAATATATTAAATGAGGATTGGATGTCATTAATACAAATCATGCCATGTTTAAAATCTTTACATTATTAGCAAATCAATTAAAAAATATTAATCCTTTGGTAGTCCCATGAGTTAATTGTTTCCTCAATTCAATTCATGATAAATATATCCTGTACTCTTATTTTCAATCAGTTGTGTTGTTTACTGTAGCTTAAATTATTTTTTGTGTTATTTCATTGTCATCAATTGATGGGCATATGTTATAATTTATTTGGATTCTTCTTTTTTAAAGGGCCACTAAACCCAAAAATTTTCTTTCATGATTCAGATAGAGAATAGAAATTTAAACAACATTACAATTCACTTCCATTATTTATTTTGCTTATTTTTTTAAATATCCTTAGTTGAAAAAAAAGCAATGCACATGGTGAGCCAATCACACAATGCTTCTATGTGCAGCAACCAATCAGCAGCTAGTGAGCATATCTAGATATGCTTTTCATCAAAGAATATCAAGAGAATAAAACAAATTAGATAATATAAGTAAATTAGAAAGATGTTTAAAATTGCATTCTCTTTCTAAATCATAAAAGAAAAAATGTGGCTGGCATGTCCCTTTAATTATGTATAATATTGAAAATAAGAATACTGTATTCTTCACATATATAATAATTCACATTTCATTTTGACCAACATGTGTAAAGCAATGCCACTTACAGCAAACCCATGTTAACATGTATGCGCAATTCCATTTTCGCGATCATTGCGCAATGATTCCAAGCGGAATTACGCATCCGTCATTTGACCAACATGTATAAAGCAATGCCACTTACAGCTAACCCATATTAACGTGTATGCGCAATTCCATTTTCGCGATCATTGCGCAATGATTCCAAGCGGAATTACGCATCCGTCATTTGACCAACATGTATAAAGCAATGCCACTTACAGCTAACCCATGTTAACGTGTATGCGAAATTCCATTTTCGCTCTGTGACGCATATTCTGTAGAGTGCAAGAAACATCATTCCTATTTCATGTGTCACTAATATAAAATCAGATATCTAAACATCATATGTAGTGTATGTTGTGAGATCTGTATAGGTTTAGTATCTGACTATATACACATTTTTAAAAAAAAAATCAAATATTAAGATATTATATGAAGTTGGATAGTTACCTGGTTCAGATTCTCCATCATCTCCTCCCAGGCCACCGGACGGAGAAGCAGCTGCCCTGGCCCCCGCGTCAGGACTTTCAGATCCAGCAGCTGGGAGGGAAGAAGAGGAGGCCGAGGATGGCGAGGATCTAAATCTTTTGGGGACCCGGAGATTGAGGAGCTTGCATAAAGTCACCTCATAAGGGAGTAGGTAGAGTTTCCGCGGGGCCTCTCTTTTGCCCCCTCTTTTACGGGCTTGTACCCAGTCCCTTATGAGGTTGACTTTTTTTGTTAAGCGCAACCTCATATCTCCGAATCTCCTCATGATTTGATCCTGGCTCCTCTGGACGTCACACACCAATCTAACCGCATTGGTGATAGACTCCCAGAGGGCCTTCTTAACATGCGCATCTGTCAACCTCCTCTTGTTCCCAAACAGCTGGGGATAAAAGTCCTTGACGGCGTGGACCAGTGCAGCGCTCTCCTCCTTGGTGACCCTGGGAGCTGACATGCCTGATGGGTTGTAGAATATAATTATTAATAAATATTATATACTGCCTGCAGGCATTAGAGAACTGACAAAGATGGCAACGTGTAATGGACTTTTATATGGTGAAGTAAACATGAGATGCACCATGGGACAAGTTATCTGTACATCTGATTGGATAAAAGTTTTAAATATTGTTAGAATGTCTGTGAGACCATCCTGACTCAAGTTGTGTTTGTGTGATGAACTCTGATTGGCCCTTCCTTAATGTTTCATATCTTAGTAACTTCCTTACACATACCTCCTGGTGGTGCTGTAACTTCATTTTTCATGTAGACTTATTTGTAACTCATGGGCCTGTCATGCGGATATGTGTGACGCAGATTTAATATCCGTGATACGTTAAATATTAATGATTAAATTCTCTTTAAAATCTAATACTGTCACATTATTAAATGTTGTAGACATTTCTCGGTTTAATAACGGTCTGTTTCTTTAATACAAATACACATTTAATATTGTATGTCTTTATTGTTCATAAAATCCATTTCTTTACTTATTGTGAAGTATTGATATTGCTCTATTAAATGTATTTCATAATGCACATTGATTGTGTGCTATTGCGTGACATTAGACTCTAATGTTTAAAGATGCTAATCTGGGGTTTCAAGATGCGTTTCCCACACAATATTTCTGAATGTTCAAATTCAGGTTTTAATGTCAGTAACTTGGATAATCTGTTTATAAATGTTAAACTACAGGTTTGTTTGTTATTAGTAAATAAACCTCGAGCTTGTATTTGTCTGAAGTGCTCATATATGTTATTGTGCAATGGCGTCTTTATTTTTAAATAGACATTACAACCAAACAATTGTATCAAATGATCTGTAGAGATAGAAAATTGTTTAGACTTTAAAATGTAACTCAATTTATCTTAGTATTTAGATATCCTCAACAGAAGAAATTTAAATGCACATGGTTGAGCCAATCACATAAGGCATCTCTGTGCATCCACCAATCTTCATCTACTGAGCCTATCTCGATATGCTTTTCAAGCAAAGTATGTCAAGATAAGAAGAGAAGTAAATACACTCTTTAAATCTCTTAAAGGGACACTGTCCAAACAAATTTAGCGTTCGTGATTCAGATTGAGCATGAAATGTTAAACAACTTTATAATTTAATCCGATTCTCAAATGTTAAGAATTATCTTGTTATCTTTCTTTGCAAATCAATAATGATATTTTAGATTACGGACAATTGTTTCCAAAAACCTGGGTTGTCCTTGATGATTGTTGGATAAATTAATCCAACCAAAAAAACCAAGTTCTGTCCAGAGTACTGAAGCAAATAAATTATCTATTTAATGCCTTATTTTTAAAGTAATGATAGCAACATCACAAGGAGCATTCATAATATGAGACAATTTTTAAAGTTGCTTAAAATAGAATACTCATTCAGAATGTATAAATCATTAATTTTTTTAACTGTCTCCCTTTAAGTATATTTTGAGTTCATGTCCCTTTAAATAAACATTTCACAATAATGCTTGAAATATCCGAAACCTAGGCACCTTCCTTTTGCTAAATTAGTATAACATATGAGTAAAGCAAATTTAGATTAATTTCTGGATTGTTTTACACACTGACTGAAATATATATTGTAAAGGAGGTATTTCGGAGTCTTCAGCTTAGAGGGACATTAAGCTATATGTTATGTATGCATTTTGGATAAGATTATATTTGAACAACTTAATATGTTTTGGTATTCAATCATTAGATTGTAATTATATATATTCTTGGATTAAATACATATCTACATAGGCTATTTTGATGCTGATTGTTGGTTGCACATAGATGCCTTATGTAATTGACTAAGATATGTGCATTGATGTATTTTTTTCAAAGTATATTTAAAGACTGAATGTAATTCTATATTACTTTCTAAATATGTTTAAATTCTTTTATGAATTATTTAAAAATCAATACACAATATACTTTGTGAATGTCCCTTTAAGGACCAAAACATTTTGAATGTTGATTTAACATTGTCAAAATAAACTAAAGGGGAATGAAAATTATATATAGATATGTGATGTCTAACCCAAGAGGTAAGATTTTAAAAACTACATAATATTAATAACTATAGTTAAATGACTCCACTAGAAAATTAAATCGATTAACCTGGCATCCAATAACTAGCTTGTGAAAAATATCAAGTTAAATGACCTAACATTTATCAATGTAAAAATTAAAAGAATTTAGAAAATAATGTTTTGAGATACCTAAGGAAGATACAAGATCTTATAAAAGTAATTTTACATTCAACAACACTGTCACTTTAATGTAATTGAACCACTTCCCCTTCTTAAAAGTGAAAACAAATAATTTCTGTCAAATTTTGACTACATATCCTAAATTATTTTAACATCTAAGAATTTCCAAACAAAAGTATCGATGGATCTCACTCCCCAATTAATGTTAAAAAAGATAGTTTAATGTAATATTTTCGGAATCAGTGGATTTTCTAAAATTAATGCATTATTTGATCTTATGCATGTGCTTGTCAAATAGCCAACTACCAGTCATGGGAGTCAAATTGTTTTTTATTGACAGATTATATGGATATTTATTATAATCTGTTCAAAAGAGTGTATTTAATAATAAAATGTTTATTATTACCATTTAAAAAATTTAAAGTTTCTGAAACAAAAACAAAATAATATTCCTGGAAGTCATCAGATGACAATCTGAAATAATAAAAAAAATGTTTTAACAAAGTTAATACACACGTTGTCAAATATTCATAAAATACATTTACAATCATCTTGTGTCTATGCTCTAACTTTGCTCAACATTTTATCAAGATATTTATTAATTAAATTAAAAAAAAACAAAAAAAAAAACATTCTATTGTGTAATAAAAAATAAATTTAAATGTCTGATTTTCTAATTCTACATAATAATGTATATCACATTTCAATAATATATATCTATGCTGAACATAAAGGTAATATTTCATGTCCATTCAAATACCTCTATATCAACTATAATATGTATTCCTTTTTCTGATTGTGATCCCTAAATATCTAATTATGAAATAAGTATGACTAATGTATGTAAGCTACCAATATTCAACATTCTTCCTGTGATTCTTAACTAGCATGCATTGGTACACCAACCTGGATAATGCATGGTCTTTGAATGTCAATTCAGGGCTAAACAGTTGATCTTCAATAGGTGTCTTATTTATCAGTTCATAAAATAGAGGACTGTGAAATACCATCTAAAAAAGTAAAATCATCTAAGTGTCTGATTGTGATCCCTAAATATCTAATTATGAACGAAATATGACTAATGTATGTAAGCTACTAATATTCAACATTCTTCCTGTGATTCTTAACTAGCATGCATTGGTACACCAACCTGGATAATGCATGGTCTTTGAAAGTCAATTCAGGGGTAAACAGTTGATCTTCAATAGGTGTCTTATTCATCAGTTCATAAAATAGAGGACTGTGAAATACCATCTAAAAAAGTAAAATCATCTAAGTGTCTGATTGTGATCCCTAAATATCTAATTATGAACGAAATATGACTAATGTATGTAAGCTACTAATATTCAACATTCTTCCTGTGATTCTTAACTAGCATGCATTGGTACACCAACCTGGATAATGCATGGTCTTTGAAAGTCAATTCAGGGGTAAACAGTTGATCTTCAATAGGTGTGTTATTCATCATTTCCAAAATAGAGGACTGTGAAATACCATCTAAAAATTAGAAAATAATCTAAGTGTCTCTAATAGGATGTCTCCACAGCCTTATTCTATCAAATAGTTGGCACTTACCATGTGAACATGTCTTTGTATGGTTTTCAAGGTCAGCAGATTGGAAAGATAATACCAGACATGATCCCATTGGTATACTTCAATTTCAATCTTGGCTTTTTCCACTGTCAGTCTGGGCAATCTTCACTGTCAGGCTTCTAATTCTTCCCTTTCAGTCTTTAGATTAAGTCAGCTCCCTAATGGCAGAAAAAGTTTAATAAAAATTACTACAAGTGTGTGAATCAGTTCTGTACCCCTCTCCCACCCCCCATTTCAGAATAAATTTCTGTCACTAGCTTACTAAGCGTGTGTAGCATCTTGTGTTATGTTCTATCAAGTGTGAAGATGAGTCATATTGAGCAGGACGAACCTCTAATGTGTGACATTGAACCATAGTCATGCTAGAGGATAGTTATGCTAGAGGATCCCTTTCTGAGTATTTACATTTTAAGTAATGTGTAAACTAAATACTAGTTTAGAAAATGTATGCCATATGATGTATTTGTGTACAATTCATGCCAGCAACAGTCCATACATTTATACTTACCATCTGATGTCCTCTTTAAAAACCAGGTGGCAAAGACTCGCTTCAGGACCCAATGCCCAGAGCATCACCTATATTAATAAATGAAACACATTTTTAGCATTTGATGAACAATCCTAACATGTTTGCACAATTCTCTACTTGTCATTTCCCTAGAGTTCACATCTATTGACAATACTCCAGTCTAACTTCTATTCTTTACCGTCTAAAGTGGCGGTTGATGATGTCTGCTCTGACATTGAGCCCCTCGTCCCGGAATGGCCCCTCTAGAACAGGATCATCCTTCTCATCTCTGAGGAGGTTTCGGTCTGCCGGGACGCCCTGCAGCATCCCAGCCCGCTGTGCAATATTATGCAGGACGCTACAGGCTACAACGATCTTAGCCACCTTCTTTGGGTTGTACTGGAGGGCTCCTCCCGACCTGTCCAGGCACCTGAACCTCATCTTCAGGAGCCCGAACATCCGTTCAACCACCGCCCTGGTTCTCTTATGAGCCCTATTGTAGCGCTCCTCAGACACATCAGTCGGGCTACGCAAGGGGGTAATGAGCCAAGGCCGGCTCATGTACCCAGAATCACCTATAAATCATGAACAGAACATAATTCTAACAGAATCCTCAAAATAGTATTTGGAGTCCAATAAAAAGTTTTGTACACGATAATCCACTAACAAATGTTTATTTTAAAAAAAAATCTAGTTCAATATTATTCTCTATCTTCCCATTTCATCTAAGACATGCTACATATGCATATTTGTCCTAAATCAAGCATTGTGTAAAATGCAAACTACATGGTTACATTGCATTCTCTATCTGAGCATTTAAGGTAAGACATGCTACATATCTGCATTGAACTAAAAGACATTAGCGAAAAGAGACAATGACATGGTTAAATTGCTAAGACATGCTACATATGCATATTTCTCCTAAACCAAACATTGTGTAAAATGAAAACTACATGGTTACATTGCATTCTCTATCTGAGCATTTAAGGTAAGACATGCTACATATCTGCATTGAACTAAAAGACATTAGCGGAAAGAGACAATGACATGGTTAAATTGCATTCGCTAATATCTTCCCATTTCAGCTAAGACATGCTACATATGCATATTTCTCCTAAACCAAACCTTGTGTAAAATGAAAACTACATGGTTACATTGCATTCTCTATCTGAGCATTTAAGGTAAGACATGCTACATATCTGCATTGAACTAAAAGACATTAGCTGAAAGAGACAATGACATGGTTAAATTGCATTCGCTAATATCTTGCCATTTCAGCTAAGACATGCTACATATGCATATTTCTCCTAAACCAAACCTTGTGTAAAATGAAAACTACATGGTTACATTGCATTCTCTATCTGAGCATTTAAGGTAAGACATGCTACATATCTGCATTGAACTAAAAGACATTAGCGGAAAGAGACAATGACATGGTTAAATTGCATTCGCTAATATCTTGCCATTTCAGCTAAGACATGCTACATATGCATATTTCTCCTAAACCAAACCTTGTGTAAAATGCAAACTACATGGTTACATTGCATTCTCTATCTGAGCATTTAAGGTAAGACATGCTACATATCTGCATTGAACTAAAAGACATTAGCGGAAAGAGACAATGACATGGTTAAATTGCATTCGCTAATATCTTGCCATTTCAGCTAAGACATGCTACATATGCGTATTTCTCCTAAACCAAACCTTGTGTAAAATGCAAACTACATGGTTACATTGCATTATCTATCTGAGCATTTAAGGTAAGACATGCTACATATCTGCATTGAACTAAAAGACATTAGCGGAAAGAGACAATGACATGGTTAAATTGCATTCGCTAATATCTTCCCATTTCAGCTAAGACATGCTACATATGCATATTTCTCCTAAACCAAACCTTGTGTAAAATGAAAACTACATGGTTACATTGCATTCTCTATCTGAGCATTTAAGGTAAGACATGCTACATATCTGCATTGAACTAAAAGACATTAGCTGAAAGAGACAATGACATGGTTAAATTGCATTCGCTAATATCTTGCCATTTCAGCTAAGACATGCTACATATGCATATTTCTCCTAAACCAAACCTTGTGTAAAATGCAAACTACATGGTTACATTGCATTCTCTATCTGAGCATTTAAGGTAAGACATGCTACATATCTGCATTGAACTAAAAGACATTAGCGGAAAGAGACAATGACATGGTTAAATTGCATTCGCTAATATCTTGCCATTTCAGCTAAGACATGCTACATATGCGTATTTCTCCTAAACCAAACCTTGTGTAAAATGCAAACTACATGGTTACATTGCATTATCTATCTGAGCATTTAAGGTAAGACATGCTACATATCTGCATTGAACTAAAAGACATTAGCGGAAAGAGACAATGACATGGTTAAATTGCATTCGCTAATATCTTCCCATTTCAGCTAAGACATGCTACATATGCATATTTCTCCTAAACCAAACCTTGTGTAAAATGAAAACTACATGGTTACATTGCATTCTCTATCTGAGCATTTAAGGTAAGACATGCTACATATCTGCATTGAACTAAAAGACATTAGCGGAAAGAGACAATGACATGGTTAAATTGCATTCGCTAATATCTTGCCATTTCAGCTAAGACATGCTACATATGCGTATTTCTCCTAAACCAAACCTTGTGTAAAATGCAAACTACATGGTTACATTGCATTATCTATCTGAGCATTTAAGGTAAGACA
Organism: Bombina bombina; assembly: GCF_027579735.1. Classification (NCBI taxonomy): domain Eukaryota; kingdom Metazoa; phylum Chordata; class Amphibia; order Anura; family Bombinatoridae; genus Bombina; species Bombina bombina. The sequence goes on from NC_069500.1 coordinate 656,872,693, forward strand.
TGCTACATATCTGCATTGAACTAAAAGTAGACATTAGCGGGGAAAACAAATAAATAGTTAAATTGCATCCTATAGCTGAACATTACGCTAACATTTTAAAACTACAGTGGCAATTGTCAAACTAATTAACCATGTTGTGCACAAATACTCACCAACAAGATAACCAGGGGGCATTTGTCTTTCCTCAAACTGTCTCCACAGGGACGACAGAGAGAGGATGCGGGCATCATGACTAGCCCCTCCAAAATTCGCACACACATGCATAATCCTCATCCGTGCGTCACAAACATACTGCACGTTGAGGCTATGAAAATGTTTGCGATTTCTGAAGGGCAAGTCATCAATTGGAGCACGCAGCGCAATGTGGGTACAATCTATGGCTCCCAAGACATTGGGCAATTCAGCAATATCAAAGAATTCCCGCTTCAGGCGCCTCCAATCACCATCATTCTTTGGGAATCCTATGTATTGCTTACTGATACGTACCATGGCGTCCAGAAAGTTATCAAACACCACAGAGAATGTACCTTGAGCCAGGCCATGCATGTACAGTTCTCCGGATTGAAAACTCCCGGAGGCCAGGACGTATAGACAGCTTAGCATCTTACTCATGGCGGGAACAGCAGTCCTTATTCTTATACGTGGCTCCAAATGAGGTTTAAGAAGATCGTAAAGGCCAATGAGCTGTTCGCGATCGAGCCGATACTTATCATAAACCTCAAAGTCGCTCATGTTTTCCAAGGTGGGTCTCACCCTGTAGACAGGAGGACCTCAAACCAGATGACCCCTTCATCTCAGTCTGAGCCGCCGAGGCTGTCTGATTCGACCAACAGCTAGTTCGCCAATAGCAGCACCAGCAGCGTCTACCATGTCATCGTCATCCATCTTTCAAAACAGCGTAACAAGGTATGCACTTGATCTGATGTGGATCACAAGTGATGCTTTGACCATGTTGTTTGTGGGATTTATAGTACGATTAGTCCAATGGTAGTGAGTTTGTAATGATTGCTGATTGTATTCACCTGTTTGTATGTGAGCGGCGCGAATGCTTTCACAGTGGGCGTTTTTTGGTTGTTTGCTGAAATGTTGTTTTCCAACAATGAATCTCAATGTGAAAGTGTCAAATATCACACATACAGTGCATGTTTGTAATGTTTGATCATATGCGTAATCAATATTTCTTAAACGCGATCTTATAGTAACAAGCACACGTCCAGGCTAACATGAATGAAAGTGCATAGTTGTGTATAATGTGCATCGAATGTGATCGATCAATGTTGCTGCAATATTGTTTGTAAACGATAAAGTAACATCTGCCATCTGTAGTATTGTATATATAAGTGATTGCCGAGCTGTCAATATTGTATGCGTCCCTTTAAAATCGCAATAATAATTCAGAACTTCCCGTCTGCCATCTGTAGTATTGTATATATAAGTGATTGCTGAGCAGTCAATATTGTATGCGTCCCTGTAAAATCGCAATAATAATTCCGAACTTCCCATCTGCCATCTGTAGAATTGTATATATAAGTGATTGCCGAGATGTGAATATTGTATGCGTCCCTGTAAAATCGCAATAATAATTCAGAACTTCCCGTCTGCCATCTGTAGTATTGTATATATAAGTGATTGCCGAGATGTCAATATTGTATGCGTCCCTTTCAGCACTAATACTGAATAACTTCCGGCTGTCATCTGTAGTATTGTATATATAAGTGATTGCCGAGCTGTCAATATTGTATGCGTCCCTTTCAAATCGCAATAATAATTCAGAACTTCCCGTCTGCCATCTGTAGTATTGTATATATAAGTGATTGCCGAGATGTCAATATTGTATGCGTCCCTTTCAAATCGCACTAATACTGAAGAACTTCCGGCTGTCATCTGTAGTATTGTATATATAAGTGATTGATTGCCGAGCTGTCAATATTGTATGCGTCCCTTTCAAATCACACTAATACTGAATAACTTCCGGCTGTCATCTGTAGTATTGTATATATATGTGATTGCCGAGCAGTCAATATTGTATGCGTCCCATTCAAATGGCACTAATACTGAATAACTTCCGGCTGTCATCTGTAGTATTGTATATATAAGTGATTGCCGAGATGTAAATATTGTAGGCGTCCCATTAAAATCGCACTAATACTGAAGAACTTCCGGCTGTCATCTGTAGTATTATATATATAAGTGATTTGCGATTGGACAATATTTATTAATTGTCCCATTCAAATCTCCCTAATAATGCTGTTCCAAACTGTTATTTACGTATATGTTGTATTGTAGTATTGAGTGTTAAAGTTCCGAAAGGGGCGGTACAGTCGTGAATCTGTGATGTGTATGTTTGAATCTTCTAATGACGTCATGATATTATTAACCTGCCTATGTAGTTCTGAAATCCTCATTGTGTTGTTGTATTTGACTACATTGCTATTGTGTGCTGAATAAAATCTAAATGTGTGCTTTGTGGTTGCGTGATGGGTGATGCGTGTTATGTACATGTACGTATATATTGTGATTGTGTCCCACATATGCTGACTTCTATATAGCGGTCTGACATTGTTGTTCCTTCCCATAAAGTGACATCTGTAATCTTGTGTAATGATGTTCTTGTTGTACGTAATTCCTAATGGTTTCTGGTGATGGAATCATGATGTTAAAAGTACAGTAAAATCCATATGTTCTGTTTTGTGATTCCTAGAGAGAATGTAATGTGTTTTTCCCCCATCATTTGAATGCACATGTATGAGTGAATGTTAAAAGTAATGTATGTGCATCCATGACTGATCATGTGTTAAGCCTATGTAGATATGCTGTTGCTGCAAGCATATGAGTTGAATAACTGAAATGCAATAATAAAGGTAAATGAGAATTTTTTCCCATTGTGTAGTGTTTGTGAATCCAGAAAAGTTTACATTATTTTGGTGTCCGTTTAAATGTAATATTTTGATAACAAAAAGTTTGTTACTAGTGATGTTGATTTGTAGTTGATGTAATATAAAAGTCTGAAACAATTTAACGGTGTTGTGAATATTCAAAAAGTAAAATCCATAAATCCACCATAGGGAAATAGTAATTTCTTGATCTATTTATCATAGCTGGGTCTAACGCATAAAAGTATGTATTTTCTAGCGCTGGTATTTGGAGTTTTTCAGTCTACGCTCTAAAATTTGGTAATTTTTTTTTTCTAAGACTGGTTTTCCTCGTAAAGTGAGTGACGTCATGAGCTTGTGTGAAAAAGACACTAAATCGTGTTATTTTTGTAATAAATAAATATTTTTTGTATGTAATGTGGTGTATATTGTTTGTATGCATCGATGAGTGTATATTTGTGATAATGTTATTAGTTAGATGTAGGTATATGAGGGTCTTTTCCCGTGTGTCAATGTAAGTCAATGGGAAAATGGATTTGTGTAGTTTTTTTACTAACACCCGAGATCTCGCAACTTTGATCCTTTGTATTTTGATGAAAAATGATTAAATCTTAAAAATAAACATAGTGTAGTGTTTGTATGAGTGTAAGTGTACTTTGTGTAATATTTGTTTTGTGATTCGTGAATGTTTATTTTGTCGGTATATGTTTACTACTGGGTCTGAGGTGTCGGTAGAAATTTGAGCGTTGGGTGATTTTTGAGTGTCGGTAAATGAACTCGAAATACCAGAGTCCGTAAGAAACCAGCTTTAGGGGCCTCTAACGCTGGTTTTCACGGCTAACGCCAAACTCCAAATCTAGGCCTAAGTATGGTAGATCATTTATTTATAATTAGTGATGATGTAGTAATATTTGAATATAGATATTTATTTACTTAACCATTTTATTCAGAACATGTGTGAAATACTTTTATATCGTTTTAAATACATTTTTCTCAATAATATTTTTTAAAACTTCATTGCAAAAATACATGGACATTTAGACATTTAAGATTTATATACCAAGTTGTGGTATAAAGTGCCTCACAATATTCTTTTACTTTTATATAAATACAATAATGTTTTAAATATGTGAGAAATGGTACTTAAAACAGGCAATGAGTTTTATAATAAGTCAACAGTTTAAAAAACTAAGAAACAGCCAGACATGTGTATAGGCAATATTGATGAGGACCAAATGCCATAGAAAAACATTACAGAAATGACTTATCGTGGGGTTAAAAAACTGTTTGTTAAGAGTTTAGATCAGAAGAGTAGACCATAGGAAACCCCTAAAAAAAACCATTATACAATTTGGGGGTATTAGAATCTAGTTCTTTAAAAGGGCAAATCATAGGGAGGTATGCTAAAAATCTAACTAACCTTTTATATACCTGCTCATCATTATTATTATATTTTTTTTAACTAATCACAAATAGACCCCACAAAGGTAATCTAATCCACATTCATTAAGAAAAACAGAAAGACAAAACCTATAGAATTTTCTGGTACTAAACAAATAATAACAATAATAATAACCTGTAAGTCTCTTTGCGCTGTTTTCCAATACAATATAATGACGCTGCCTAAAAGGTAGCATATTTAATGGGTTGCGAATTTTAACAAGGGATAGCAGGACATTCTAAAAAAAAATCAGTAAAAATACATTGTTGTACATTTCTTGTTTTGAACACTAAGGACTCCACGTCAAGTCTTGGAAGCAGCAGTGCAGATTCCTTAGAGGTGGCAAAATGAAATAATATAAAACATATTCATCAGAGGTGTTTGAGACTCCCTGCTGTCCTACAGTTGGTTGTGCAAGAGCAAAGGAAGCGGCTGCACAAGGACAAATGCTGCTTTGCTAGTCCTAAAAGAGATGGACAGGCTGCCTAGATTTTAGTTAAACACTTTCAAATATATATAGAAAAATCGTATTGTGCATAAACTAAAATACATAAAGCACCCTAATTGGATAGATGTAATAGTGCAAATAATTGCCTAGATTACGAGTTTTGCGGTAACAGGGGTGCGTTGCTAACAAGCCTTTTGTTTTTAACACTACCTTAAGACAACGCTGGTATTACAGGGTTTTTTCAACCCGGCGTTAGTCGCAAAAAGGTGATCATAGAGCAAAATTTAGCTCCACATCTCACCTCAATACCAGCGTTGCTTACGGTAGCGGTAAGTTGGCTAAACGTGCTTGTGCACGATTTCCCCATAGGAAACAATGGGGCTGAGCTGGCTGAAAAAAAAACCTAACACCTGCAAAAAAGCAGCATCCAGCTTCTAACGCAGCCCCATTGATTCCTATGGGGAAAGGAATTTTATGTCTACACCTAACACCCTAACATGAACCCGAGTCTAAACACCCCTAATCTTATACTTATTAACCCCTAATCTGCCGTCCCTGACATCGTCGCCACCTACATTATAATTATTATCCCCTACTCTGCCACTCCGGACACCGCCGCCACCTACATTATCCCTATGAACCCCTAATCTGCTGCCCCCAACATCGCGGAAACCTACATTATATTTCTTAACCTCTAATCTGCCCCCCCCAACGTCGCCGCAACCTAACTACATTTATTAACCCCTAATTTGCCGCCACTGTAATAAAGTTAATAACCCCTAAACCTAAGTCTAACCCTAACACCCCCTAACTTAAATTTAATTTAAATAAATCTAAATAAAATAACTACAATTAAATACATTTTTCCTTTTTAAAACTAAATACTTCCTTGTAAAATAAACCCTAAGCTAGCTACAATATAACTAATAGTTACATTGTAGCTAGCTTAGGGTTTATATTTATTTTACAGGCAAGTTTGTATTTATTTTAACTAGGTACAATAGTTATTAAATAGTTATTAACTATTTAATAACTTCCTAGTTAAAATAAAGACAAATATACCTGTAAAATAAATCCTAACCTAAGTTACAATTACACCTAATACTACACTATCATTAAATAAATGACCTAAACTTCCTACAATTAATTACAATTAAATTAAATAAACTAAAGTATGAAAAAAAAACCACTAAATTACAGAAAATAAAAAAATAATTACAATTTTTTTAAACTAATTACACCTACTCTAATCCCCCTAATAAAATAAAAAAGCCCCCCAAAATAATAAAATTCCCTACCCTATACTAAATTACAAATAGCCCTTAAAAGGGCCTTTTGCTGGGCATTGCCCCAAAGTAATCAGCTCTTTACCTGAAAAAGACAATACCCCCCCAACATTACAACCCACCACCCAGACACCCAACCCTACTCTAAAACCCACCCAATCCCCCCCTTAAAAAACCTAACACTAACCCCTTGAAGATCACCCTACCTTGAACCATCTTCACCCAGCCAGGCACAAGTGGACCTCCAAAGGGGCAGAAGTCTTCATCCGATCCGGGCAGAAGAGGTCCTCCAAGCGGCAGAAGTCTTCATCCAGATGGCATCTTCTATCTTCATCCATCCGGAGCGGAGCGGGTCCATCTTCAATCCAGCCGACACAGAGCCATCCTCTTCAAATGAAGTCCAAGCGATGAATAAAGGTTCCTTTAAATGACATCATCCAAGATGGCTTCCCTTGAATTCCGATTGGCTGATAGAATTCTATCAGCCAATCGTAATTAAGGTAGGAAAAATCCTATTGGCTGATCCAATCAGCCAATAGGATTGAAGTTCAATCCTATTGGCTGATCAAATGAGCCAATAGGATTGAGCTCGCATTCTATTGGCTGTTCCAATCATCCGCTCCGGATGGATGGAACAAATAAAAAAAACAAAATATAAAAAAATAAAGAAAGTGCATCATACATTTATTAGTAATAATTATTTACAAAAAGATACTAAGTTAAAACCCTCATTAAGTCCTTTGGGCAACAATGTTTCTAGCTGTAGAATCCAGAAGGTTTTACTTTGATTAGGTTTTCTCTGTCACCTCTTCTTGTGTCAGGCTTGATCCGTTTATTCCGAATATCATCAAATCTTTTTAATTCCTATAATGAACCTGATCAAAGTGGTGAAAAACAGAGTGTTTTTGAAATCCAGTTTGTTTATTATATACATTCTAGTAAATATCACCTAGATTACGAGTTTTGCGTTAACAGGGGTGCGGTGATAACGAGCAGTTTTCCCTCACCGCTCACCTACAGACAACGCTGGTATTACGGGTTTTTACAAACCCGGCGTTAACCGCAGAAAGTGAGCGGATAGCAAAATTTTACACCACATCTCACCTCAATACCAGCGCTGGCAAAACGTGCTCGTGCACGATTTCCCCATAGGAATCAATGGGGGAGAGCCGGCTGAAAAAAAACCTAACACCAGCAAAAAAGCAGCATTCAGCTCCAAACGCAGTCCCATTGATTCCTATGGGTAAATACTTTTATGTCTACACCTAACACCCTAACATGAACCCCCGAGTCTAAACACCCCTAATCTTACACTTATTAACCCCTAATCCGCCGCACCTGACATCGCCGACACCTGCATAATATTATTATTATTTTTTTTTAAATATTTTTATTGAGGCCAAAAAATAAAGGCAGTACAAAATTGCTGCATATACATCCAGCATAAAACAGATAGTAACAATCATCAAGGTCATTGTAACACATAACATTGTGGAATATCTATACCGCAACTACACATACAGCAAGGTAATATTATATTGACCTCAGATTTTCTTAACAGTAGCAAGTGAGTATTGTCTTTTTTTGAACTGGTATAGTATAGATTATGATATATTGTGAGAAGTAGATACAAGAGAGAACAAAACACTCTTATTGAACATGGGCTACTGACAAGAGTAACCTAGGAGAGGGTAAGGGGACTGGAGATGGGAGGGAAGGAAGGAAGGGGAAAAAAAGCATCTGGGCCTCACATTATGCACAACCAGAAGCTCTAAAATTTAGCTGTCTATTACTAAAGTTTCCCGTTAGAGTTTGTCCAACTGCTTCCAAGAATCCCAAATCTGTGAGTGTAGGAGTATTTTATTTTGTTAAGTGAAAATCGTACTCTCCATGAGCTCAAAGTAAGTCATTGTTTTAGCTATATCACCCCAAGTGGGGATTGTCTTTTGTTTCCAGAGTCTGGCATTTGCCAATTTGGATGCGGAGAACAAGTATATACCCAGGAGGTCTTTTGTGATGGAGGATGTTTTAATGTCTAAGTGAAATAGAACAGTTTGCGTGGAATTTCTTAGAAGGGGGTCTAGTTTTATGCATTTACGTGAAATCTCATTCCAGAAGGGCTGCAGTACTGGGCATTCCCACCATATATGGGCCAGCGATCCCACCAACCCACAACCTCTCCAACATAGTGGGGAATTTAGGTGAGATATTTTGAAAAGTCTAAGAGGTGTGAGGTGCCAATGTGTGCATACTTTAATGTATAGTTCTAATAAGGTGATACAGTGAAGTTCCTGTCTGGTTCATGTAACGTCTTTGGACCACTTGGCCTGCCCTGTACAAAAGTGCAGAGCTCTCTCCCAGGCCACAATGTAAGCTGATTTATAGAAAATAGGGGCGTTCAACAAATCTCTGTATGAGATCGAAAGCGCTTGAGGAAACTTGATGTTATTATTCCATCTTTTTTCCCACTCAGTGGGTTCACGTAACAGCCTATTTAAAAAAAAAACACGATTTCAGCAAGCTACATAGTCTCCAGAACTCAAACTGTAAATGATTCGATGGACTGTGGGTTGAGCAGAACTGTGATGTCGTAATAAAGTATCCATTGGAAAATAGGTCAGCTATGGGGTTTATGCCATATTCTTGCCACAAATGCGGATGTGAGTCCCTGAGAGCCTCTAGGAGCCCCGAGAGGGAATGGATAGTAAAGGGATGTGGGGCAATTTGCTGCAGTCAACGGATTCTATCCCATAGGCGGAGGGCATGTGAGATAATTGTATTTTGTATCTTATAAAAGGATCTAACATGTTTGGGTAACCATATGAGATCTGATAATAGAAGCGGGCTAGGTAGTGTTGCTTGTTCTAGCACCTGCTATTTACTGTTACATGATGTTACATTCCAGGAAAGAATATGAGCAAGTCACGAAGCTTCATGATAGGTAGTTAGATTGGGGGAAAGGAAAAGGTATGTAAGTTTGGGGAGCAGCACCATTTTGAACGCTGCTATGCGACCTAACCAGGAGATGCACGGGACACTCCATTTTTCGGCACTTTTTTGGAACTGTTGTAGTAAGGGGTAAAAATTGGACTCGATGATAGTGGACATATTGCAGGAAAGAAACACACCTAGGTGTTTAATTCTTTGTTGGGACCAATTGAATGCATATGTTCTCTTAAGAACTTCAAGCTCCTTATCTGGTATGTTAATAGTATAAGCATCAGTTTTGCTGACATTTAGTTTGTAGAAGCTAATTTGACCAAAATAGTTTAGTAAACTAAAAAGAGCAGGGAAGGAGTGGGAAGGATATTTCAAAAATATGGTTAAATCATCTGCAAATAACGCAGTTTTTTGCAATGTCCCGGCAATCTCCACCCCTTATATATTTGGATTGCTTCTGATTGCCTCAGCGAGCGGTTCAATGACAAGAGCCAATATCAACAGGGATAGGGGGCAGCCCTGTTGAGTCCCATTTGTAACTGGAAAGACAGGGGAATGGAATCCCAAGCCCCTCACAGAAGCTGAGGGAGTAGAATATAGTGCCTTAACACAAGAGTGAAAATACGGGGGAAAGCCAAATTTGTTCAGGACTTCGAATAGGTAGGCCCAGTTCACCCTATTGAAGGCTTTTTAGGCGTCAAGTGCCAAGGTTGCACAAGGGAGATTCCGCTGTTTAGTTTCAAAATAAATGTTGAGGAGTTGCCGGGTATTGTCTGGGCCCTCTCTGCCAGGGGTGAAGCCCACTTGGTCCCCATCTATTAACGACGGAAGGACCCGATTCAGTCTGGAGGCTAAAAGTTTGGCTAGGATCTTCACATCCATATTAATTAGAGAGATGGGACGGAAATGTTCGCATACATTAGGGACTTTACCTGGTTTTGGAATAGTTACAATAACTGCCTCAAGCAATTCCGAGGGAAGAGAGCCAGACTGTCTAGCCAGAGAACAAACTCTAGTAAGCAGCGGGGAGAGGAGTGGGAGAAAAGTTTTGTAGAAAAGGGCATTATATCCGTCTGGGCCAGGGACTTTATGAGATTTCAAAGATTTAATGACTGAGATCACCTCCTCAACACTAAAGGGAGATTCAAGTAGGTCTTTCTGGGCATCCGACAAAACTGGCAGGGAAAGTGAGTTTAAGAAGTCCCGAATATGGTGAATAGATGGTGTGGGGGAGTCTAGAGAATCTTTTAAGTTATATAAGGAGGAATAGTAAGAGGCAAAAGCCTTACCTATATCCGCCGGGAGACGTACTATTCCCTCTGGTGTTTTTATACATGGGATACGGGCTTCCGCAGTACGTTGTCTAAGTTTGTTGGCTAATAATCGGTCCGCCTTGTTCCCTTTTGCATAAAAAGTTTGTTTAAAGCGGTGTACCTGTGACTGATATCTCTTGAGTTCCAGAGCCTCTATCTTTGCTTTAGTATCTTCTATTTGAGAAAGTGTCTGGGGGTCTAGCGATGAGATTTAAGAGGAGGTTAAGTTACGAAGAGTTAGATTGAGTTGAGATAAGGTCCTTCCTAAATGCTTTCTATGCTCTGCTTTAAGTTTGAAGAATAGCCCCCTAGTGTATGCTTTAAGGGTGCTCCACAGGCAGAAATCATCAACAGACCCATTATTGTTTATATCTAAAAAAATGTCTAATTCTTTTTGAATGTACAGGACCTGTTCTGGAGTTGAGAGCAGATATTCTGGCAGCTTCAAAGAGGGTCTAGAAGACATACAATTCGGGGTTCTCATAGAGAACTGAATTGGAGAGTGGTCTGACCAAGAGCAGCTAGGCATGTATACCTTTTGAATATGATCAAGTAACCAGGGTTCGCAGAAGATGTAATCAATTCTGGTATAAGTGTTGTGAACTACAGAATAGTACAAGTAATCTCTAGAGGAGGGGTTGAGGAATCGCCAAATATCAAATAAGTTATACTGAGCAATGAGATTAGTAAATTGTTTAGCAATCCTAGAGGTTTGGGGGTCACAGAGTTTGAGCTTTGGCGAGCATCTGTCTAGAGTCGTATCCAAAATCATGTTGAAATCACCTGCTAGGAGCAGGTTTTGAATCTTGTGGGAAGCTAACAGTCTTAAGAATTTTCTAAGCGCTCTTACCTGCCCATAATTTGGGCCATAGTAGCTAGCCAAAGTGTATGGGACATCATCTAACTTACAGTTTAGGATAAGGTATCTACCTCTGGGGTCTTTGTAAGTTTCTAGGTTTTCATAAAGTACTGTCTTGTGTATCAATATCGCAACTCCTCTTGACTTGCCTGGGAAGGAGGCTGTTTTGACTACTGGGTAGTGTTTACAATGTAAGGGAGTAGATGCACCCTCCACCCAGTGGGTCTCCTGTAGGAAAACAACCTTGCACTTAGCATGGGCAAGGTAGCTCATGAGCCGGCTTCTTTTGTTTGGTGTATTAAGCCCCCTTACGTTGTGGGAGGTGCATATTAGAGACATAGAGGTGTTTGAGTATTCGTTTTGCAGCGGGAAAAGAAAGAGAAAAATAAAGGGGGGGAAAGTAAGGGAATAAATAGAGAAAAGTGGGCTTAGGATGGGAAAGGATAAGGAGGAAAGAGTAACAGGTCACTCTATATTAAACCATAGTGTAATGTTTTTCTAGTGGTTGCGGTATTGCCAAGAGAAACCGCTTAGATAGTCCTCCTCAGAGATGGGGGTTCCTTATATAAGGGGGAAATGGGGGGAAATGGGTTATGGGGGGAGGAGGAGGGAGGTATGAACTGTGGGCTTTATATCAATGACAAGGTTCTTAAGAAGAGGGATGGTCGCTCAAGTACGGGGTGAAAGAACTAGACAGGGGGTATGGGGTTTCAAAAGTAGCGGCCTTTACACCCCCAACACATGGTATGAGTGATAAAGATATGAATATTTTGACAGTGTATATATAAAGAAAAATACAATGGCTTCCACACAGATAAGAAGAAAATAAGAAAAGAGAAAAACAAAATGGGTCAGCCATTCACAAATATAACAATAACATCAACATCAACATTTTCAGTGCTAACTTTTTGTTATACATTATCAAGATAACGTGCAGCCTAGGGGCTAAACCAAGTACAATCAGCTTATTCTGTCTTGCCATACAGGACTTCCTTTGTCCAAAGTATTATATAACATGTACCTGTGTTGCTCTTAGGTGTCTTTGTTTTTGTAGGGGCCCTGTTAAAGTATTTAGTCAAGTGGAAACAGGTAAGTCCTTGCCACCCCAATACAAATTGAATATAGTGTGCTAACCCAAGTGTAGTAAATGACGTGGACCTATATATTTCTAGAGAAAGCAACATCTACTGAGTCACGGATAGACAGACGTCTCTGTCTATTGTATCAAGTATCACCTTCAATGTGTGTGTCAGTGATCTGGGTCGTCAGGCTTGGGATTTTCCATCATGGGAAGATGTTAACTACCTCATTTGTACCTCCCTAGGAGTCTAGATGTCTATGCTAGTTTGATTGTATTAAATCCTGCTATGTGCTGCGATGATTGTGTAGGCAATGCGTGGTATCAGTAATTTCACTCAAGGTCTGCAAAAATGGTGACCCAAAAGGTGATAAGACCCCATTGTGATATAGAGAGGGATAAAAAATGTGCGCATGCTGAGCTCCCATTGTACGCACCTACACTACTAAGGCAGGTAATCCCAGGAGTTAAAGTTTGGGCCATATCTATATCTTCATCAAACCATCATCGGGTATACCAACACTGTTCCTAAGTATTCATCCAGGCGGCATCTTCTATCTTCATCCATCCGGCACGGAGCGGGTCCATCTTCAAGACATCCGATGCGGAGAATCCTCTTCAAGCGAAGTCCAACTGAAGAATGAAGGTTCCTTTAAATGACGGCATCCAAGATGGCATCCCTTGAATTCCAATTGGCTGATAGAATTCTATCAGCCAATCGGAATTAAGGTAGTTCAATCCTATTATCTGATGCAATCAGCCATTAGGATTGAGCTGGCATTCTATTGGCTGATTGCATCAGCCAATAGGATTTTTTCTACCTTAATTCCGATTGGCTGATAGAATTCTATCAGCCAATTGGAATTCAAGGGACGCCATCTTGGATGACGTCATTTAAAGGAACCTTCATTCTTCAGTTGGACTTCGTTTAAAGAGGATGCTCCGCATCGGATCTCTTGAAGATGGACCCGCTCTGCGCCGGATGGATGAAGATAGAAGATGCTGCCTGGATGAAGACTTCTGCCCGTCTGGAGGACCTCTTCTTCCCGGCTTGGATGAAGACTTCTGCCCGCCTGGAGGACCACTTCGCCCAGCTTCGTTGAGGACTTTGGCCTGGTTGGGTGAAGACTTCTCAAGGTAGGGTGATCTTCAAGGGGTTAGTGTTAGGTTTTATTAAGGGGGGATTGGGTGGGTTTTAGAGTAGCGTTGAGCGTGTGGGTGGTGGGTTTTAATGTTGGGGAGGTATTGTACTTTTTTTACAGGTAAAAGAGCTGATTACTTTGGGGCAATGCCCAGCAAAAGGCCCTTTTAAGGGCTATTTGTAATTTAGTATAGGGTAGGGCTTTTTATTATTTTGGGGGGCTTTTTTATTTTATTAGGGGGATTAGATCAGGTGTAATTAGTTTTAAAAACTTGTAATTATTTTATTATTTTCTTTAATTTAGTGGGGTTGTTTTCGTACTTAGATAATTGTATTTAATTGTATTTAATTGTAGTTAGTTTAGGTAATTAATTTAATTATAGTGTAGTGTTAGGTGTAATTGTAACTTACGTTAGGATTTATTTTACAGGTAAATTTGACTTTTTTTTTAACTAGGTAGCTATTAAATAGTTAATAACTATTTAATAACTATTGTACCTAGTTAAAATAAATACAAAGTTGCCTGTAAAATAAAAATAAATCCTAAGATAGCTGCAATGTAACTATTAGTTATATTGTAGCTATCTTAGGGTTTATTTTATAGGTAAGTATTTAGTTTTAAATAGGAATACTTTAGTTAATGATAGTTATTTTATTTAGATTTTTTTAAATTATAATTAAGATAGGGAGTGTTAGGGTTAGACTTAGATTTAGGGGTTAATAACTTTAATATAGTTCCGGCGACTTTGGGGGCGGCAGATTAGGCGTTAATAAATGTAGGTAGGTGTCGGCGATGTTAGGGACGGCAGATTAGGGGTTAATAAAATTTAACTAGTGTTTGCGATGCGGGAGTGTGGCGGTTTAGGGGTTAATATATTTTTTATAGTGGCAGCGATGTCCGGTTCGGCAGATTAGGGGTTAAATAATTTATTTTAGTGTTTGCGATGTGGGGGGGGGGCTCGGTTTTGGGGTTAATAGGTAGTTTATGGGTGTTAGTGTACTTTTTAGCACTTTAGTTAAGAGTTTTATGCTACGGCGTTAGCCCATAAAACTCTTAACTACTGACTTTTAAATGCGATATCAGTCTTGACAGGAGAGGCTGTGCCGCTCACTTTTTGGAAGACTCGTAATACCGGCATTAGGCAAGTCCCATTGAAAAAAAGAGGATACGCAATTGACGTAAGTGGATTTGTGGTGTTTTCGAGTCTGGCCAAAAAAGTGAGCGGTACACCTGTACCTGCAGGACTTGTAATACCAGCGGGCGTTAAAAAGCAGCATTGGGACCTCTCAACGCTGCTTTTTAAGGCTAACGCAAGACTTCTAATCTAGCCATATGTTTTTTTAAGGGGCGTGTAGTACATCCTATATAAAAAAGATCACATTTGCATTTCAACATATATGTAACGTATTTACATAGTATAAGATTAGGAAAAAAACATTTTGTTTAATGAAACATTTTATCTGCAAACCCAGGGAATGGCTATGGGGGCATGTTTTGCCCCTAGCTTCATGAACCTGGTTTGGGCAAACTGGGAAGAGGAATTAATTTAGCAACATTTACAATGTTACAATAAATTATCCCTGTATTGATGATATATAGATGATGTCTTTATTATATAGAAAAGTGATGTAGATGAAGCAGAATTTTACTTCAGACATCTGAATAATAATACCTTATGTCTAAATTTTGATTAAAAAAAAACAATAAAAATGTGAGTTTCTAGCATTAGAAATAGAAATTATCAATAATAAAATAACAAGAAAATTCTTCAAAAAATTTTATCAAAATACATATCAAGATTGTAAAAGTTGCCATTATAAAAAAAATGGCTAGAAAATATTCCTAAAGGCCAATTTCTTAGAATGAGTAAAAATTCTTCTATTTTTTCTCCCAGGCTGATATCTTAAAACAAAGATTTATAGAAAAAGATTTCAAAAAATCCAAATTAGAACAAGAACTCAAAGAGGTAGGTAGGATAGACTGAAATAATCTTCTAGAAGGTAGAGCAAAGACCAAAAAATACAGTATAGAAAGTGTCAATGATATAAAGATAACAAATAATACAATTAATAAATATTCAGATAGTCTTCTTAAAAAATATATAGTGAAGATCAAACAGAAATTGATAAAATCCTGAATCATTATTGGCACTTATTACTAGAAGATCCCTATATAAATAAGATTCTACCAGAGAAAAAGAAATTGATTTATAATAAAAATAAAAATATAAAAGCTATACATGCACTCTCTAACATGACTCAAACATTGGGAAACTCTAAAGAAAAAAGAGAGTATGAGATCAGAACCCCAAAAAAGTTAAATGGCTAAAACAATTTCTAAATGGTTGGCATGTATGTGGCTGATGTGATTACTGCATCTTTTGTCCCCCAAAAAAGCTTTGTGCTTTAGAAATAAAGACAACAGAATCTTTAAGAAGGAGAGTTTTATTAACTGTGAAAGTAAAAACATTATATATATGTTAAAATGCAAATACAATCTTTTTTACATAGGGATTACTACACGCCCCTTAAAAAATTTGTAAAATGAATAAAAACACTGTTTATCACCACTTTGATCAGGTTCATGATAGAAACAAAAAAAGATTTGATGATATTCAGGATTAAACGGATCAAACCTGGTGCAAGAAAAGGTGACAGACAGAGAAAACTTAATTAACGTGAAACCCTCAACTAGACACTTTGTTTCCCAAAGGACTTAATGATGGTTTTGACTTAGCATCTTTTCTTTAAAAAATATTACAAATATATGTATGATGCACTTCCTTTATTTTTTATATTTTGTTTTATTATTTTGTTCATTTATTAAGTTTAGACATCTTATTAAATATATGTAAAGGGGAGGTATGGCTGGATTCACTGATAAATTTATGTTCACGTATATTATCTATTCACATATTATAACTCATAAATTCACTTGTTTATCAAAGGTTTGAGTATAAAATATATGATTTATTAGATCTTGGCATCTCACAATGTGGATAATGTATCACAATATTTTTATTCTATTTGACTGAAACATAGTATTTTTTAAGTTTTTTTTAAAAATATAATTAATGTAACACCTTAACATTTCTATTCAATAGGATATTTTCACTAACAATGAATTAAATCTCTTTTGGGCTTGACCCTTATATTTATGTTGTCAAGATTTTTTATGTTTACACACATTATATGCACTATTACATTTATCCAATTAGGGTGCTTTATGTATTTTAGTTTATGCACAATACAAATTTATGTTTTTTCTCTATGTATATGTAACACTCTTTCCTGACCTTCCCTGAGGTGGGTGATAGTGTAGTGCTGTCTACCTGTTTCGTGTATGAGAACTAAGCCTCCGCAGAGTGGGAGTAGGAGGGGGGTTGAAATCAGGTATATAAGGGATGCCTGTATGACGCAGTGCCTCCACCAATAGGGGACACCCTAGAATAATAGGGTGTGGGGTCCTATAAGATTTTAGTACAAAAAGAAAACAAGTAATAACCACACAATAAATCTTCAAATAAAATGTTGCTTTGATTATTATAAAGTGTTTAACCAATAACATACAGTGCAACAAATACAAATAATAATATTAATCACAATATCTTCTTATGACATTAGTATACCTTTTTTTTTAACTCAGAAGTCCTTCATGAGCTCATGAAATAATAACATAACTGCTTGTGAACGAAGCTAGAGAGTGCTGCTTGTGATCGATGCAGTGCTCAAGAAAACTTCTCCTCAGAAATACTGAGTAACATAAGTCTCTACCTTATTACTGAATTCAGCAATCCACTTGCCTTATACTGCAAAGTCAGTCACTCTTTTACTACAAACATCTGCAGAAATCTCACAGTTATGCCCTTATGTAATGTAGCTTTATAAATCCAGTCAGTGTATTTGTGCAAACTATTCAGGCAGAATAACTTATAGGATATTCTCTGGGTTATCTCTTTAATATACAACACCTCTGCAGCACATCACACTCAGTTACTTCCTTATGTAATGCAGCTGTGCAATCCATTTAGTTTATTTATGCAAACTGTTTAGGCAGAATAACTTCTAGAATATTCTCTGGATTATCTCTTTAATATACAACAACTCTGCAGCACATCAGATATGACTAGTATATCTTTTCTCTTGCATTTAGTTAGCATGAAGTTATGGAGATCTTAAAACAGCAGATAATGGCTGACACTCACAGTACAAATAAAAGGTTCCAACTTCTGTCTTCAGCAGCTACATGTAGCAATGTCTGAACTGTCTCTGGAATCCATGCATTAGTCTGAATAACTTCTTTCAGCTTGGAAACAGCAACTTTCTTCCCCCATTTCAAAGTCTGTGCAAAGCTCCACACTTCTCTTAACACCTAAGAAATCTCCTCAGCACTAACAACTCCTCCCCCTTCCCAGATGGCATTTCTCTTCCTCAATACAACTACTACAGCAGCCATCTTGGGTAAGGGCAAGGTCCTTACATACTCCCCCCCAAAAAAAAACTTGCTGTCCCCAGCAAGGGGTACAAGAGCAACACATCAATACATTTTCTTTAGCAAGTCTACTAACAAAATCACATATTCATCATGAGTCAAATTATGGTTAGGGTACACATCTTTCAAAACACATCGTACAGCAGATGTTAGAGCAGGCAACAAGGGTTCAACATTATAACCAGGGTTTCCTAGTGTATCATATGTCAATTTCTTTGGGGGATGTCTCTTTCTTGCTTGTCTTTTCTCTCTATAGGGACTTCTACTATCATAATGTATAGGGTTTGGAGATTCCCTATCTGGTATAGGACTATTAGGGAAGGATGGCATATCAGGTTCAGAGGTTGGGGCAACAGAGGAGGCATGCTCATCATTATAGGTCTCTCTTTGCAATGGAGATCTCATTTCAGGGTCCGATTGAATTGATGAGTCTTCATGTGGGATACTATATTCATTATTAATTGACATGCTTGGGCCTTGGTCCTCATGTAACATCATGCTGGAATTGAGGTATAGGCAACAAATTATTCCGATGCCATGTCTACACAACACCATTTTCATCTGCTATCTGAAAAACTGGAAAACCTGGCAATTGTCTGACTATTCTATAGATACTATTCCTCCATCTAGGAGCTAACTTGTGCTTGCCTGGTATCCCTAAATTCCGTAAAAGGACACGGTCTCCTGGTTGCAAATCCTGATGTTTTATTCTCTTGTCATATCGTTGTTTATTAGCCTCATTTAATCGAGCAGTAGCTTCTTCAGCCAACTTATAAGCTGTTTGTAAACTCTCCTGCAATCGCCTGACATACTGATAGTGACTCTTATGAGAAACTCCATCTGATGACACCCCTAACTGGACATCTATAGGTAGTCTCGCTTCTCTCCCAAACATAAGGAAGTATGGTAAATAACCTGTGGAATCATGTCGGGTGCAGTTGTAGGCATGAACTAGTGCTTCTACTTGACGACTCCAAGTTCTCTTTTCAGACTCTGGCAGGGTCCCTAACATATTTAGCAAAGTTCTGTTAAACCTCTCAGGCAAAGCATCTCCTTCTGGATGATAGGGAGAAGTTCTTGTCTTCTTAATTCCCAAAACATTCATCATTTCTTTAATGATGCGACTCTCAAAGTCTCTACCTTGAGCAGAATGCAGTTTCTTAGGAAAACCATAATGAATGAAAAACCTTTCCCAAAGAACTCTAGCCACTGTACTAGCCTTCTGGTCCTTTGTTGGGAAGGCTTGAGCATAACGGGTATAGTGATCTGTTACAATAAGAACATTTCCAATGCCACGAGAATCTGGCTCAATGCACAAAAAATCCATGCAAACAAGATCCATGGGGCCTTCACTTTTAAGATGACTGTTACAGAAGCATTAGTTATTTTGTTGTGAAGAGCTTATTTCCCAGCAGCAATGCCTGAACCAGCAAGCCAGCGCCTAAGAAGGGCTCCAAGAAAACCGTAACAAGTTTCATTTCATAAAGAGTTAACTCTTTTTTTTTCAGCTTTTAGAAACTATTGTCTAATCACCTCTGGAGCCAGACTGCTAATTGATAAGATGAACTTGTAAACTTGTTATCTTAAGTACTGTAATCCTATTGTGGCCTGTCAAAGGACAGTGCTCTCTATCTAAATGTGTGATGGGGGATTTTGTGCTTCCCCCCCTCTCCCCCTGGGAGTGCCCTGTGTGCATGTAACCTTAATAAAAAGCAGGCTGGGCATCCCAGTCCTGAGTTCTTGTTTTGACCCTCAATCGCAGCGTTGACTCGTTTTTGTGGGCAGAAGGGTATCCTAGCTGTACTGCAGCTAAGGGAGATTATTCTATATTTGCGAGACTCATATAGAATACTATGGAAAGCAGCTTCTCCCCTCTTTAGCAATAGGGATCCAGGCTACTAAGCGGTCCATCTCTCAGCGAGACTAAGGGTAACCGTAACATTTGGCGGCAGCGGCGGGATTTTCCTGGATTTCCTAGGAGAGGTACAGAACGGATGGAGAGCGCTTACGAAAAATTGAAGCGTACCACCCTAAAGGATTTACTTGAAAGCAGAGGGGGGTACGCCAGCAACCGGCCGAGGAGAGAGCTGATCGCAGAATTGACCGAACTGGATCAGAGCTTCACAATGGCGGAAACACCGACCACGATTAGTGACGAAAAAACCAGGATTGTTCGGGAAAGGCTCTCATTATACGGGCCGAACCCCTCCATGGAATTGGTACAGCAGTTGATGGCGGAGGCGGACGAGGATATACGAGAGACTCGAGCCCACGAACTCAACCTAGCGAACGCACACCGCAATGCTGAAGCCCCGCAGGTAATCATCCCTGTCGAAAATGCTGGGAGGCCCAAGATACCCTATGCAGCATTTCGACCCTTCCTAGAGAGCGAGACAGGGATTGATGAATATTTGGCGGACTTCGAAAGGCAATGTGCCCTGCACCAGATTCCCAACAGAGAGTGGCCCACGATATTGTCTGGGAAACTATCCGGGCGAGCCCTGGAAGCCTTTCGTACTCTGGGTGCTGAGGAAGTGACACAGTATGAGCTAGTTAAGGAGACACTGTTGCGACGGTACGCTGTAACTCCGGACACGTATCGCCGACAGTTTCGGGGCACGGAAAAGAAGCCTAACGATACCCATATGGAATGGGCGCACCGAATGCGGAGAGCGGCAAATCACTGGCTGAGCGGAAGTAAAGCGGTGACTGGGGAGGAAATTTTACAATTGTTTCTCTTAGAACATTTTTATAATGGCATGGAACAGCAAGGGAAGGAATGGCTGCGAGACAGGCGGCCTTCTACCTTAGAAGAAGCAGCCAAATTGGCCGATGAACATTATGACTCCCGTCTTCACGAACCCATGAACTACCGAGCTCCAGCACGGGTCGAACCCAGAGAGGTTTACCGTGCACCCCCTCGTGCTGAATTCCGAGCCCCGGTGCCCACAGGGCCCGTCCGACACTCAGGACCACCCAATAACAGCTCTGAGCGTCCCAGACCGACTTGCCACCGATGCAAGCAACCAGGGCATTTCATGGCTAGCTGCCCCCTTAATACGCACCAGACACCCAGGAATTACAATTACCCCTCTGGGTCCTATCGTCCGGCCCGGGCCCTCTGTGTTAACCAAGAGGCCCCTATGGAGGGATATGTGGGGCCGCTTCACGAGGCAGACCCTGTATATGCTGCCTCAGATAACCGCCAGCACCATCGGCAGAGGGTATGGCTCGAGGGGCGATCTACCGAGGGATTGCGAGACACAGGGGCTACTATCACGCTGGTACAGAGTCATTTGGTGCCAGAGCACAAGCGATCTGGACAGACTGTGGCCGTTAGAGTGGCGGGGGGGGATGTGTACAAAATTCCAACAGCTAAAGTGCATCTTGATTGGGGAGCGGGAAAGGGGGCTGTGAACGTGGGCCTAATGGATAATTTACCTGCCGAAGTACTACTGGGCAACGATTTGGGCCCCATGACTTCTGCCTATGCTCCAGTATGCAACAACGAGGCAGACCCAGTGACTACACGGGCCCAAGCCCGGACGGAGCGAGAGCTTTCACCAGTGCGGGAGACACAGGTAAGACCTACCCCGACCTTGCCTGACAGGTTAGGCCCCATACCCTGGGACACCCCAGATGCTTTCGAGGCAGAGTCTAAGACTGACCCGACCTTACAAAAGTACCGGGAACGAGCAGAGACCGGAGGGGGCGGGGCAGATAACGAAACATTCTTATGGGAAAAAGGGAAACTATACCGCTGGACAGAGAAAAGGGGACAGCGTAGGCGACAGCTGGTAGTGCCCCACAAATACCGTCAAGAAATCCTCAAAATAGGCCACGACATCCCCTTAGCAGGCCACCTAGCCGTTACCCGTACCCTACACCGCATTACTCACACGTTCTTTTGGCCAGGGGTGCACGCTGACGTTAGAACTTACTGTAACACCTGCGATGTGTGTCAACGAGTAGGAAGGCGAGGCGATCACCCTAAAGCCCAGCTAGTAAATATGCCCATTGTAGAGGAACCCTTCAGCCGGGTTGCTATTGACCTAGTGGGACCACTGGCTACCCCTAGTCCCTCCGGTAAGCGATACATTCTTACCGTAGTGGACTACGCTACCAGGTACCCAGAGGCTGTCGCCCTATCCAACATACAAGCGGATACGGTAGCGAATGCACTAGTACAGGTGTTCTCCCGGGTAGGATTTCCAAAAGAAATCCTATCCGACCGAGGCACCCAATTTACGGCTGAATTGACCCAACAACTCTGGCAGGTTTGCAAAATTAAGTCCCTCCTAAGCTCCCCATACCACCCCCAGACGAACGGGCTGTGTGAGAGGTTCAATGGGACCCTCAAGCAAATGCTCAAGACGTTCACTCAGGAATACCGAGACTGGGAACGCTTCCTGCCGCACCTCCTATTTGCTTATCGGGAGGTGCCCCAGGAAACGACAGGGTTCTCTCCCTTCGAGTTGCTCTACGGAAGAAAGGTACGGGGACCCCTAAACCTGATCCGGGAGCACTGGGAGGGAGAGATGGAGGCTGACGGTGTCCCAATTGTGCCATACGTGCTGGAACTCAGGGACCGAATGGAGCAATTAGCCAAATCCGTGCGGGCTAATCTCCAGTTGGCCCAGAGAAGACAGAAAGTATGGTACGATCGGGGGGCCCGAAAGAGAATCTTCACCATAGGACAAAAGGTGTTAGTACTTAAGCCGGTGAAGACAGACAAATTGCAGGCGTCCTGGCAGGGTCCCTACCAGATCGTAGAGAAAAGGGGAGACACCACTTATGTGATAGCTAGCTGCCACGACAACAATCTTAGAAAGACATTCCATGTAAACATGCTCAAGGAATATTTTGAGCGACCAGAGAACGTGACGGCCGTATGTTGTTCCCCTCAGGAAGACCCCGACAGTTTACCTATTCCAGACCTATTAGAAAAGAGCCTCCCCACAGGTATAGTGGCGCAGGTTCAGATAGGGGACCGACTTAGCCCCACTGAAAGGGAGCAGCTCAACCAACTCCTCCAGTCCAAACACCTCACCTTCTCCCCGAAGCCAGGGTACACTACTTTAACCACCCACCAGGTAGATACTCCGGGACAAGCTCCCTTGCGCCAGGCTCCGTACCGAATCCCCGAAGCAGTTAGGACAGGAATGAAGAAGGAGATCGATGAGATGCTCCAGCTCAGGGTAATTGAGCCCTCCGATAGTCCCTGGGCCTCCCCAGTTGTCTTGGTGCCCAAGAAAGATGGGACCACCCGGTTCTGCGTAGACTATCGGAGGCTCAATGAAAATACCGTGACGGACGCTTACCCTATGCCCAGGATAGACGAGCTACTCGATCGTATAGCCAGGGGAAATTACCTGACCACTATTGACCTCTGCAAAGGTTACTGGCAGATTCCCCTGGCCCCGGAGGCTATCCCCAAGTCGGCATTCGTCACCCCATTCGGCTTATATCAGTTTAGGGTAATGCCGTTTGGGATGAAGAATGCCCCAGCTACATTCCAGCGCTTGGTGGATAGGCTCCTGGATGGCTTCCAGAGTTTTGCTTGCGCCTACCTGGACGACATAGCGATCCACAGTGAGTCCTGGGAGGACCACTTAGCTCATGTGGGAATGGTTCTGGATCAGATCCGGGCTGCTGGCCTGACTCTGAAGCCAGAAAAATGCCACTTTGGGATGGCCGAGGTACAGTACCTGGGTCACCGGGTGGGGTGTGGAAAGCAGCGACCAGAGCCGGCCAAAATAGAAGCTGTCGCCAATTGGCCCACCCCCATCACTAAGACTCAGGTCCTAGCCTTCCTGGGCACGGCAGGGTACTATAGACGGTTCGTACCAGACTACAGCACACTTGCCAAACCCCTGACTGACTTGACCAAGAAGAACTTACCTCGACAGGTCCTGTGGTCTCCCCACTGTGAAACGGCTTTCCAGGCTCTCAAAAATGCTCTAATTAACGCTCCTGTCTTGGCGGCCCCAGCCCTTAACAAACGTTTTATCGTCCATACAGATGCTTCCATGTTCGGGCTGGGAGCCGTCCTCAGCCAAGTAGGCGAAGATGGAGGGGAGCATCCAGTTGCCTACATCAGCCGGAAGCTCCTGCCCCGCGAAGTCAGCTATGCAGCGGTCGAAAAGGAGTGTTTGGCTTTGGTGTGGGCATTAAAGAAATTGACTCCCTATTTATATGGTCAGGAGTTCACTCTGGTCACCGACCATAACCCGTTGGTGTGGCTGAACCGGGTCTCTGGAGATAACGGCAGGCTATTACGTTGGAGCTTATCGTTGCAAACCTTCAATTTCACCATTACTTACAGACCTGGGAAACAGAATGGCAACGCCGACGGGTTGTCCAGACAAACCGACCTCAGCCCCGCATAACCAGCGGTCTGGACAGCCTTAGTCTGCCCCGAAAAGGGGTCAGACCGTGTCTGCCAGAGTGTTCCACAGAAAGGGAGCAATGTTACAGAAGCATTAGTTATTTTGTTGTGAAGAGCTTATTTCCCAGCAGCAATGCCTGAACCAGCAAGCCAGCGCCTAAGAAGGGCTCCAAGAAAACCGTAACAAGTTTCATTTCATAAAGAGTTAACTCTTTTTTTTTCAGCTTTTAGAAACTATTGTCTAATCACCTCTGGAGCCAGACTGCTAATTGATAAGATGAACTTGTAAACTTGTTATCTTAAGTACTGTAATCCTATTGTGGCCTGTCAAAGGACAGTGCTCTCTATCTAAATGTGTGATGGGGGATTTTGTGCTTCCCCCCCTCTCCCCCTGGGAGTGCCCTGTGTGCATGTAACCTTAATAAAAAGCAGGCTGGGCATCCCAGTCCTGAGTTCTTGTTTTGACCCTCAATCGCAGCGTTGACTCGTTTTTGTGGGCAGAAGGGTATCCTAGCTGTACTGCAGCTAAGGGAGATTATTCTATATTTGCGAGACTCATATAGAATACTATGGAAAGCAGCTTCTCCCCTCTTTAGCAATAGGGATCCAGGCTACTAAGCGGTCCATCTCTCAGCGAGACTAAGGGTAACCGTAACAATGACCCATAGAGGCAGCTTGAGTTGGAAGAGTTCCTCTGTACACATCTAAAACATTTATGAATGTAGTCTTCTACATACTCTCTCATCTTTGGCCAATAACATCTATCCTGCAAGAGGCCAAACGTTTTTTCTATCCCAAGATGTCCGTGCTGATCATGCAAGGATGACAGAACAAGTTTTCTTAGTTTGGCAGGTAACACCAATTGTCTTTGATCTGGATGATTGTGGTATTTAACTACTCGAAACAGAAGTCCATCTTGAATTTGAAACTTATCCCACTCTCTATTTAGTGGACTAGACCATTCCCTAGGAATTCTCTTCAATAAGTGTGGGCTATCAGTTTAAACAGCTTTTCGAAGTAGTCCAATTAAAGGATCTTGTTCCTGTGCATTTATTAATTCTTCAGGAGGTATTCGAGACCATCTGGCTAATTCCACTACAGATGGTTTACAATAATATACAGGCAGAGCTTGTGGATGTCATCCCAATGAATCTACTGCTCTCAAATCTGAAAAAACAGAGGTTTCATCTTTGAAGACACTGGTTTGGCAGAATGCTCTCACACCAAGTGAAGGAATTTCTTCCCATTGAGAATCACCTGTTTGTTCTGGTAGTCCTGGTCGTCGGGACATTGCATCAGCCCCTATATTCTTAGGCCCTGGCTTGTAACGTTACTTAAAAGTGTAATTTGATAGTGCAGCCAACCACCGATGACCGGTTGCATCCAACTTTGCTGTAGTCAAGATGTAGGTAAGTGGATTATTATCTGTTCGAACTTCAAAGTCTACTCCATAAAGGTAATCGTGGAGTTTATCCACTACTCCATAAAGGTAATCGTGGAGTTTATCCACAGAGCCAAGAACTCAAGCTTGTGGACTGGATAATTCTGTTCACTCTTAGACAAACTCCTACTTAGATAAACAACAGGTCTCAACCATCCAGGGTACTCTTGGTGTAAAACTGCCCCCAACCCCACATAGCTAGCATCTATATGTAGCACATAAGGTTTCTCGGGATCTGCATAGGCCAAGACAGGTGCCTCAGTTAAATTTTTCTTTAAATTCTCAAATGCTTTGGAGCACTCTGATGTCCACCGAGTTCCCAAAGGAGTTTTTGCATTTAGTGGCTTTTTAGGATCATCTTCACTATGTTTCAGCAAGTCGTTTAGGGGTCGAGCTAACTGGGAGTATCCTTTCACAAATCTTCGATAGTATCCACAAAATCCAAGAAATGATCGAAGTTCACCAATGTTGTTAGGCTGTGGCCATGCGGTTACTGCTTCCACCTTAGCAGGGTCTGTAGACACCCCTTCTGCCGAGACCACATGACCTACATAGGTCACAGATGATTGCCCAAATCTACATTTCTCCAGACTTAACTTTAGGCCTTCTTCGTGAAGACGATCCAATACTTTCAGCAACCTTGTCTCATGTTCTTCCAAAGTACTACCGAATACAATAAGGTAATCTAGATAGACAAGACACTCACGTCCATTCATATCTCCCACAGTACGTTCCATTAGCCTTTGGAATGTGGCTTGAGCTCCACAGATCCCTTGTGGCATCCGTGTAAACTGATAGAATCCTAGTGGACAAATAAAAGCTGTCTTCTCTTGGTCTTCTTCAGTCATCCCTACCTGAAAATAGCCGGATCTCAGATCCAGAACACTGAACCAGCGGCTGCCATTAAGACAATGTAAAATCTCTTCAATTCGAGGTAGGTCATATTGGTCAGGTATTGTTCTTCGATTAAGAGTCTGATAGTCAATGCACAAACGTATAGACCCATTCTTCTTTCTAACCACTACAATGGGTGAAGCCCATGGACTGCGAGAAGGAACAATTATTCCAGCTTTTTCCATCTCAGCCAAAACTGCACGAACATCCTCAACATCACGAGGAGGCAATCTCCTAGAGCGTTCCCTAAAAGGGGCAGAATCTGTTAGGTGAATGGTATGAAGCATATGTTTTGAACGTCCTACATTCATTTCTGCGGCAGAAAAAACTCCTGCACGGGCCTTCATAGCCTTCTGCAACCACTCACATGCCTCCTTAGGCATTGTAGATCCTTCAAAGTTAAATTGTAGTTTTTCTGTTTCTGTTTTTGAGAGAGAGAAACATTTACGAATAGCCAATGATGAGTCTTTTGGACCTTAACACTTAGCCACTGTGGTGGAGGCCCATCCTTTCTTCTGTGTAAGATTTCAGGTACCAAAATCCAACCCTGCTTGGTTGCTTCTTCATCTGGCGTTTCAAGAATAAAACAGTCCTCTTTCGGTCTGCCGTCAGGGTACACCACCAAACATTTTAACTCTTTCATCCCTCCTGGGGAAATGTAAGTCACTCCGGCAGAACTGTTGTAGCACTGACCAGCATATTGTCTCAAAGATATCTTTTCAACCTCCTGACGTAAAGTTGGGTGTAATGACTTGTCTCTGTCTTGCCCCCCAACCTCCATCATGAATTTCCATAGCAAAGATTGTACATATTTTGTGTTGGTCCCTAGAATTATAGGGGCTTCAGAATCTTTGCAGGTTTCTGGGCAAATTAAAGCCTTCACTTTCATGGGGTATATCATACTAGTATGTAACTGGACTATACTAATGACTACAGTGACAACTCCATCAACAGCACACCTATTTCCACCCACACCTCTTAAATCAATTTGAGAGGGAGGCTTGATTTTAAGATGTTTAAGGTAAGTATCATAAAAATTACAATAGATTATAGTGCACTGAGATCCAGTGTCCAACAGCGCCTGTGTAGAAATGTTACAAACTTTTACTCCAATAAAAGCCCTTGGCCCAGCTACATCATCTTCAGATAAATCAAAGGAAATATCAGTCATTCCCTTCTTCTGAGGGACTGTAAGGCTTCCCAAAAATCACTAGCATATGAATGTATTTTGCTAGGGCAATCGTTTGAGAAATGGCCTATCTCTCCACAAGTGAAACAACTCCCTTTTGGTCAAGTAGTATTTTGGAGTTTTAAAGGTAGTTTTGCTCTCTCCAACTCAGCCTTTACTTGGTCAGGCAGTCCATTCTCCATAAGCTCTTTCAACAAAGAATCTGCATTTCTGGAGTCTTCTAATTTTTTTTTAATCTCACTTTTACCTATGCAAGCTTCGCCAGACTTACGCACAGTGTGGAAACTCATTTCCTCTTCTTGAGTCCTTATCATAGGCATAAGGGCCTCCAATTCTTTTGGTGCTTGAGAGTGCAATTGGGCTCTAAGAAAGATGGCTATTGGGTGGTCTGGTATAATGCCACGAAGGAACCGATCTTGCCTCCGTTTATTCATATCTTGTCGGGTCACTACCCCTTTTCGAAACAATAATACAAGCTGCTCATGTAATCTTAATAGAAAGTCAGACATCTTCTCTGTCTCTCGCTGCTTAAGTAACCGAAACTTATACAAGAGATCTTCTGGATCTTCAAATAGACTATATAAGGTCTTTAAGAAAGAGATTAACTCTACAGCAGTAGCTTCAGGGTGTTCCTCTCTATGGTGTTGCAACAATACTTGTGCTGGTGGCCTAACACTTTCTAAGAGGCAGACACGCTTCACTGTCTCTGGGCAACTCCATTCTTGCAGCACCATGTTAGCATGATCACACCATGCCGCAGTACCCTCCTCTCCTAAGGGTACAGGAATGTTTCCTGAAAATATCTTTAGTTTCCGGTAACTGTATGTATGTGAGCTGTCTGTGATGCTTGTAGCCAACATCTTCAGAACTTCAGATAGACTAGACTCCATATTAGATTCATTTTGAGATCCTCTAACACCCTGAACTTCATTTTCCTTGACTATATGCAGTTCTGATTTTATGGCATAAATGAGGGGTAGTCTGACTGAAGGTAGCCCTAGTAGCTGTAGCTCAGAGGGGTTGGGTACTTCTAAGAAACATTGGTTGGTGTCTATTAATATGCTACCCCAAGTGTCATCTGGTACTCTTTTGAATGCTACTATCTTAGGGTACTCTCTTAGTTGAAGTGCTCTCTGGAGTGACTCACATAGTTTATCCCGACTGGTTCCTACTGGTATCCAAGTCACAGCCACTGCCTGCTCAATTGGTACCTTTTTCTGCATTGCCCACTCTCTTACCTCTTCTAATTTTAAAAGATGCATCTCTTCTGATTTTGCCCCGCCTCACGATCTCAGCAGTGCCTCCATCTGTAACACCCTTTCCTGACCTTCCCTGAGGTGGGTGATAGTGTAATGCTGTCTACCTGTTTCGTGTATGAGAACTAAGCCTCCGCAGAGTGGGAGTAGGAGGGGGGTTGAAATCAGGTATATAAGGGATGCCTGTATGACGCAGTGCCTCCACCTATAGGGGACACCCTAGAATAATAGGGTGTGGGGTCCTATAAGATTTTAGTACAAAAAGAAAACAAGTAATAACCACACAATAAATCTTCAAATAAAATGTTGCTATGATTATTATAAAGTGTCTAACCAATAACATACAGTGCAACAAATACAAATAATAATATTAATCACAATATCTTCTTATGACATTAGTATACCTTTTTTTTAACTCAGAAGTCCTTCATGAGCTCATGAAATAATAACATAACTGTTGCTGTAAAATACTTTGAGGTGGTGCTGTACAATGCAATTTCATATACTAAATAGAATTTAGTTGAGGTAATTATCCCTTGCTGCTTGTGAACGAAGCTAGAGAGCGCTGCTTGTGATCGATGCAGTGCTCAAGAAAACTTCTCCTCAGAAATACTGAGTAACATAAGTCTCTACCTTATTACTGAATTCAGCAATCCACTTGCCTTATACTGCAAAGTCAGTCACTCTTTTACTACAAACAGCTGCAGAAATCTCACAGTTATGCCCTTATGTAATGTAGCTTTATAAATCCAGTCAGTGTATTTGTGCAAACTATTCAGGCAGAATAACTTATAGGATATTCTCTGGGTTATCTCTTTAATATACAACACCTCTGCAGCACATCACACTCAGTTACTTCCTTATGTAATGCAGCTGTGCAATCCATTTAGTGTATTTATGCAACTGTTTAGGCAGAATAACTTCTAGAATATTCTCTGGGTTATCTCTTTAATATACAACAACTCTGCAGCACATCAGATATGACTAGTTTATCTTTTCTCTTGCATTTAGTTAGCATGAAGTTATGGAGATCTTAAAATAGCAGATAATGGCTGACACTCACAGTACAAATAAAAGGTTCCAACTTCTGTCTTCAGCAGCCACATGTAGCAATGTCTGAACTGTCTCTGGAATCCATGCAATAGTCTGAATAACTTCTTTCGGCTTGGAAACAGCAACTTTCTTCCTCCATTTCAAAGTCTGTGCAAAGCTCCACACTTCTCTTAACACCTAAGAAATCTCCTCAGCACTAACAACTCCTCCCCCTTCCCAGATGGCATTTCTCTTCCTCAATACAACTACTACAGCAGCCATCTTGGGTGAGGGCAAGGTCCTTACATATATATTTGAAAGTGTGTAACTAAAGTCTTGTGTTTAAGTATCAGAATCCAATGCCAAAAATATGCATTTGAAAGATATAAATAATATATTTTTGTTACTTAATTCCAATAGAATAAGTTTATGCATGGTATACTGTATGTGCTTCACCTCAATTATGTATTTGGGTGAAGTTATATAACACAATCTCCCAATGACATTTTCTTTGGCATAACTAGCGTAAGTAAAATATTCTAAATATGCAAATACAATAAATTTGCTCACTTTAAATGTTTAATGTACTATCTTCCGTGTAACATGCAAATCATGTTCTCTTTTCTCTGATTGGCCTACCAATATGTCAGTCAATGTTATTAACAATTATAATGTATTCAGGGCATTTTTCTCCAGTAGCAAAACTTACCTTCAGACCTGGATATTTGTACTATCATTATATGCTATCACTCTGCAAATATATAAGCTTTATTGATATATAAGACATATAAGAATTTGATAATATTGAGTATTTTTTTGAAGTTATAAAAAGTGACAAAAT
This sequence comes from Bombina bombina, assembly GCF_027579735.1. Lineage (NCBI taxonomy): Eukaryota > Metazoa > Chordata > Amphibia > Anura > Bombinatoridae > Bombina > Bombina bombina. The sequence continues at coordinate 656,903,605 of NC_069500.1, forward strand.
ATACCACACTATCGGTCTGTTCTAACAATGGATGTATAATGTAAAATGTTATTAGGTATTAAATATGTTTTTAACTGTATAATTACAAAAAGTTGATGTTAGTTCAGATTGATTCAGATATTTTTTCACTCGCATCAATTTTAGAATTTCATTGGTTAAGAGTGCTGCCTGTCACCCTCTCTGGAAAATGATTGGTTCTAATGTGTAATAAATGTACGAAATGGATGAGACTCTAGCACCGCAATCCAGTAACACCTGAGGAAGGGGAGGAGCCCAGAAACATGTTGTGTGGATTGTTTAAACCTGGCTAGGCAAGCAGTGTTATTGTCTCTTCACTTTGTACTTTATTTTAAGATTATTTTAAGCTTTTTAAGTTTTGCACTAACTGCATTTGTTCCACTTTTATACATACTATCTGTACACCTCATTTTAGATTTTTTTGTTGTTAAAATAAATACATTTTTATATAGTCTCCCTGTTTTGGCACTGTCAGTTTGATATAATAACATATATCTCAATGTAAAACCTTTTTTGTGAATCACATCATGAAATGTAAGTTTTGCACAAAGCCCACTTTTAGGCCCTTCAAATTGAGAGCTATATCCCAATGTACTAGCCTAATGCAATTACCCACATCCATTGTTTTGATATGCTTTCAAAAGCCACAGCAAGCATTCATCAATTATCTGTTTTTTTATTGATCCATAATTCATGGGGAAAGCATTTAAGTGTATGCAAAAATAAAAGGTTATCTAATTTTTCTAGACAGGCTTAGACAGTATTCTTTTACCTTTGATATCTAAATTGTGTAATGTAGCTGCATAGTCATAAAGAATAAAGCATATAATTAATGTGAATTAATGTTCAAAATGTAATAAATCAAATAGTGCATGTTACATTATATGCTGTATTTATTATGTATTTATTATTCAGCTTCATTTATTTATCCGCTGAACACATAGTAAAATGTAAAATACAGTGCCATCTTTTTTTAACCTTTTGTTTAGGCATTTTAAACAGCTTCTTCCTTCCTAAAACACTTCTTGTGTACATTATTTAATATTGTATCTTATACTTTTTATGCACACAATATTCAGAAGCAACACTAGTATTTGCCTTCATATTATTTCATTATGTTCAAGGAACCAGTATCAGAATCTTCTATTCTGTCTTATAACTAGACATGCTTGTTAACGAAACATGAATATTTGTCATGCTTTAATGAGACAAATTAAATTTTAAGAAAAGGAAGGAAGGTTCCCAGGGCACAGGATTAGTTATATGTCAGGTGTATAATAAGGCCACCAGCAGATAGTGCAGGTACTGAGGCATATTTATGTATAACACTACACTTCTTTTGTATAACTAGGGTGCCAGACAGGACAACCCGCCGGCAGCCAACGGGTTTAAAAAAGGCCAGTGCAGTGCGCTGGCCTTGTTTAATCCCGTTGGCTGCCGGCGGGTTGTGGTCTTATTATAAACCTGACATATAACTAATCCTGTGCCCTGGGAACCTGATGCAGCTGACAGGTGGTAGCACCCTCTGTCTTCTACTGTTTACATTGTGCTGTTTGTTCTGCTGGCGCAGTGTGCTGTCAGGATTGGAATAGCAATTCTGGTTGCTGCCTGCTGGTTTCCATCTAAGTATCTCCCCTGTGAGCTGGATCGCTGCTAATTGATTCAGCCTGCGTCATTTGCACCTTTGGGTGCTCTATTTTTGTGAGTATTATTTTAATGCACATTGTTTTATTATTGTGCAGATGTTACTAGGCCATATTGGCGCCTCTGTGTCTCCTTCCTAGATTCATCATCACCAGGGACTGACCATCTGTTTGACAGAGTGCTGCCTTCCATTGGATGTTGGATAATAAGGACTTTTTATCTTATTTTATTTGTTTTGCCTTATCTATTTTTAGCTCCTGCTGTAGCTCACAATAATGTGTTATATGTATTATATTTTATATTTGGGTTCTAGCTATTTTTAAGATTTGGGTCTCAGGAAGCGCCCCCTATGGGATTAGTGTTATCTGTACTTTCCATTTTTCTCTAAGTATTTAATCACTACAGGTGAACATTTTCTCCTGTAGCTGTGGAACATGTACATTCATTTAACGAAAATTAATATAAATGTTGCATGAATGTCTGGTATTCGTATAGTTTAAAACAGAGATGAATACTAAGCAGCACGGGTGCTGAATATTTTGAATATTTGGAGTTAAAGATTTGGCTGAACCGAAAATTTCACCTGTGCACATGTCTATGTACAACTAGTAATCACCCTAATATAGTAAGCAAATATCTAATGTGGAAGTGGAGATGAAGGTGCGCTAGGGGAGTGTAGGCCTCTCTCTAGGAGCCTCCTCTAAATGTTCCTAAATAAAAACAGATAGTGAAAAAAGTATAGAGGGAGAAAAAAAAGCTTAAACACATACAGCTAGATTTAGAGTTTGGCGTTAGCCGTCAAAAGCAGCATTAAGGGGTCCTAACGCTGCTTTTTACCACCCGCTGGTATTTAGAGTCAGCCAGGAAAGGGTCTAACGATCACTTCCTTAACGCGACTCCAGGCTACCGCAGATCCCCTTACGACAATTGCGTATCCTATCTTTTCTATGGGATCTGCCTAACGCTGGTATTTGGAGTCTTAGACCAAGTGTGCGGTAGACCCTCTACCGACAAGACTCCTACCGACAAAAAAAGTCAGTAGTTAAGAGCTTTATGGGCTAACGCGGGAATATAAAGCTCTTAACTACTGTGCTACAAAGTACCCTAACACCCATAAACAACCTATGTACCCCTAAACCGAGGCCCCCCCACATCGCCGCCACTATAATAAAAATTTTTAACCCCTAATCTGCTGACCGGACACCGCCGCCACCTACATTATACCTATGAACCCCTAATATGCTGCCCCTAACATCGCCGACACCTATATTATATTTATTAACCCCTAATCTGCTCCCCACAATGTTGCCGCTACCTACCTACACTTATTAACCCCTAATCGGCCGACCGGACCTCGCCGCCACTATAATAAATGTATTAACCCCTAAACCGCCGCACTCCCGCCTCGCAAACACTATAATAAATTGTATTAACCCCTAATCTGCCCTCCCTAACATCGCCGCCACCTACCTACAATTATTAACCCCTAATCTCCCGCCCGCAATGTCGCTGCTACTATAATAAAGTTATTAACCCCTAAACCTAACTCTAACCCTAACCCTAACACCCCCTAACATAATTTAAATTAAACGAGATAATATTCCTAAAATTAAATAAATTATTCCTATTTAAAGCTAAATACTTACCTAGAAAATAAACCCTAATATAGCTACAATATAACTAATAGTTACATTGTATCTATTTTAGGATTTATATTTATTTTACAGGCAACTTTGTATTTATTTTAACTATGTACAATAGCTATTAAATAGTTAATAACTATTTAATAGCTACCTAGTTAAAATAAGTACAAAATTACCTGTAAAATAAATCCTAACCTAATTTACAAATACACGTAACACTACACTATCATTAAATTAATTAAATAAATTACAATTAAATAAACTATTCTATAGTACAAAAAAACAAACACTAAATTACAAAAAAAAATTTTTTTTTACAAGAAGTTTAAACTAATTACACCTAATCTAAGCCCCCTAATAAAATAAAAAATCCCCCCAAAATAAAAAATGCCCTACACTATTCTAAACTATAAAAGTAATCAGCTCTTTTACCAGCCCTTAAAAGGGCTTTTTGCAAAGCATTGCCCCAAAGTAATTAGCTCTTTTACCTGAAAATAAATATACAATACCCCCCAACATTACAACCCACCACCCACATACCCCTACTCTAACTCACCCAAACACCCTTAAAAAAAACTTTTGCTAACCCCCTGAAGATCATCCTACCTTGAGTCGTCTTCACCCAGCCGAGCCAAATTCTTCATCCAAGGTATGCAGAGGAGGTCCTTCCTCCGGTAGAAGTCTTCATCCAAGTGGGGCAAGAAGAGGTCCTCCATCCGGTAGAAGTCCAGGCGGCGTCTTCAATCTTCATCCATGCGGAGCCATCTTCAAAGGAGCCGACGCTGAGCCATCCTCTTCAACCGATGACTTCCCGACGAATGAAGGTTTCTTTAAGGGACGTCATCCAAGATGGCGTCCCTTCAATTCCAATTGGCTGATAGGATTCTATCAGCCAATCGGAATTAAGTTAGAAAAAATCTGATTGGCTGATGCAATCAGCCAATCAGATTGAAGTTCAAACCGATTGGCTGATCCAATCAGCCAATAGTATTGAGCTCACAGATCGGAACAGCCAATAGAATGCAAGCTCAATACGATTGGCTGATTGGATCAGCCAATCGGATTGAACTTCAATCTGATTGGCTGATTGCATCAGCCAATCAGATTTTTTCTACCTTAATTCCGATTGGCTGATAGAATCGTATCAGCCAATCGGAATTGAAGGGACACCATCTTGGATGATGTCCCTTAAAGGAACCTTCATTCGTTGGGAAGTTGTCGGTTGAAGAGGATGGCTCCGCGTCGGCTCCTTTGAAGATGGCTCTGCTCCGGATGGATGAAGATTGAAGACGCCGCCTGGATGAAGACTTCTACTGGATGGAGGACCTCTTCTTGCCCCGCTTGGATGAAGACTTCTACCGGATGAAGGACCTCCTCTGCGCACCTTGGATGAAGAATTCGGCTCAGCTGGGTGAAGACGACTCAAGGTAGGATGATCTTCAGGGGGTTAGCGATAGTTTTTGGGTGGGTTAGAGTAGGGTGGGTTAGAGTAGGGGTATGTGGGTGGTGGGTTGTAATGTTGGGGGGGTATTGTATTTTTATTTTCAGGTAAAAGAGCTGATTACTTTGGGGCAATGCCCCGCAAAAAGCCCTTTTAAGGGCTGGTAAAAGAGCTGATTACTTTCGTAGTTTAGAATAGGGTAGGGCATTTTTTTATTTTGGGGGGATTTTTTATTTTATTAGGGGGCTTAGATTAGGTGTAATTAGTTTAAACTTCTTGTAATTTTTTTTTATTTTTTGTAATTTAGTGTTTGTTTTTTGTATTATAGAATAGTTTATTTAATTGTATTTTTGTTTAGCTAATTGTAGGTAATTTATTTAATTAATTTAATGATAGTGTAGTGTTAGGTGTATTTGTAACTTAGGTTAGGATTTATTTTACAGGTAATTTTGTACTTATTTTAACTAGGTAGCTATTATATAGTTATTAACTATTTAATAGCTATTGTACCTAGTTAAAATAAATACAAAGTTGCCTGTAAAATAAATATAAATCCTAAAATAGCTACAATGTAACTATTAGTTATATTGTAGCTATATTAGGGTTTATTTTCTAGGTAAGTATTTAGTTTTAAATAGGAATAATTTATTTAATTTTAGGAATATTATTTCGTTTAATTTAAATTATATTTATGTTAGGGGGTGTTAGGGTTAGGCTTAGAGTTAGAGTTAGGTTTAGGGGTTAATAACTTTATTATAGTAGCGGCGATGTTGCGGGCGGGATATTAGGGGTTAATAATTGTAGGTAGGTGGCGCGATGTTAGGGAGGGCAGATTAGGGGTTAATACTATTTATTATAGTGTTTGCGAGGCGGGCGTACGGCGGTTTAGGGGTTAATACATTTATTATAGTGGCTGCGAGGTCCAGTTGGCAGATTAGGGGTTAATAAGTGTAGGTAGGTGGCGGCGGCGACTTTGGGGGGACAGATTAGGGGTTAATAAATATAATGTAGGTGTCGGCGATGTTAGGGGCAGCAGAATAGGGGTTCATAGGGATAATGTAGGTGGCGGAGGTGTCCGGATCGGCAGATTAGGGGTTAATAATAAAATGCAGGTGTCAGCGATAGCAGGGGCGGCAGATTGGGGGTTAATAAGTGTAAGGTTAGGGGTGTTTAGACTCGGGGTTCATGTTAGGGTGTTAGGTGCAGACTTAGAAACTGTTTCCCCATAGGAAACAATGGGGCTGCGTTAGGAGCTGAACGCTGCTTTTTTGCAGGTGTTAGGTTTTTTGTCAGCCCAAACTGCCCCATTGTTTCCTATGCGGATATTGTGCATGAGTATGTTTTGCCAGCTTACCGCTACCGTAAGCAACGCTGGTATTGAGGGTTGAAGTGGTGTTAAATTATGCTCAACGCTCCCTTTTCTGAGCCTAACGCAGCCATTCAGACAACTCTAAATACCAGCGTTGTTTAAAGGGTGCGCTGGGAAAAAAGCAGCGTTAGCTACGCGGGTTTTTACAGACAAAACTCTAAATCTAGGCGTTAGTAAAATATAGAATCTCTTTGTCTATTTAGACTATTATATAAAACAAACAATACCATAGCTTATTGATTGTGAAGGAAGGAGTTTCACCTGAGGTGATGGTACTCACTTAGGTATAATCAAGAATCTACAAATGTATAAAATCAAGTAAACTAAATATATAAACTATCTCATCCTAGTTGAACCATTATCTGCATATTACACATATAAACTTATTTCATATGATTGATGAGGAAAAAAAACTTTTTGTATATGGTCAAAAAACGATCTCTGTGTCTGTAACCTTATACCTATTGAAAAAAGGTTTAGCCTTTAACCATTAATATATGATACCGCAAATAGCAAATAAAATATTCAAAACTATAAGTGAATCAAATAAAGTTTTATAACAAGCGCTGATATCTCTTTAATAACCTAAAATATAAGCAATTTTAAAAGACAATCTATAGGGACGTCTCCCTTAAAGCTTAATATATATATATATATATATATATATATATATATATATATATATATATATATATATATATATATATATATATATATATATATATATATATATATATATATATATATATATATTAAAAGTTCATATGACCACCTTGAAAAAAAATCAAAACAGGGAAAAATCTGTTAATTCTTTGTTAACTTAAGCACCGTAGTGGAAGCGCTCAGAGTGTAGTTTAAATATTGTTAGTCTCTGTGAGTATTGTAGCAATAGTGACAGTCTCTTGGTTAGAAACAAATGCTATGTTATTGCAACAAATGATTTATAGCAGTATTTTTGCCAAACATTTAGGGTTGTTCTTTCAACTATGACAAACAAGCCTGCGGATCTGACAACTACCGGACTCACCACCTGGAATATCGCTTTATTCCTAAAAGGGCTCTTCTCACCGTTCCTTATGTCCCTCCGGTTCTGGCGTCTGTTCTTCCTTTTCGGCGTGTGAGTACAGATTTGAGTTAGTTTGTCACGTGATCCAAGTTCAGCTTCATGATTGGTCTATCTTTGTCGGTCTCTGCCGTCTCTCTGTTCCAGTCATGGAATAACTTCAGCTTCAACAAGTACTTGTTCTCAGAAGATTTGGGGTGAACCAGGCACCTCAACCAATTACTTCCTTCAAGGTGCCTGGTGGTGAGAGATGTCATAAAAAATTATGAAACAACAGAATTGTAATTTGTTATTATATATTTTTTCTCAGTAACTGCACTAAAATAAATGCTCATAATTAATACATGCAAGCTCTATAAGCTATACATATGACATAATAAACTTTTTAGAACAATCTTGCAACTAAAAGTAAAAATCAATTAAACATTTGCTTACATCCCACCTATATTATACGCACTGCTTATAAATTCCTAGAACAGTGAGCTGCAGGAGATGTTTTATAAGATAAAAAGAGTGAAAAATGGTTATGTGGTAAAAATTACATTTATACAAAGGGATATGGACAGTCTTCTGTTCTACAAGTTTTGCTGGAACAGCTTTGATGGACCTAGTGGCACCAATTGCCCATCAGTGTCTCAGACCATTGCTACATGACCACGAGTAGAGTAGGCACATTGAAGAATGCAAATCAGCACTATATTAAAATGTAAACATCACTTCACTACTATTTGGTAAACATGGCTTATACAGGGCTGAATAACATGTGGAGTGCTAATTATAATAAATAGCTGGTTAATGCTACTGTGAGCTTGTGGTAACAATTAGTGCTATGAACCAGAGATCAGATCTCTAGTTAATTTTCAAAATGTCCCCCAATTTTCCCCAAATTTAAAGTGAAGGTCAATTTCGATGAATTAGTGCCCAGTTTTTAATAATCCTAATAAAAACAAGGGCACTTTAATTAATCAAAATTGACATGTCACTTGTTTTCTTCAAAAACTTACCTTTTAATCCTGACAGCCGCTGCAGCACTTCCTCTGTCCGTTGCAAGCCCTCTTCGCAGGTCCAAAGTGACGAACCCGGCTTCCTTCTAATCACAGCATTGCCTCAGGCCATGATTCCCCCGGGGGGAAGCCGTGATTAGAGGAAGCTGGATTCATAATTTCTGACGTATGAAGAGGCTTCGGACGGCCGGGGGAATCACTGGAGTGGCTGTCAGGATTAAAAAGTAAGTTTTTGAAGAAAACAAGTGAAATGTAAATTTTGATGAATTAAAGTGCCCTTGGTTTTAATAGGATTATTAAAAACGGGGCCACTAATTCATCGAAATTGACCTTCACTTTAAGTGTAGTGTTGTAGTGGTCTGATTTATGAGTATACCTATATCTCAAAAACCGACTATGTTACAGACGTGAAAATTGGTATTTCGGCTCTCCTTGAAAAATAAAGAAACATGTGTTTTACCATTTCCCCAAAATTCTCTTAAGAGGAGTCAAAACGGGGGAGGGGGGGGTTTGATTTATAAGGATACCTATATCTCAAAAACCGACAATGTTACGGACGTGAAATTTGGTATTTAGATTCTCCTTGAAAAATAAAGAAACACATGTTTTACCATTTCCATAAAATCCAATAAAGGGGGTTAAAAGAGGGGAGTTTAATGATGAGGATACTTATATCTCAAAAACCGACAATGTTACAGATGTGAAAATTGGGATTTAGATTCTCCTTAAAAAATAAAGAAACACGTGTTTTACCATTTCCCCATATTCCACTTAAGGGGGTTCAAAAGGAGGGGGCTGATTTATGAGGATACCTATATATCAAAAACCGACAATGTTACATGCATGAAAGTTTTTATTTAGATTCTCCTTGAAAAATAAAAAAAACGTGTTTTACCATTTCCCCAAAATATACTTAAAGGGGATCAAAAGAGGGGGGGGCTGATTTATGAGGATACCTATATCTCAAAAACTGATGATGTTACAGACGTGAAAATTGGTATTTAGATTCTCCTTGAAAAATAAAGAAATATATGTTTTACCATGTCCCCCAAAATCCACTTAAGGGGGTGTCAAAAGGAGTTTTTTATGAGGATACCTATATCTCAAAAAACAAAGATTTTATAGACACAAGCATTGGTATTTAGATTACAAGAAACACAGAGAATTAACAAAAACTCAAAAAGTTCATGTCAGCGAGTGTGCAACCCGAATGGGCACACATGTGAGGGGACATGTCATTGTGAGTGGTAGCGTTATTCGCTATTTTTCACAAATCCCAAAATCCCCACAAGCGAAGCCATGGGCAAAAGCTGGAATACATATACATTTATGTGTTTCTATGTGTATATACACATATTAACACATAAAAACAACAAACAGCTTTGAGCGATGCGCTCTAGCTTACCCTCTTCACATTCACGCCACTATGGAGCGTGGGATGACGTCACACGTCAATCGATCCGACTCATCAACTGGAACACAGCGCTCTCGTCCCAAGCACTGTAGAAACAGACACAATTCAATAGAAGGATGTTCCAGGAGTCGAAAAAGGTTCCATAAAATATTCCTTTATTCAGTATTCCACAATAAAAGCATTAGTATGCACAGTCAGTATAGATAGCAGAACTCTGTGATAGACAAGCTAGGAGACTACTGGGTTAGACTGCAGCAGACATGTTTCGTGCCTTCTGGCACTTGTTCACTGCTCGCAGGTTAACCCAATTACTACACATTAAATAGGTATTCCTCTTAAAGATACATACATGTATTAACATAGTCACCTCAATTTTCATGAATACATTCTGATTGGCTGGTATTGTTTGTTTAACATTAACTGTTTTAACTGTTTAAGTGCTGTACTTTTTATCAAACTAAATCATCAAATTTTTCACATACATTTAATTTTCAGCACAGTTATAAAAACTCAAATTTTTTAAAAACTCTATAATAGAGGAAATAATTTAGGATTTATACACACAAATCAATATCTCTTCTAAAGTTTAGACCTTGAGGGATGATAGTATTTAAGGTAAAGATCCAAAATATTTCCCTAAAATTTAGTTTACTTTCTCTATCTCCTCCTCTTTTCCAATGGGGTATGTGGTCTATGGCTTGTAAACTTAGTAATTTGTGATCAGCATTGTGTAACTCCCTAAAATGTCGGGCAATGGGGGTATCATATTCCTCATCTTCTATTGATCTGATATGTGCTAAAAACCTGTCCTTCAGGGGTCTCTTGGTTCTCCCTACGTACTGCTTAGAGCACCCCCTGCAGGTTAGCAAGTAAATTACATGATTTGTGTCACAATTCATACAAAATTTAGTATTGTAAATTTTCTGTGTGAATGTGGAAGTGAAATTATTACCTTCAGAAACATAGTTACATGTTTTGCATATTTTTTTTCTACATTTGAAAAAAACTTTTCTTTTTTTGAGCCAACAGCTGTTAGATTTAATAGAACTGTCAGAGGGAGAGATGTAGTTACCAATGGATTTACCTTTCCTAGATATAAAATCACATCCATTTTGTACAACCTGTTTTAATCCTGGGTCAGTGTATAGTATAGGGAGTCTTTCCTTAATTATATTACATATTCTGCCATATTCTAGACTATATGTTGTAATAAACTTAGGTTTCGAATTTTCAATTTTCTTTTTATTTCCCATCTTTTTGTCTCAATATTTGAGCAAATCTTCCCTAGATAAGTTATCTACTTCTTTGCATGCTTTATCTAATACCTTAGATTCATATCCTCTTTCTTTGAGGCGATTTGTTAATATATCAGCCTGTAAATTGTAGGTAGCTTCTGTTGTACAATTTCGCTTAGCTCTTATAAATTGACGTTTAGGTATCCCCTGTATAGTATGTCTAGGATGGCAGGACTTATAGTCTAATATAGTGTTCCCTGATGTAGGTTTCCTATGTAAGTCTGTTTCTATAGTGCCATTGGCTTTACCAGTAATTTTGATATCCAAAAAACAAACAGTGTTTTGATTTTGTTCTCCTGTCAATTTAATACCACTACTGTTATTATTTAGGTGGTCACAAAATAGGTCAACACTTTGTTCATCACTGTCAATTATAAAGATGAGATCATCTATAAACCGAGCATATAGAATTATGTTCTTTTGAAGGAGGTTTCCATCTCCAAAGACGTGGAACCGCTCCCACCATCCCATAAAGAGATTGGCGTAGCAGGGGGCAAATTTTGCCCCCATAGCGGTGCCACGTCTCTGGAGATAGAAACCCCCCTCAAACATAAAGAAGTTGTGTGTGAGGAGGTATTCGATAGATGTTAATAAAAACAGTTTTTTTGCACTGTCATAGTTACTATGTACCTCCAAAAAATACTCAACGGCTTGAATGCCTTTTGCATGAGAGATAGAAGTGTAGAGAGATGTTACATCTACTACTAGAAATCGATATGTTGATTTCCATTCAATCTGTTTTAATTTGAGCAGGAGCGCCGTTGTGTCCTGTATGAAACATGGGAGTGCTTTAACCAAAGGCTGCAAGAAGCTGTCTATTAGATCTGAAAGTGGTTCATTGAGGGAGTTTATTCCTGCAATGATTGGGCGTCCTGGCGGGTTGTTTCTGCTTTTATGAATTTTTGGAAAGTAGTGAAATATGGGTGTAACAGGTTGGTCAGGGACAAGTACTTCTTGGGAAGACTGATTGATTACGTTGTTGTATCTCACATTATCCACTATATCAGTTAGAATCCTTTTATATTCTGTTGTCGGGTTATTTTTTAATGTAATATACACCTCTGTATCTTTTAGCTGCCTCTGGGCTTCAGTGATGTAAGCTTCCCTATTTAATACAACAACGTTGCCACCCTTGTCAGATGATCTCACTACTATCCTATTATCATTAGAAATTTTGCCTAGTGCTTCCTTTTCTTTAATAGACAAATTGTGATTTTGTACTCTGCCTTTTTCATCCAATTCCCTTAGTCTTTCTTCAATTACTCTCTGGAAGGTTTCTACAGAACTAGTTCTTGTATGAACTGGATAGAAATTACTTTTTTTCTTAAATTTAGTTAAATCAATATCTTTGTTTGTTACCAAGTGTTCTCTTCCTTCATTACTTTCTAGTAGTAGGCCCTCCATATCTGTAATTGTACACTGTTCAGAGAAAGTCAAATACATATCATTTTCATTTTGTTGCGCTATAGGGTCTGTGTTCTGTTCCCCCCCCAGCATTAGCAAAATGCTTCCGCAAAATCAATTTCCTTACAAACCTGTTAACATCCAGAATTGTATTAAACAGGTTAAAATGCTGTGAGGGAACAAAGCCCAGACCCCTAGATACAACCTTATGTTCAACATTTGTTAAAGAAACATCAGACAGATTAATAACATTGTTATTTATATGTATTTCTTCTTGCGCTGATTCATTGATCTGGTGGTGTAAGATCTCTGTTCGGTTGCCTTGTTTTTCTGCATTTTGTTCTCCTCCCCTCTGCTTTTTATTTCTTGTTCTCTTTCCCCTTTTCCCTCTGTGTATTTTTTTCTCCCTATTGGTAAAGTCTCTCCCCTGGCGTTTTTTGAGACCGCAGTTGAAGCTCCCTCTAGGGATAGATGTAGTACTGCAGGTTCGTTATCTTCATTATTGGTCTCCCCTTCTGAGGACCCAACCTCATACTCTGTGTCAGAGAATGTCACCTGTTTGGATTTTTTAGTGCGGTTTTTAAACCAATTTCCTCCTCTTCTAGACTCTCTCCTGTAATTATCATTATTGTCCCATCTATAGACGGTTTGATGATCATAATCTGATTTATCTCTCATCATTTTGCGAGATTTGAATTCCCATAATTCTTGTCTAAACACTACCATGTTTCTTTCAAACTGCTTATCATAGGTTTTAAACTCCACATTTTTCTGGAATGATTTCAGATGTTCTTGTATAACTTTCATTTCCTCTAATAGCTCATTTCTTTGTTTCTGTTTATATTCAATTAGAAGTTGTATCAGTGCAAATGAACATGTATCAAGAATTTCATTCCATTTAGAAATAAAGTCAACATCGACTACTCTGAATGATGGAAAATTTCTTATTCGTAAGCCCCTTGGTATCCGTCCATTGTGTTTATACAGGAGAAAGGACTTAATATCACGCTCCAATTTAATATCTTTCTTTCTTAAATCGTCAATGTCAAAGAAAAGGTTATCAATGGTGTATACAATGTCCTCCTCCACATCCAATGCTGAATCATTATCCCCAAAGTTTGGCACTATAGAAACAGACTTACTTAGGAAATCTACATCAGGGAACACTATATTAGACTATAAGTCCTGCCATCCTAGACATACTATACAGGGGATACCTAAAGGTCAATTTATAAGAGCTAAGCGAAATTGTACAACAGAAGCTACCTACAATTTACAGGCTGATATATTAACAAATCGCCTCAAAGAAAGAGGATATGAATCTAAGGTATTAGATAAAGCACACAAAGAAGTAGATAACTTATCTAGGGAAGATTTGCTCAAATATCGAGACAAAAAGATGGGAAATAAAAAGAAAATTGGAAACCTAAGTTTATTACAACATATAGTCTAGAATATGGCAGAATAGGTAATATAATTAAGGAAAGTCTCCCTATACTATACACTGACCCAGGATTAAAACAGGTTGTACAAAATGGATGTGATTTTATATCTAGGAAAGGTAAATCCATTGGTAACTACATCTCTCCCTCTGACAGCTCTATTAAATCTAACATCTGTTGGCTCAAAAAAAGAAAAGGTCTTTTCAAATGTAGAAAAAAAATATGCAAAACATGTAACTATGTTTCTGAAGGTGATAATTTCACTTCCACATTCACACAGAAAATTTACAATACTAAATTTTGTATGAATTGTGACACAACTCATGTAATATACTTGCTAACCTGCAGGGGGTGCTCTAAGCAGTACGTAGGGAGAACCAAGAGACCCCTGAAGGACAGGTTTTTAGCACATATCAGATCAATAGAAGATGAGGAATCTGATACCCCCATTGCCCGACATTTTAGGGAGTTACACAATGCTGATCACAAATTACTAAGTTTACAAGCCATAGACCACATACCATTGGAAAAGGGGAGGAGATAGAGAAAGTAAACTAAATTTAAGGGAAATATTTTGGATCTTTACCTTAAATACTATCATCCCTCAAGGTCTAAACTTTAGAAGAGATATTGATTTGTGTGTATAAATCCTAAATTATTTCCTCTATTATAGAGTTTTTAAAAAATTTGTATCTTTAACTATAACTGTGCTGAAAATGAAATGTATGTGAAAAATTAGATAATTTAGTTTGATAAAAAGTACAGCACTTAAACAGTTAAAACAGTTAATGTTGAACAAACAATATTAGCCAATCAGAATGTATTCATGAAAATTGAGGTGACTATGTTAATACATGTATGTATCTTTAAGAGGAATACCTATTTAAGGTGTAGTAATTGGGTTAACCTGCGAGCAGTGAACAAGTGCCAGAAGGCATGAAACATGTCTGCTGCAGTCTAACCCAGTAGTCTCCTAGCTTGTCTATCACGGAGTTCTGCTATCTATGCTGACTGTGCATACTAATGCTTTTATTGTGGAATACTGAATAAAGGAATATTTTATGGAACCTTTTTCGACTCCTGGAACATCCTTCTATTGAATATTAACACATAAATATATATGTATATATATTTACACTTTGCTGCCCATCGCTGCGTGACTTACCCCCTTTGCTGTGCTAGGTTTTTGGCCATGTCTGATGGAATGAAAACAAGGCTTCCATTGGAGCCTATGGAAGCCCACTCTCGTGAGTGCAAAGCTTCCCTACAAGGCGAATGCGAGGTAGTGTTCACATTGCACCTATTTTGTAATACCAGTGCACATTTGCGTGAGCTGGTTTTACTGAGTGGAGCACAAATATCGCTCTCACATAGGCAATATTTTGCACTCCACTCGTAATCTGGTCCATTCTCAGCGGAGTGTGTAGTGATGCATACGGGCCAGCGGTCGAACATATCTGCTGCCCGTATGCAGTGAAGACATGCGGACAGCTTCTCAAGTTTTGAGAATACATGGGGCCCAATGTCATAGTAATGCAGGATAGGATTATTATTTTAAGCATGATATAGTTACCTCAAATACTCCCAAATAATTATTTATTATGTTTCATTCAAAGTGAGCAAATTAAAAAGAAGATGCCTCTGATACTTCCTCAGAGTTAGTTTGAATTTTCAAACAGGAATACATTCAATTTTTGTGCATTCATTTTTGTATTTGAATATATTGTCAAGACTTTTTTTTTTTTATAAATTTATAAATTTCCTAATTCTCCTTTCTTAATTGACTTGAGTACCATATTGTTCGGTTATCTGATTATTTGTTCTATTTATAAACTGCTTAAGTTATTTTTCTATTTCTACATAACCTAAAGGTTAAATGTATCCTAAATTATATTACTGTTCTTGCAAATCTTGTTTTCACGCCATATTTTCTCCCGTCTGACAATAATATTAAATGTCAAGTCTGTAAGACTATATTTTCTTTAAATATCTTACTTTAAAAGATGTTAAACACCTCTTGCTTTTCTAAAATCAGGCGTACTTGTTCCACACTCCCTAGAAAGGCCAGAAAGTAAAGTATCTAATCTAGGTTTGAAAAATGCTTCAAATATTCTAAATAGACTATGTGATTTGCAACATTTTGAAAACAGGTTATAGAATTTGCTTTTTAGCCACTCTACATATGGTAGCACAAGCACAATTTTTAAAGGGACACTCAAGACAAAATCAACTTTTATGATTCAGATAGAGCATGAAGTTTTAAGACACTTTCCAATTTACTTTTATTAATACATTTTACCCAGTCTTTTAATATGCACATTTTCTGGGAAACAAGCTCCTACTGGGCATCTGCACAAGCTCACAGAGTATACATATACTAGTCTGTGTTTGGCTGATGTTGGTAACATGATACAGGGGCTGGAAAATGGGAGAAAAAATTAATTTCTCTTAAAAAATCTACTGCTTATTTGAAATTGAGAGTATATGTTATTGAATTATCTTTTTATTATGTACTGCATTTAGTAGTCCTTTAAACAATCAGATGTGTTAGACGTTGATTTAACCAATAATTCCCTTTTGACAAAAATGTTTGTCATTTGGGGCACTGAAAATGTTGCATAATAGCCCAGCTTCTTTTTTTGTCTACAGTTAAAACAATTATTTGAATCTACATTTTGAAAGTATTCCTAGTGGGAAATGAAATTGGTAAATGAGATTCCTTAATAATGATGAACGAGTTTTTTAAAGAAAGAGTATATTGGAAAACTCTAAATGACTGTCTCTCTCTGAACCATGAAAGTATCATTTTAACTTTACTGTCCCTTTAACTTTTTTAAATGGATGTTTCATTGTTGTTTTCTTTCTTTGTTTATCTATAAAATTATTATTTATTTTATTGACAATATGTTTAGGGATTATAGGAAGATTTTGCCTGTATTCTATATTAACAGAAGCAAATAATCTGCATAATGGTATACTTTGATTTATCTTCCAACCACTTGAGTAATTCCCCCTTTGTTCATCAAAGCTAAAGCTTATGGCTCAATCAATTCGTTAAATGATAATGGAGAAAATGGACAGCCTTGTCTTGTCCTTTTATGTCATATGGATTTTTAGGAGGTTGTACCTTTAGTAGGGAGGTTGTAAAATTAATAGTTTATTAGTTAGTTCCCAATGATTAAACATGTCCTTCAAATGTTGCCATTACTTTAGTTGTTCCATGCCAATGACTCAAATGCTTTCTTGGCATCAGTGGATAATATTGTATTGTCTCCCAAAATGGCTTCATTTAAGTTAAGATAGAACTAAAAAATGTTTTCTTTATTTGGTTACTGCAGTTCTTCTATTTATAAAGCCTGTTTTTTTTCTTCATGGATGATGTAGAGCATAAACTATTTTGCTATAATCTAGTAAGAAACTGTTGTGTACATTTAATAATTCTCTGCTAAATTCATCCACTGTACAATAAATATGTATTTCAATCTATTTTAATTGTTTCTATAAAATTATATGATTTTTGAGCTTTACCTACATTTAATATTTTTTTTTCATGTTCTGTTACTACATTTTTAAAATATATTTTTATTTTACTGTAATATTTCTTTGGGTTGCAATTTGTATCACATGTGCATTGCTAGCACATATTGTATATATACTTACACAATAACAAAATGGTATTTCAAACAAACATAGAGGAACAAATAAGTAAAGAGTAAAGAACAGATTTACATGATAAATTGATTAACTTTTAACAATGGAACACTAGAAATCATCACAGTACATTATTTTGAATTTTAAAAGTTGGGCTTGAAAGTTGAGGGAACAGTAATCATAATTTTAGAATCCTTATTTTATAAGCTGCTAAGCTAAATAGGGACTCTTACAAAGTCTAGGAACATAATTAACCCCTTAATGACCACATCACTTTTCCATTTTCTGTCAGTTTGGGACCAAGGCTATTTTTACATTTCTGCTGTGTTTGTGTTTAGCTGTAATTTTCCTCTTACTCATTTACTGTACCCACACATATTATATACCGTTTTTCTCGCCATTAAATGGACTTTCTAAAGATACCATTATTTTCATCATATCTTATAATTTACTATAAAAAAATTATAAAATATGAGGAAAAAATTGAAAAAAACACACTTTTTCTAACTATGACCCCCAAAATCTGTTACACATCTACAACCACCAAAAAACACTTGTGCTAAATAGTTTCTAAATTTTGTCCTGAGTTTAGAAATACCCAATGTTTACAGGTTCTTTGCTTTTTTTGTAAGTTATAGGGCAATAAGTACAAGTAGCACTTTGCTATTGCCAAACCATTATTTTTCAAAATTAGCGCTAGTTACATTAGAACACTAATATCTTTCAGGAATCTCTGAATATCCATTGACATGTATATATATTTTTTTTTAGTAGACATCCCAAAGTATTCATCTAGGCCCATTTTGGTATATTTCATGCCACCATTTCACCGCCAAATGCGATTAAATACAAAAAATCGTTCACTTTTTTACTAATTTTTTCACAAACTTTTGGTTTCTCACTGAAATTATTTACAAACAGCTTGTGCAATTATGGCTTAAATGGTTGTAAATTCTTCTCTGGGATCCCCTTTGTTCAGAGATAGCAGATATATATGGCTTTGGCGTTGCTTTTTAGTAATTAGAAGGCTGCTAAATGCCACTGCGCACTACACATGTATTATGCCCAGCAGTGAAGGGGTTAATTATGGAGCATGTAGGAAGTTTTTAGGGATAATTTTAGCTTTAGTGTAGTGTAGTAGACAACCCCAAGTATTGATCTAGGCCAATTTTGGTATATTTCATGCCACCATTTCACCGCCAAATGCGATCAAATAAAAAAAAAACATTACATTTTTCACAATTTTAGGTTTCTCACTGAAATAATTTACAAACAGCTTGTGCAATTATGGCACAAATTGTTGTAAATGCTTCTCTGGGATCCCCTTTGTTCAGAAATAGCAGACATATATGGCTTTGGCGTTGCTTTTTGGTAATTAGAAGGCAGCTAAATGCCGCTGCGCATCACACGAGTATTATGGCTAGCAGTGAAGGGGTTAATTAGGTAGCTTGTAGGGAGCTTGCAGGGTTAATTTTAGCTTTAGTGTAGAGATCAGCCTCCCACCTGACACATCACACCCCCTGATCCCTCCCAAACAGCTCTCTTCCCTCCCCCACCCCACAATTGTCCCCGCCATCTTAAGTACTGGCAGAAAGTCTGCCAGTACTAAAATAAAAGCTATCTTTTATTTTTTTATTATTTTTTTGAGCATATTTACATATGCTGCTATGTAGGATCCCCCCTTAGCCCCCAACCTCCCTGATCCCCCCCAAACAGCTCTCTAACCCCCCCCCCCCTGCCTTATTGTGTGCCATATTGGGTACTGGCAGCTGTCTGCCAGTACCCAGTTTGAAATTAAAAAGTTTTTGTTTATTTTTATTAAAAAAAACAACTATTTTCTGTAGTGTAGCTGCCCCCCCACAACCCCCAACCCTCTCCCAGATTACTACTTTAATTTATTTATACCCTCTCTCCCACTGAGTCTCTCCCACTGAGTCCTTATTATTGTTCCATAGTGTAGGGTTCCCACCCGCACACATGCGCACCCACCCTCGTGCACGCGCGCGCGCTCCCGACACGCGATCCTGCCTCCCTCCTCCATTGATCGCCGCCCACCCACCTCCCTGGATAAGCTCCCACCCACCAACGAACACCGCGATCAATGGCCGATGCAGAGAGGGCCACAGAGTGGCTCTCTCTAAATCAGACTGCTCAAAACTGTTATTGCAGGATGCCTCAATATCGAGGCATCACTGCAATAACATGAAAGCGGCTGGAAGCGATCAGGATCGCTTCCAGGGCTTTCAAAGACCAACGACGTACGGGGTACGTCCTTGGTCCTTAACTGCATTTTTTTGCAGGACGTACCCCATACGTCGTTGGTCGTTAAGGGGTTAAAAAAGATAACAAGGGGGGGAGGAGCCGGCAGCTGACATGAGTGCAACTTAACTCCGGAGCTCCGCCGCAAACAGCCCGTTAATCCCACAAATATCCTGGCCATCCACCTCAAAAATGCCTTCATAGGCACTGACCCTTAAGCATCTAAGCCCTAGAGAGGGCAGAGGGGCAAACTTGCAACGTTCCGGAGTGCCCAGGCCTCAGCACCTAAACGGCCGTTACAGGCCACACTAAACACCTGACCCGCCACCCACCTTTCCTGGGGACTTACCGCCAGCTCCGGAGCTCTCACAGAGGCATCAGTACGGCGGTTCTCCTCCCCACATCCTAATCTGCCTTCCGTATCGATCCCTCACTAGGCCGCACAGAGAACCGGACCGCGGCCGCAACTTTTGGCCGGGGATTGGGCCTACCACGGCACTCGACACGGAACCGGGTAAGCCAGCATCCACATAGCCTCTGCCTACAACACAGCAGCATTGCTGAGCAAGCCCCTATATCTCTACAATCAGCCCTCAGTGACTCATACACCTAATAGCAGCCTAATCTGGGGCTTGGGCCTACCGTTAAAAACAAAGCAGAAGCCTGCAAGCTTCATTGCCCACCCTCATCTATTACCTAAGCCTACCAGGGACTATACCCTATAAGTTCAAACTACCCTCATAGAAGGCCCCCTCATATGGGTTGTTAACACCGGACAGAGCATAACAAGCATAACAAGCATAAGACAAAAAGGGGAAAAACAAAAAAAGTAAAAAGAAGCAAGTAGGGAAAGAAAAGAGCACAACAAAATAAAGACACTATCCTTTTTCCAATCTCAAGGAGCCAGCTCTTCATATTCTGATATGCTCTGCTTCGTTCCACCTGCAGCCTTAACCAACCATCTACTAATTATCCTTTATTAGGTGACATTGCACAGCACAGGGACACCCCACTTTCTCCTTTCCCTTTTTATTTATCACCTAACAACCTACCTGATCCACGCACTAACTAAAATGGCGTCAAAGCGCAATGCGAAACAAGACAAATTGATCAAGCCTGCAACAGGCAAACCCCTCACTATGTCTTCCTTCCTACAATGCCCTGACCCAATCTCTCCTACCAACCGTAGGCCCAGGGAAAAATCCCCCCCTGCACACTCACAAGAACTAAAAGCAAGCAGCACCCAGTTAGATAACTGCCAACTATCACCCACCTTCCTGAAAAATTTACCATCAAAGCAAGATATTGCGGACATAGTCCGATCCTGCATAAGAGAAGAACTGGCAGAAATGAAGCACCATCAAAGAAGATGTACATCAACTGAATGAGCAACTTGCTTCCCAACATGAAACTATTCTCTCACTCCAAGAAAAACTAGACGATTTAGAGAACCGCAGCAGGCGCAAAAACATGCGCATAAGGGGGGTGCCTGAATCAATTCTACCTAAAGACTTCCCGGTTTACCTCCAAGATCTATTTCGCCATTTAAAAGACTCATCCTTTCCATATGATATCCAATGGGTCAGGGCACACAGGACATTGTGACCAAAACCGCCCAACACAGCCCCACCAAGGGACATTGTGATACGCTTTAAGGTATTTCAGGAAAAAGAAATGCTCTTGAATCAATCTCGCAAAAACCAACCTAAACGTTTCAGGGGCAACATATTGCAATGTTTTCAAGATCTGTCAACCTGGACCCTGCAGCACAGGAAAGAATTCTCACCCCTCACTACCCTACTCAGAAACAAAGGATTCCATACAGATGGGGCTTCCCAACAAATGTCTGGACTATTAGCAACAACACCCACATAGTCTGCAAATCTCCAGAGGACATTCAAGTATTCTGCTCATCACTTGGACTCGACCCCCCAACAGAAACACCCCCTCAAGGTCAGAAGACACCCCAAAACCCCAAGAGACCGAGCAACCCCGCAGAGTCTTGGCACACTGCCATTCACAAAAAATCCAAACCAACGAATACGGCAACTAGAAGCCAAATCCCCTCCAGCCCCACCTCCTCCTGCAGCAAGTCACCTTAAAGGGCTACCTGTCTCCCAACCCTTAGAGACGATGCACATCACATTGGACTTTGGGTAATGTTTTCTTGTCATAAAAAGGGTCAACAGAATTGAATGTTATACTCTTTGTACCCTCCCACCTCTCTTCTCACCCCTTCCCAACGCCCCCCCACCATACCCACCCTATCCTCCCCCTCTCTCCCTTCCTTCCTACCACCTACCCCCGGCCAGGATGTCTGTTCAATTAAAAGCAAACAAAAAAAAAGATATTAGGGCTTTTTGCGGTATTACCCCCACACCACTCTCAGTTATGCCCTACAATAGGATGAGAGACTTTTTCATCATTTTTTTGTTGTTTTTCAAAGTTCAATTTATGTTTGTTAAAATTGTCATTATTATAATGTTAACTACATTTCATTGTTCATATTGTTGCACACTCCATACACCTTTTTTTTTTTCCTGCAGGTATTTTATTCTCAAAACAAACCCCATTCTATCACAATAGGCCCACATCTACTTTATGGTCTCATCTTGTCAGAGCACCAACCACCACTAAACCATGACGTCCAAAGACAACACTGACCAGACAAGAACACTAACTCTCCTTACACAAAACGCAAAGGGACTGAATTCAGCGCACAAAAGATCAAAAGCCTTACTTGAGCTCTCCAAAAGACAGGCCAATATCTTGTTTCTACAAGAGACCCATTTCAGACGCAATAGGGAAGCCAAGTACTTTGGTAAGACTTACACCACCCACTACCACAACTCTGATACATCTAAGAGAAGCGGGGTCAGCATTTTACTTCACAAATCACTCCCCTTTACTCTGTTACACACAGCAAAAGACTCAGACGGCAGGTTTCTTGCCCTAGTGGGGTTGCTTTTTGGCAGACCAGTCACCTTTATAAATATTTATGCCCCAAATACCAATCAAACCCCCTTTTTCAAATATATACTTAATAAAATAGTTGATATCACAAAAGGTCCCACTTTTTTAGCTGGTAACTTCAATGTACCATTACAACCCATAAAAGATAGCTCCAACCCCAACGTAACAATCTCCAAAAAGATCACAAACACGCTCTGGACAGGACTACGGAATCTTAACCTACATGACACCTGGCGCTTCATCCACCCAGACACCAGAGACTATACTTTCTTTTCACATCCCAACAAGACGTATAGTCACCTAGACTATATCTTCTCTAACCAAGCGTCCCTAACCTTAGTCAAAAGATGTGATATCTCCCCCACATCATGGTCTGACCACTCCGCAGTAAAACTCAAAATCTCCTGGCCGGATACACCCATGACACCATACATATGGAAATTAGACAATAACCTACTAAATGACCCAGCAACAATAACAAAGATTAGCTCCACCATACAAGACTATTTCCACTTAAATACACTCTCGGTAACTAGTAAATACACAATCTGGGAAGCGCATAAGTGTGTTATCAGAGGAGAATTAATTAAACTAAAAGCTCAATATACAAGGACCTCTCAGACACATTCGCCCGCGTAGATTTAACCCATAAATTGTCCCCAACTGATTCACTAATAACAGCTAGCCTACAAGAAGCCAGACAAGCACTAGATAGCTTTCTTCAAATTGAGTACCAGTCACTCAGGACAAAAACCAACAGTATGTTCTTCCACAAGAGTAATAGATCAGGCAAGCTCCTAGCCAGGGCCCTAAAAAAAAAGAGACTAAACGCCTACATAAATGAAATTAAACACCCCCACCCCCCCGCCCCCCCCCTCACCACCATGGCAGATATCTTACAGTCGTTCCATGACTATTATTCGACACTCTACAACATTAACAAAAACTCCACACCAGGCGGGCCCCCTCCGAATCTACTCTCTTACCTTGCACAAACACAGCTACCCAAAATAACACCCGAGCAAACTCGACATCTTAATAACCCCATCTCCCAGTCTGAAATGCTTGCAGCTATTAAAGCACTTGACAACGGGAAGAGCCCCGGCCCGGATAACTTTACCGGGAAATATTATCACACTTTCTCCTCCTTACTCCTACCCCATCTTACCCAGCTCTTCAATGAGGTATAAGATGTCAACCCTTTCCCCCAATCAATGCTTAAAGCACAAATTGCAGTACTCCCTAAACCAGGCAAACCCCCCACCACACCTGCCAACTTTCGCCCAATATCCCTATTAAACACAGATATTAAGTTATACGCCAAAATACTTGCTGCTCGTATTAACAATATCCTGCCATCAATAGTACACATTAACCAAGCCAGGTTCACACCCCTTAGAGAAATCAAGGACAACACCACCAAAATTCTCCTTTTAATGGAATACGCTACCATCAATAGCATACCCTCCGCATTCATTTCTATGGATGCAGAGAAAGCCTTTGATAGGCTTGATTAGCTTTTCTTACAGGCGACACTAAAACAATTCAGCTTCAAACAACCGTTCATAGGGAAAATATTCTCCCTCTACAACCATCCCCAAGCAAAAATCAAACTAAATGATAAACTCTCCAAACGATTTGACATTACAAACGGCACACGGCAGGGATGCCCCCTTTCCCCTATCCTGTTCGTCCTCGCCATGGAAGTCCTCGCCTCTTACATCAGACACAATGGGGCCATACACGGATTCAAAATAGCCCAACAAGAATACAAAGTCACTCTGTATGCCGACAATCTCTTTCTCACCATCACACAACCCGAACTATCACTCCCATCCCTGATGCAAACCCTTCATACTTACGGCACCTTCTCCAACTTCAAGATCAATATCACCAAATCAGAATTATTGCCCATGGGGCTGCACTCGGCCGACCTAGACGCAATACAGTCACTAGCCCACTTTCGCCTCCAACGCCAATCCATCAAATATCTAGGAGTCCACATATCCCCATACACACAGGTCATACTCGACTTAAATTTTACAGCCATTTTTAACACAACAAATGCTTTACTTAGATCCTGGAGTAACAAGCCAATCTCTTGGTTGGGCAGGATTAATTCAGTGAAACTGACCCTCCTCCCCAAACTCCTATATCTCTTCCAAACCTTACCAATACCTACCCCAAATTCCCTAATTCACAAACTCCAAAAATCTATTATCTCCTATATCTGGCAACATAAGAGACCCCGGATAGCCACCGCCACACTATACCGCCCCAAAGAGCTTGGAGGCCTCGGGATCCCAAACTTATTGCAATACAAGCTAGCCTCCTTCTACTCCCGCATCATCCACTGGAACAGGCATGCGACACACAAAGAATGGGTGCTCCTTGAACACTCACTATCCTCCACCTCCCACCTGGGCAGCAAATGCTGGCTATCACCCAACAAACGAAACCTACCAATACACCTTCCAACTATAGCCAAAGAGACTTTTAAGATGTGGGATTTGCACATTAAACGCCATAACCACATATCAACAATACCCTCCCCGTTAACTCCCCTAGGCGATAACCCCGACCTCCCAGTTAAACTTCTCCCACAAACGATTCAAACCCCCCATATATCCAGATGTCTCCTTTGCCACATACTGCTCACAAATGGGAAACCCAAGTCTCTATCCGAAATCACACCAACCCTAGGGACTACACAATTAAACTGGTTCCAACACCGACAACTCTCAGACTTCATTACTAAACATCCCAAGAGAGTCTAACTCACACGTCCTGTAACCATCTTTGAAAGCAGCTGCATCAACGAAACATTGAGTAGAGGCTTTCTCTCCTTCACACATCAGCTACTCATGCAAACGTATCACCTCTCCCTCCCCTCTTACATACAAAAATGGGAAAAAGAGATTGGCTCCACTCAAACTCACAAAGACTGGCTGAAAATTGTTTCCTATATGACGAAATCATCATCCTCCATCTATACAATGGAGATGAACGTCAAACTTCTGTACAGATGGTATTATACCCCATACCGTCTACACACCATTCTCCCCAAGCTCTCACCAAATTGTTGGAGGGGCTGCAATGACATAGGCACCCCAACACACATATGGTGGACATGCCCCATCGCCCAGGCATATTGGGAAACAATCAAAGTAGAATTTGAATTTTTTTTATCAACCAATCTCGAACTTAACATTTGATTTTTCCTCTTTAATAAGTTCACTAAAATAAAATGTAAACTAAGACTGGCATTACTAACCATTATGACAAACTCAGCAAAATGGCTGATACCAAAAAATTGGAAAAACCATAGCCTCCCATCAATTTCAGTTTGGAAAGAAGCGACCTCTCAGTCACTCAAACTAGAAAAACACCACCCCCGCCCACAACATAGGGAACCCAACAACACCTCTTCTCCATGTACCTTCCATTACACTCCATTACCTGTAATTGACAATAGACCTTCCACCCCTAACCGACCCACCACCCATCTTTACGGCCTAACAATTCCTCTCTCTGCAGGAACCATGCAACCAGACTACACCTCATACAGCTAAACAGTTATGTAGACAGTTATGTAGACACTTTTCTTTTTACTAAATTAGAATTATTCAATAGTTGTGCATATGGCTGTTGACCCATTTAAGGGTATCCTATTAATGGAAAAGTTCTGTTCTTTTTTTTTTTTTCTCTTCTCTTTTTCTTCTCCCATCAGTTATACTTCCTCTGTTGTTTCTTTGTATGCACAGAATCATGAAAAACTGACGCATGTATAACCATTTTGCATATTTTCATGTCTGTACTGATTATACATTTTTCAATAAAGCATTTGAAAAAAAAAAAAAAAAGATAACAAGAATGAATAGACCACAAATATTTTTTAAAAGTTACCATTAATGGGGCGTGTCCATGTGGTGACCATGCTAGGTCACTTTATTCAGAGCTCCTAACAGGACTTCCACTACCCTGCTGATTTATGCAATATATATACTGTTTTTGGTAGAAAACAATTGACTGCTTGACAGATGAAGAAATCCTGAAGAGACTGATACCTAAAGTGTAAGATTCATGATTGTTAGGCCCAACCCCGGACCAACATAATCCTAGGTGGTGGCCTAGTGCCTGCTACTTCAAGCATTCTCCCACCGTGAACCAGGTACTACAGTATCTACTAGTCTACTAGCTGCTGCAGACGAGTAATTGCTTAGCATGGAGGAGCCGTGTAAGACTATATAAGCTTTATTATTAGTTTAAATCTAAACTAGATGAATGTATGCCTGACCGCATTACAACCGCACAGAGTACAAGATGGGATGCACAGATGGTCCTTTGGCCTGCCCCAGATGTAAAAACAATGCTATTACAATGGCCTACATGACCCAGCTCTGAAATTACCTCTACGGGGGCTTCATTTGTTCGCACAGGTTCAGATAAGTCGGAGTAATCATTCCATTCTATTAGCCTACCTGCCAGAAATAACAGAATTCGGGATTCTACGGGATTCTAGCCACTCTAAGCCTGCCTTTAAACTCAATACGGAGACGAGCACGCAACACTCATCTTTGACACCGGGTTGGGGGAGAGCGGCCGGCTCCTGCGATCCATTTCTGAGATCAGCAGAGCTCAGTATTTCGCACAAAGTGCAGGAGGATGTGCAGTTGTGGACCCAGTCTATTCTCATTACCCTACACCAGATGTGGAGGAACAAGTTTGCCATCAGGGAAACCACGCCTGTGGGACTTGCAGCAGTGCCATTCCATAGAAAAGGCGTTGGATGAGCCTGGTGCGATACCAGATCATAAGTAGGGAATTGACTACTCTTTTCATATGTATGATCCAGCTGACCTGGGGAGCAGATACAGCATTCCAAGTATTATTAAACCTATCTGATCTGACTGCAAGCGTCAATTAATTTCGGACAATAATAGGAAACTTTCTGGCTTTGTCGTATTAAGGTCGTATAGATATAATTGACTGTTATTTTTTTCTCTTCACTGGCTCTAGTTACAAGTTGGTCCGCAAAAGGTCAAAAGTGCTTGTTTTTTTTCAATGCAGTTAGAATTCAGACTCCGACTGACCAAGTTATTAAAACATAGACCTGAACTTCTGCTAACTCACTAGGCAACTATATGTATGCTTTGATGTTGACACTACAGTAAATCTCTCTAATTCATTCTGAACTTTTGTTTTTCTACAAGATGCTGCGTTTGCTCTCTTAGATGTCAATAGCAGCTCAAAATCTAGTTATATTTTACACAAAGCTCTAACACTAATAGTCTACATTATATATCTTTAGAAGGTTCTCATATTTATTTATACTACACTACTAAAAGCGGTGTTTAGCCGCTGATTTATAAGCTATAATTTTCTACTACCTATATACTCTGGGACTCAGAAGTGGCCCAGCATATTATATATTTAAACACATACCTGTATCATTGCTTTATATAATAACAGCCCTTATTTAGTATATAAGTTAATGGTGGGTCTTGGATCCCTTCTAGAAGAGGTAGGGCATATAATAGAAAATGGAGATTTCATTTTTATTATATCGCAAAATAGAGGTTTCAGAAAGCCATAGTAAGGTATATGTCTTTCCCTTTTTATGTACTTGCTGCATTATATATTGCTCAATTGTAAGTTCTGTCATTGGTGTTAGATGCCATTTATTATATGTTTTTTTATTCCGCATCACCTCAATAAAAGAAAACATAAACAAAAAAGTTACAGTTAATATAGTGCCTGATAGATTAAGTTTTTAAATGACCTGGTATAATAAACGAGCTGATTGTAATGCTCATGGGATATTTCTCTATCAGACCAAACTTGGCCAGTAGTCTTCTTATCCCGGCGTCAAGTGGAAGGATAGGAAATATCCCAGAACAGAGTGAGTTTATGAAACGAGGTAAGCAGTACTCAAGGTAGACAGGGTAGTCCTTCACGGCAATAAGATGAAGGCATAGAATGGTCAAGACAGGCAAAAGAAGGCAATCCAGCAGTATAACAGTTCTGCATGATTTGGTCTTTCCACAATCAATTTCCATTCCGCAGAAAAATCATGATTACGCATTCGACTTTTACGCAACAATCCTTTCCACACCCAAAGAGCTGTAGTTAACAGTTTTCCTGCAACATAAAAGTTTCACAAATTACTTCAAAAATACACTACAAAGTACAGTTACAGTTACAAAATTATAAAAAAAAAATATATTGCACACAAAAGTTATAAGGCCTCAAAGATATGAGATCTCAGGTGTTAGAAAGAATAAGCTGACGCAGGGATTTGGCATTGACATACATACACATACATAGAGAAACATGGATTTATATGTATAGAGATATTGTTTAACTATGGAGATAATGAAAATATTTTACATTACAATCTTATCAACATTAAACAATACCTCAGAGGGTTTGTCAATGCGATATTCGCATATAGATCTCTAGATATCTAGACATATATATAATATGCATATCTTGCAATAAATTGATAAATCCGTCCAAATATCATCAAATATAAAAGAGAAATATTTATTTAGAAATAAATAGAACATATTCATGTCAAGTTAAACAGATTACATAAAGTGAAACGATAGCAGTTAAAAAATGAATGAGAGTTTCATTCATGAAATCATTAGGATATACTTATCTTCAGAGCTATTTCACTATAAATGCTACATGGATAAAAGCTGAAGCTCCGGTCGCCATTTTCAACATTTGATTGACAGATTACTCATCTGCAATACGCTAATCGTTGTTTTCCCCCGGGTAGTCACATTTGTGCAAAGGGGCTGAACGCCCCGGAGGGGGGGGGGGGGAAACAATGATGAGTCATCTGTCAATCAAATGCTGAAAATGGCGACCGGAGCTTCAGCTATTATCCGTGTAGCATTTATAGTGAAATAGCTCTGAAGATAAGTATATCCTAACAATTTCATGAATGAAACTCTCATTCATTTTTTAACTGCTTTCGTTTCACTTTATGTATTCTATTTAACTTGACATTCACTTTAAGAAGATGATTGCTAGACATCATTTATAGGTGTTGGGGTTGTGATTTCTGCATCTTATGTTTCCTCAATATCTCGCTGTATGAGATATCATGTATATGGCTATTAAATACATATACTTATGTATATTTCCAGACCTCCCACTAATGATGGACTATACAATATCAATGAAGATAGGTTAATTTGATCTAGACCTTATATTAATTTGTTCATTCAAAAATGCATAATTAAGTGTGTATTGCACATGCACACAATAATAGATTAATTCCATATCCTCTTAGAATATTCATAAATATGTTGATAATGCGACTATTGCACTTTATCACAATATGGTATCTCAGAAACTTTCAGAAAGATTGACTCAGACACGACTGCGTGTGGCTTGGTGTAACTTTTTTTTTCTTGGATAACAAAGAAATTAAATTTCATGTGGGAAATTCACATACAAAGCACTGAAACATGTTTAGAAGTAAATTGTCAAAAATATAAAAAAATATAAAAATGGCTTTAGCAGAAAAAGTGAGAAAGTGGTTACAGAATTGTTCCATCTTTAATAAATATAGATAATACACTCTTTAATAAATAATAGAAACAGCTGATTAAATTAACTGTACCGTTTTAATGTGTATTTTCTTGACAATATGTTGTCAGTATCAACATTCACAGCTGCTGAAGTGTCTATTTTATTACTTTTCTCAGAATGTTCCAAAATAACAACTGCTGGAGATTGTTTTTTAAGGTAACTGTTAACTGTAAGCACTATTAAAAATTATTTAATATCAGTCATAATATATAGGATAAGGAAGATGTCACTATGAATATCCTGCAAGTGTACTCATAATTTGTTATTTTGGTTGTTTCATTCTGTAATATATTTTTAAAATAAAAACTTTATAAGA
Organism: Bombina bombina; assembly: GCF_027579735.1. NCBI lineage: Eukaryota > Metazoa > Chordata > Amphibia > Anura > Bombinatoridae > Bombina > Bombina bombina. Next base: position 656,934,149 of record NC_069500.1, read on the forward strand.
CAAAAATATTCCCAGTACAGACAGACTTCTTTAGAACAAATAAAGTGTAGGACATGAGGTGTCATGAAGGGCTCTTCACTTATCCTTTTTTTTTTTTTTAGTTAAATTATACTCATTTTGGGATATTTTATTTATGAGTAACTGAATATCTTTACCAGTACAGTTTGTTTATCTGATAAGAAGTTTGTAGAACTTCACTCATAATACTATAAGACATTTATTTTCACATAAAGGGCTAGATTACGAGTGGAGCAAAATATTGCGCTCACGCAAGCGCAATATTTGCGCTCCACTCAGCAATACCAGCGCACATAAATGCAGTCAGACATGGCAAACCACCTAGCGCAGTGCAGGGAGAAAATCACGCAGCTTTGGGCAGCAATAAACAAATATATACTGTATATAAATGGTAATATACATATATATTTATGTGTTTATATGTATATGTATTTATAGTGAAAACACAGTCCCCCATTGACATCTATGTAAAGGCACTTTCAGTGCTATTTATTTTCTAATACCCCACATCCCCTCCCTTTAACCCCTTATAATTGCTTTGATATTTTTTATATTACAACAAATAATAATGCTCATATTTTTATTTAATGTTATTCCACTGTCCTCTTTATTTTGGAGCAATTGGGGCAATTTATTTTCATTAACCAGAGATCTGATCCCTGGTTAATTATTTCTAGAATAACCGCGAACTTGCGGTCACATTAACCAACCACTTGTAATGGCTGGTTATTTAACGGGTGCATGTAAAGGGACAAATTTGCTCCTTTACGGGTGCACATTAAGATAGCACTCCACTCGTAATCTGACCCAAAATATATCTTTCCATATCTAGTATTTTTTACCACATAGTAATCCAGAACAAACCATCAGAACATATTTTTTATATATTTAGTTTTTGAGATATATCATTATTATTATTTGCCAGTTACATATTTAAATATTGTCAGTTAGGGATGGGTAATTAACACATATTATAGTTGACATAACCGTTTACCTATCATTTCAAATCCTTTCATCCACAACTTAGTTATGTAGCTGAGAATAATTTTCAATCCCTGATAGACCATCATACTGTGTATTAAATATTAGATCCAATCAGATCTCTAAGGAGGTCGATCTACAAATGTTAAGGTACTGATAACTGTAGCTGTCAAACTTTTAATCTAGAATATCTTCCTTTTTACATATAGATGGTAATATCACATCTCTTTCAAGTGAATTAGCATTTGGGTAGCAATATTATTTATATTGTATCTTAAAGAGATATGAAACCCCAAAAAATATTTTTTTGAGTCAGACATAGTACACCATTTTTAAAAAGTTTGCAGTTTACTTCTATGATCAAATTTGCTTAATTTCTATGATATTCTTTGTTGAAGAGACACCTAGGAAGGTATCTGGGGCACTGCCTGGCAGGAAATAAAGCTGCCATCTAGTGCTTTTGCAAATGGATAACATTCTTGCAAAATTGTTGCTATATTGTGTTCCAGAAATGGTCCGGCTCCTAAACATTTGTTCCTGCTTTCAACAAAAGCTTATTTCTTTAGATCAGATTAAAGGGACATGAAACCCAAAATTTTTTCTTTCACGACTTAGAAAGAGCATACAATTATAAACAACTTTCTAATTTACTTCTATTATCTATTTTGCTTCATTCCTTTGATATTCTTTGCTGAAAAGCATATCTAGATATGCTTAGTAGCTGCTGATTGGTAGCTGCACATAGATGCCTCCTGTGATTGGTTCACCGTGTGCATTGCTATTTCTTCATTAAAGTATATCTAAAGAATTAAGCAAATTAGGTAATAGAAGTAAATTGGAATGTTGTTTAAAATTGTATTCTCTACCTTAATCATGAAAGAAAATGTTTGGGTATAGTGCCCTTTAACTCAATTATCTGAAAACAATGATACCATTAACTAAAAAAAATGGAAATGTGATTTTTTGTTTTTTATTATTTAAGTTTAAATATAATTAAGGCTGTTTTTGTAACTCCATATGTTTATTATAATGTTTTTAGGATCCATCTACAGAAAAACTGCTGAATACTTTTGGCATAGATTTGGTTCTGACATACTGTAGTTTCTTGATGGTGTGTGATGTAAGCAAATCTATCACTGATGACATCATATAATGCACAATGCCATTGATGATGGAGATGATGGCAGAGGCGATGACATTTATTATGTTATTGATGATGTAATTGGCGATAACATCAATTATGTTACAAACTTTATTATGGGGTGGGTGTTTAAGATAGATTTTTGTCCATTACTATGCATACATACAACAGCCTATGGGAAATTAGAATTTCTTTAAAAATAAGGTTATAAATATAAAGGCAAGGTTATAAATGTTAAAAAACAGGTTCTCAATAGATATCTAATTAAAGAATAAAAATGTGAAAACACATGTAAAAAGATATCTGGGGTTAATTACTAAACATTGGTGAGTTATTAAAGGGACGGTAAACACCTTGAGATTTTTTATATAAAATGCTTAGTTATGGATAATAAAGCAACTTTGCTATATATTTTAATTAATTATTTTGCCCAATTTCATGTAATTTAGCTCAGAAATTGAGCAATTTCTGGTTCTCAGAACTTGAAATGCACCTTGCTGACTTCAAGGATATTTCTGCTTCACATTTGTCCCTAATTGGCTTTATCACATAACACATGCAAAACAATGCATTTTCTACTAACATTCAGCTAGATTATAAGTTTGTGTGTTCGTCTTTTAATGCTGAAAATATGGTATTTTCAGCGTTAAAACAGCAACGCAGTCATTACGAGTCTTGTCGGTATAGGTGTACTGCAAGCCTTTTAGCCTGTAATGCAACTTCAGTACCGCGCTCGTAAAAATGACTTTTTTTAATTGGATTTCCATAGTGCCGGTATTATGAGTTTTGCGGTGAGGCTAAAAAGCGAGCATTACACTCTAAAACGTCAAGATCCGTAACGCCATCTAAAGTCAGTAGTTATGAGTTTTACGCTACAAAGCTGTAACATAAAACTCATAACTAATGTGTTAAAAAGTACACTAACACCGATAAACTACCTATTAACCCCTAAACCAAAGCCCTCCTGCATCGCAAACAATAAATTAAATGTATTAACCCCTAATCTGCTGCTCCCGATATCGCTGCCACTAATAAAATTTATTAAACCCTATTCCGCCGCTCCCCGACATTGTCACCACTATACTAAAGTTATTAACCCCTAAACCGCCACCCTCCCGCATTGCAAACACTATTTAAATATTATTAACCCCTAATCTGCCATCTTCCCACATCGCCCCCACTATACTAAATTTATTAAGCCCTACACCGCCTCCAATATAATAAACATATTAACCCCTAAACCGAAAGCCCCCTCACAACGAAATATAACAAATTAAACTATTAACCCCTAAACCGAAAGTCCCCCACATCGCGATAAACTAATTTAAACTAGTAACCCCTAAACCTAACCCTAACGTTACCCTAACCCTAACACCCCATAACTTTAGCATAATTAAAATATAGCTAAATTAAACTTAAAATTATTAACTAAATAAACCTATTAACCCCTAAGCCGCCAGCCCCCACATTGCAACAACCTAAATTAAACTATGAACCCCTAACCCTAATGTAACCCTAACCCTAACGTAACCCTAACCCTAACACTCCCTAACTTGAACATTATTAAAATATATCTAAATTAAACTTACAATTATTAACTAAATAAAACCTATTTAAAACTAAATACTTACCTGTGAAATAAAACCTAAGCTAGCTACAATATAACTAATAGTTATTATTAACACTATTTAAATATTAAATATTAACATCAAGTGACAGCACTACCTTTCAGAAAAATCCTTACATATAAGCACGGGATAGAGTTTATAATTCTCCACAGAAAGGGCCCCCAAAAGACCCTTTTAAGGGCCCTTGGCAGTTTATTTTAGATTAGGCTTTTTTATTTTGGGGTGTTTTTTTTCTCAAGAGTATTAGAATAGGAATAATTTTATTTTTTTGGGATAATTTCGTTTTTTGTTTTTTTTGTAATGCTATTTTTTTTTTTTTTGTACTGCTAGTTTTTTTTATTTTTTGTAATGGTAGGTTTATACATTTTTTGTAATTTTAGGTTTTAGTGTAAGGTAGCTTAGGTTTTATTTGACAGGTAATTTTGTATTTATTTTACCTAGGTAGTTATTAAATAGTTAATAACTAATTACTAACTAGTCTACATAGTTAAAATAAATACAAACTTACCTGTGAAATAAAAATAAACTATTAGTTATATTGTAGCTTGCTTAGGTTTTATTTTTAAAGGGACACTGAACCCACATTTTTTTCTTTAATGATTCAGATAGAGCATGCAATTTTAATCAACTTTCTAATTTACTCCTATTATCAATTTTTCTTTGTTCTCTTGCTTTGTTTATTTTAAAAGCAGGAATGTAAATCTTAGCAGCTAGCCCATTTTATGTTCAGCACCATGGATAGCGCTTGCTTATTGGAGGATTACATTTACCCACCAATAAGCAAGCATAACCCAGGTTCTCAACCAAAAATGGGCCGGCTCCTATGCATCACATTCCTGGTTTTTAAATAAAGATAGCAAAAGAACGAAGAAAAATTGATAATAGGAGTAAATTAGAAAGTTGCTTAAAATTGCATGCTCTATCTGAATCATGAAAGAAAAAAATTGGGTTTAGTGTCCCTTTAAATATGTATTATTTAGTTAATAATTGTAAGTTTAATTTAGATCTATTTTAATTATGTTAAAGTTAGGGGGTGTTAGGTTTACGTTAGGGTTAGGTTTAATGGTTATTATAGTTTAATTTAGGTTGTTGCGATGTGGGGGGCTGGTGGCTTAGGGGTTAATAGGTTTATTAAGTTAATAATTGTAAGTTTAATTTAGCTCTATTAATGTTAAAGTTAGGGGGTGTTAGGGTTAGAGTTACGTTAAGGGTTACGTTAGGGTTAGGGGTTAATAGTTTAATTTAGGTTGTTGCAATGTGGGGGGCTGGCGGTTTAGGGGTTAATAGGTTTATATAGTGGTAGTTATGAGGGAGGCCAGAGGTTTAGGGGTTAATAGCTTTATTTAGTTGCAGCGATGTCGGGGAGCGGCAGAATAGAGGTTAATATATTTATTATAGTGTGGGCGATGTTGGGGTGCGGCGGAATAGGGGTTAATAACTTTAATATAGTGGCGGCGATATCGGGAGCGGCAGATTAGGGATTGATAACTTTAGGCAGGCATCAGCGATGTCAGGGGCAGCAGATTAGGGGTGTTTAGACTCAGGGTTTATGTTAAGGTGTTAGGTTTAAACTGTATTTTCTTTTTTCCCATATACATCAATGGGGCTGCGTTACGGATCTTTTCTTTCCGCAATTGCAGGTGTTTTTTATGGCCTGCTCTCCCCATTGATGTCTATGGGGAAAGCATGCACGAGCACGTCAAATCAGCGCTTGTTTTTGGTGCGGTATGGAGCTTAAAAACCCCATATCGCCTGCACAAGCCTGTTTTTTTAAAACTTGTAATGGCAGCACTATAGGGGATTAAATAACGCCACGTTTGTTACGTTCGTTAATTTCCCTATAGCGCTCAAAACTCGTAATCTAGTTGATTATGATCTAAATATGTATAGTTTAGAGGATAGAAGGGAAAGAGGTGACATGATAGAAACCTTCAAACATATGAAGGGACTTAATAAATTTGAAGTTAAAAGCATTTTTCACAAACAAATAAATGCCAAAACAAGGGGTCACAATCTAAAGTTAGAGGGTAGCAGATTCAGGAGAAATTTGAGGAAGCATTTTTTTTTTACAGAAAGGGTGGTGGATTCATGGAATAAACTTCCATTTGAGGTGGTAAACACAAAGACTGTAAAGGAATTCAAAAATGCCTGGGACATACATACGGCTATCCTAAGGAAAAAGTAACATGTAATATGGATAAACTTGATGGGCCTTTTTGGTTCTTATCTACCGTCAAATTCTATATTTCTATTATGACTGTGGCTAGCCTTGTTGTCTGTGGACTAAAGTCTAGTGTGGTTCCACCAAATAAGACAGAATATGGGTGGAGTTTTGCTATAGAAAAATAATTGCAGTAAAAAGGTTGTTTAAATGTTTTAAAATGTTAAGATGTGGCTATGTTATTCTATAGCAACATAACAGAAATGTATTGTTTTAAAATGTGTTTACTATCCCTTTAACTTTGTACCCATTCCTTTAAAATGAGTAAGAAAAATGAAAAAAAAACTAAATAGCATAGCTAAACACCTTTGCTATCTTAAATGTGTTGACGTATTATTGCTGTTGGGGCAGTCGGTGTTATATAGGAAAAATAAATAGGCTACATTTATGAAGCTGCAGATACAGCTTTGGAGCCTTAATGGTTCAGGCTCAATGCTAGTTATGTGCCCTTCAAAGGATTGCAGAGTTAAATCATTGTGTTCAAATCTGACTTTGATGATTGATAAGCTCTTCTCTCATGCAATTGGCTGTGTGACAGCGGGTGGGGGGGGCATGGCTGCACAAGCAGTTGCTTATGCAAAGGTAAATGAGGGAAGTAAAGGTGCTCTCATTGTTGGGTACATACATTCCTGTCTGGCAACCTTTTTTTGCCTGGAATATTGTAAATGGGTCCAATGATGTATTTCATTTCAGTGTCAGTAATTGTATCATTGCTGGTGTCTGAGTGCTAGGAAGGTTTGGGTGCAAGCTTTGAAGGAAGTGACTTTATACAGAGTATCTAATGCTATGTGTTGTGGCATTCTTTGTACATGGTCATGAAGCCTCTTGTAATTGCATCCATGCTGCATTTAACTAATTCTGAATGGGGCTAATATACGTTAGTGATGTAGAACATCACATTATTTGTCTTAATGTGTCCTCAGTTCCATATTAAATAATAAATATTACCACTCCAAGAGGCACAGAGGTAGTTTACATGTGAATGCTTGTTTTGTATGAGATATTAATATTATTATTTTTATATATAACATACATTTTTATCTTCAGCTAACACAAACAATAAAAGAAAAACATTAATCAACTTCAGTGATTTATCTCTAATGCATTCCAGAAACTCAATGTTCAGGGTATAATGAAAAACAGCATGTGACAAGAGACGATTCTAATGTTTATAAAGTACATTTTATATGTTTTACATATTTCAATTTTTGTTTAAATGGAATCTATCATAGGATAAAATTAATTAATTTAAATTGAGTTTTATAAAAAAAAATATATATATGAGCTTTTTATTTCTTTTAGTCATTGTCTATACACTCTGATTTTGCTTAAACATTCTCTATTCTATTTTGAAAGCTTTACTTTTTCTCCTTGTGAATTAATATAGCTGCACCTTTTTTGTTAGGACGTCACCTTTGTCTGCCACCCACAAAGAGAGAGAATATGAATGAAAGAAGAATGAACTGCAGAACCTGCTAAAATTATTGTGTTGAAAAGAAGCAGCATGAAGACCAGAGCAAGGAGAGGAAACAATTCTCTTTTCTTAGCCAACAGTTATTGGGACAGTTAAAGAGCACATAAAACATACTGAATGCTTTATTACATTATGGTATTGATAGTTCAATTAAATATATTTATAATGGCTTCATATATATTACATCCAGAATAAGCACTATATGCCGTTTAAAAAAAATATGTCTTAGACTTTTAAATATGTAAGGGAAATACATAGAAAAATAATTATAAATATAAACTCCATGTTAAGTTTTTAATATTTTCTGCTACTTGCATGTAAGAAAGTGCCAGCTAGTATCTGCTTCTGTTTATTTTGTTTATATTTTGAGGTAATTCCCTAGTGGATTATTGTATTCTACCCGTTTCCCTGGATGTGCAAACAGATTTTTCAAGAGTGCTTTGAGAAAAGAACCCAGTTTATTCTGAAACTGCTGCCAGGTGCACCAGATATTCACCCAATCTACTGTAAAAGTTTGCCATATTTTTTATGAAAATCGCAGCTAGCTAGAGCTACCTTCAAAAGTGCAGGCAAGCAGCCTTATCAACACTTTAACTGCTTATACCTTTCCACCCCCCTGTGCTGAGTGGTTTTGGAGTTTTAGGCGCTGATCACATTTAAACCCCACTGTAGATCATTTTAAGTGAGAAGACTCCTCTACACCCCGAGGCCACAGACTACCGAGCCAGTACAACGGCTCCCCGCTGAGAAGCCGGCAGAGGATAGAGAAGCGGTGCGGCCCGCAATATCGGCCTCAACAAACCAGAGGAACATCCACCTGTGGGGCACAGCAGCTGAGGTGAGACCGCAGGGAGGAAGGTCCGCTCACCTGTTCTAGTAGCCCAGCATCTGCTCTGCTAACCTAAGCAGCGGAAACATCCTGGGAGCTGGGTTGGGGCCTTCCTCTGGGGAAAGTGCGCCATACGTCCTGGGGGGTCACGTCGCAAGAACACAGCAAACAGTTGGGCACTAATATAAACCCTAAGAGATCCTTTCTTGGCCGGTATTCCTGCTAGATATCCCCACAGGTACAGTGCGGTAGTACCACCGGTTGTAGCTGGCTGGAAAGCATACATTGCACCCTGCAGAGGCACAAACACACACAGCCTGCATACCAGGCCTATAGGTCATATTGGATAGGCCTTAAGCTCATAAATAACAAAGAGCCTTTGTGCCGTGAGGGGACACACAGTGGTGGAGAGAGGGAATCTGGATGGCCCACAGCTTGAACAGCAAAGCAAGCAAGTCAGCTAGAGATATTTACCACAGATTACGGAAAACTGCGCCCCCAAAGCACAGTCACTTTAAGGGAGATGCCACAGAACACACCATGAGAGCTTAAGCCACAACACTGGCCTCCCCAGGGTGCCCCCCATAACCTCTACTTCAGCCCAACACAAGATATTTCTTTTGCTTCAAGCAGCTCCCTAGATCTGCAAGAACCTGAATTCCTGAAAATGACAGTGCCTGAGAAAATACTACATGCCCTACAACAAGCAGTCGGATACAATGGCTGGCAAGCAGAGGCAGCATGACAAAAGACTCAAACATCTGGCTGACATACATGGCACTGGGCCTGCAGAGGCTACAGATCTCCCCCTGCAAGATGCACACCCCATAGTCACCCAACTCTCAGCACTATTTCTGCCAAAGATAGAGCAACTACAAACAGGGCTAGACTCTCTGACCTCTGACTTAAAAACCTTCTCTACAAGGCCCACCATGGATGAACAGAGAATTACAGACAATGAGACCCAGCAAAGAGAAACTACGGCTAACATCACTCTCCTACAGAGGCAAAACAAGGCACTTCAGGACAAACTGGATGACCTGGAAAACAGGTCCAGGAGAAACAATATAAGAATTGTGGGCCTTCCAGAGTCAGTCCCGAACTCAGAGATGATTGACTTTGCAGAAAATGTCTTGCCAGCATTGCTGGGAATGCCACAATCTTTGATCCTATGTACGGCAGAGAGAGCACACTGCAAGGATCTCCTGGAGAAAGGGGAGTTGGTGGCTCTGCTGTACCCAGCATGATTGAAGATCCAGACACCACAAGGGGCGAAAGTCTTTGATTCACCCAAACAGCTACAGGTGTTTCTGCAGGCAGAAGCCCATTAGAATAGGAACCAGGGGGATGGAGATAACATTGAAGAAGACCCTGATACCTGAAATTGATAATCTAATAATTTGGGATGAGCTGCAGGTTCGACCTACTATGTTTGGACGAAAATAAACATTCAAGGGACTGAGGACTTTCCACTAAACCAGACCATGCAGTGGTTAAAGTATATCCTTTGACAAATGGGGGGTGGGGCTATGGTTTTATGTGTTGTTATACAGTTTTGTTTAAATGCATTGGTTTGATTTGTTTTAACAGTTGATGTTTGCTCTAATGTTTCCTTGTTTATTGATACTCTTTTGTCTAATCCTCATACATACCAGGGACTCAGGTGCACAGGTGGAGGTGTTCATCAGTATCCCAGTGGAACTCCTTGGGGTGCTTGTCTGTGAGTACTTTCTTTTTCCCACACAACACCAACTCAACAATAGCCAGATCACACAGGGGTCATATCTGAGAAAGCTAGACACCAGACATACGTTTGAAACTTGCCCACACACCACACTCCTTGATACATGCACAAACATGGGGACCAGGATCATCTGCTGGAATGTGGGAGGCATTATGTCTCCTATTAAGAGAAAAATCCATTTTAAAATATCTAAATGCCAAAAAGGCGGACATAGCTATCCTAGAGGAAACCCACTTAAAGCTGAGCAAACACCAGAAACTGCAGCAGGGATGGGTGGGGGAGGTACTATTTACACATTATGAGTCTAGCAATGCTAGGGGCATTGCCTTTCTTTTTAGGAAAAACCTAAACTATAAAGTCACGCAAATTATTGCAGACCCAGAGGGAAGATACATACTCTTAAAAATTCACGCTGATTTTGGGGGGTGTATGGCCCCCACACATGAAAACAGGAATTCTGGAGTTCGCTGAGAACCCACTTATTGCGGATGGCGGATGATCTGATCTTGCATACACTGTGCACAAAAAACATAGATGCCACTATAGATGCCCTTTCAGTCTCGGACCATGCCCCAATTATGGTTAAGGTTAAGATGGGACAGTTCAGGAACCACCTGGGCACATAGACCTTCCCCAGATACCTATACCACAATGCAAATTTTAAAAAGTATCTTATAGGGGAATGGCTACAATACAAAAAGGCTAATTACCAACATCTAAAAAAAGCTAGTGTCTATTGGGAAGGGCAGGGAAGGCGGTGCTTAGAGTGGTCACAATGTCGTACATAGCAGGGGCCAGGAAAAAGAAAAAGGAATTATTACTGAGCCAATTACTTAATGCGAGAAATAAATACCTAAGGAACCCCACAACCAATACAAGAAACAGATACAAAGAAAAGAACTAAATGTACAGAGGGACACAATGTTGGTGCAAAATGTGGCTAGCGACATTAATGTAAATCATGCTAAATACTACCACCACGGTAGTAAAATAGGGCACCTACTGGCTAGACTCACTAAACTAGGCACTGCCAACCGGCCTATTGTGGCGATTAAGCAGGGGGGACGCATTTACACGGAAAACACTGATATTATTACACAGAGTTATATTAAAGGCAGGAAGTGCAAGACTCTGACAGGAAGGAATTTTGGCACACGCTAGACTTACCCACACTAACAAACGAGCAGCGACTGAAGCTAAATGCACCAATAGCGTCCCCAGAGATAATTAAAATAATAGGAAACCTACCGCTAGAGAAAACGCCTGGGCCAGATGGCCTACCATCTGAATTTTATAAAATTCTCAAACACAAAATTTCAGACACACTATCGACGATTTTCAATGGAATCCTAATGGGCAAATTCACAATGTCACAAAGGTTTACAGAAGCAAATGTTTGCTTAATTCCTAAACCGGGCAGAGACCCACTTAACCCAGCCTTCTACTGCCCGATCTCTTTGATGAATGCGGACTACAAGCTCTTCACCAAGCTCCTGGCCAATAGATTGGCGGGGGTCCTCCCCTCCCTTATACACATGGACTAAACAGGGTTAGTCAAGGGTAGATTGGCGGTCACCAATATTCGCACACTACAGTTCGTGTTAACACATTATTGGAGATGTAGGGAATATAGGGCAGAAACATAACCCCTGGAGGTCTGCGTCCTTTTAGTGGATGCTGAAAAGGTCTTTGATAAGGTTTTCTGGCATCACCTCTTTTCCACCCTGGCGCAATTCGGGATTGAAGGGAACTATTTGCATACTTTAAAATCTCTGTATACCATGCCACAAGCATCAATCCTGGTCAATAGAGTACCCTCCCAACCCTTTGCCCTAGAAAGAGGCACGATACAGGGCTGCCCTCTGTCACCCCTCTTTTTTGATTTGGCCTTGGAGCCTCTAGCCATTAAACTTAGGAAAGCGACGGTGGGCCTCACAATAGGCAAAGAAACAAAACACCTATCCCTTTTTGCAGATGACATGGTACTATACATCGAAAATCCAAAAGAAAACATAGGCAAAACAATACTATTATTGAAAATTTTGCTGCAATATCTGGCTATAAAATAAACACTGATAAAAAAGAGCTAGTATGGCTGACTCTGCGAGTTAATACAGAACACCTACCATATGACTTTAGAACAGTAGGTAATACATTTAAATATCTAGGAATAACATTATCAGTAGACCCTAATAATTGGTATGAGGCCAACTACACCCCGCTAAGGAAAGATACAAGGGACTTGATTGCATGCTGGGCCAAACTTCCCCTAAATATTTCCAGTAGAATAGGGTTAATTAAGATGATCCTTTTCCCCAAACTGTTGTACCTCTTCCAAATGGTCCCCCAGGTTCTACATAAAGTGGACCTTCAGTTCTGGAACCATCACACAACTCAAAAGGGAACTCTACCAACAAATAGTAAATGAGCAGGCCAACACCCTAGGGGACATCCAGGGTAGGACAGCACAATTCATGAAAAAATGGGAAAACGTACATAAGTACGCTGAATCTGACGCAACAGCTACAGATCCTTTACACAATTAGAAACACTGATTATATACTCAGTGCACAGTTGAGGGGGGAATGGACGCTTGTCCAGAACACATAATCCAATAGTCAGGTGCTATAACACATAGAGACTTGGACGAATAGCTGGTGGCACCCCAGGGACCATACACACAAACCGGCTCCCAGAAGGGGTGGGGGTGGGGAGCTCTATATCTGAGGTTTTATAACACAGGGACAACTAGCTGGCAGTGCACTGTAGATACTTGTTTCCTAGGTTTGCCCAACCATTCCATACTGCCATTGAACAACCAACTCACTCTTGAGGGATAGTCCTCTAGAGACTCTAGACCTTTGCCCTTGGATCCCCGCCCTGACGCCGACACCTCTGCACTAGTTGATACCCCCTGACTCCCAGAAGGGAGGATTTGGGCTGTCCAGGATTATAGTGAACCAATGGACTGCCTGGTCCTCAGAGATGTTAAAGTAGGGGTTACAGGTACAAGATGTAAATTGGAAAAAGAGACATACACAATCAAGGTTCAGCAACCGTATATCTATGTGAATTGTGTTCTTGAATCTCATTGTAAGTTTTTGCCCAGTTGGACAGTCCTGTGAAAAATACTCGTTTTAGTCCAGCAAGTTGTATCCACAGGGGAACTGTGGTTTGGAATTTCTTTGTAAGAGATGTTTAATGTTGAAATGTCTTGTGAAACTTAACTAAGTTTACTTTGTCTCAACAATGATAAAGTATTTAAAAAAAAAAAAGCTTGTGGTAGAAATGTGCTTCAAAATGAAAAAGTCCAAACATACATGTGAAGAAAATGAAAAAAAATCTCTATAGTGTAGAAATCCTTAGTACAAATGATTTGTGAATCAAATGCTGCTCACCTTATTATACCTCAATGATATGAGGTATATTATCCGCTTTGGGGAACAAATTCTCCCTATTAGTGAAAATTATGTTGTTGATCCTGTGCTCCTTCTATTCAGAATTTAGTAGAAACCACTCTTAGTACAGTGGTGCATATATTAGGTGATGTTTCAAAATGATATGTTAAAAACAAGCGGCTAGATCACGAGTTTTTGTTACCGCTCCCTTAAGCCAACGCTGGTATTACAAGTTTTCTTTAAGCTAGCGTTAGCCTCAGAAAAGTAAGAGTTGAGCAAAATTTAGCTCCACATCTCACCTCGATACCAGCGTTGCTTACGGTAGCAATAAGCTGTCAAAACGTGCTTGTGCACGATTTCTCCATAGGAAACAATGGGGCTGAGCTGGCTGAAAAAAAACTAACACCTGCAAAAAAGCAGCGTTCAGCTCCTAACGCAGCCCCATTGTTTCCTATGGGGAAATAAAAGTTATGTCTGCACCTAACACCCTAACATGAACCCCGAGTCTAAACACCCCTAATCTTACACTTATTAACCCTTAATCTGCCACCCCAGACATCGTCGCCACCTGCATTATACTATTAACCCCTAATCTGCTGCTCCGGACTCCGCCGCCACCTACATTATACTAATGAACCCCTAATCTGCTGCCCCTAACATCGCCGAACCCTACATTATATTTATTAACCCCTAATCTGCCCCCCCAATGTCGCCGCAACTATATTAAATTTATTAACCCCTAATCTGCCGCCTCCAACGTCGTCGCCACTATAATAAAGTTATTAACCCCTAAACCTAAGTTTAACCCTAACACCCCCCTAACTTAAATATTATTTAAATTAAACTAAATTAATTTAACATAATTAAATAAATTAATCCTATTTAAAACTAAATACTTACCGATAAAATAAACCATAAGCTACCTACAATATAACTAATAGTTACATTGTAGCTATCTTAGGATTTATATTTAATTTACAGGCAACTTTGTATTTATTTTAACTAGGTAGAATAGTTATTAAATAGTTATTAACTATTTAATAACTACCTAGCTAAAATAAGTACAAAATTACCTGTAAAATAAACCCTAACCTAAGTTACAATTACACCTAACACTACACTATCATTAAACTAATTACCTAAACTACCTACAATTAATTACAATTAAATTAAATAAACTAAATTACGGAAAAAAAAATAAACACTAAATTACAGAAAATAAAAAAAGAATTACAAGAATTTTAAACTAATTACACCTACTCTAATCCCCCTAATAAAATAAAAAGCCCCCCAAAATAATAAAATTTCCCTACCCTATACTAAATTACAAATAGCCCTTAAAAGGGCCTTTTGCAGGGAATTTCCCCAAAGTAATCAGCTCTTTTACCTGTAAAATAAAAATACAATACCCCCCCAACATTACAACCCACCACCCACACACCCAACCCTACTCTAAAACCCACCCAATCCCCCTTAAAAAAACTAACACTAACCCCTTGAAGATCACCCTACCTTGAGCCATCTTCACCCAGCTGGGCACAAGTGGTCCTCCAGAGCATCGGTCGCCAACCAGTGGTCCATGGACCACTGGTGGTCCATGAGAAGATGTTGGTGGTCCTTGACACCATCAAGCAAAAATTAATCTCCTCTGATGGTAAATTACAATCTCCCTACGCACGTTGCATAGTACTGCGCAACTTGCGTAGCTAGATTGTATTTTTAACGCCTCCCGTCCGGTGCGCTGCTCAGAGGAGGATGCTTCCATTCTAAAGCCAACAAAGGTTGGTATAGTCTTGGCTTGAATTACTGGAATTAAAGTATGTTAAAAAAAAAAGAAAATCTTAAAACATGTTTTATCTTATTTCATTCATTTTCTTCCCTTTACCTGTCACTTTGTAGTAGCTTTCCTAATTCCTTCAGATGGACCTACATCACTGTTAGTCTTCCTCCCCTCCATCTTTTTTTTATTTTTATTAAATATTAATTATTTTTCATTATAATCATTTTATTCCACCTGAATTCCAGTAATTGTTATCCAGCAGATCAACCATATCCCACCAGTATTATAGTAATTGCCAGTAACATCAGTCATGGTTAGCTCACATCCATATTGAGAGCTTTCTGATATAAACTTAATTTATTACTCCAATGTCTATCCATGATCATAAGTAGTTTTGAATAATTCCTAACTGGGGAGGTAACTTGGAGGTCTTGTGGATCTTTTAAACATAATTCTTTTTTTCACGCTTTCTGCCTCTCTGTTTCCAGCTCAAAAGTTGGCATTCACACTTCATCTGTCATGTGAAAGTATTCTCTCAGTTCAGTCATTCAATTAGTTCATTCCAAAAAAAAAGTCTTAAAAATGTGTAAATATATACATAATGTAAACTTAGCTATGGTTTTACTAGTTATGTACATTATGTGTATGTATATGTGTGTGTGTATATATATATATATATATATATATATATATATATATATATATATATATATACATACATACACAAATTATAGAGGCTTGTTCCTTTTTTAAAAAAAATTATGTTAGTGGTCCACGGGATTCAAAAGTGTCAGTTTAGTGGTCCCTGAGGTCCGAAAGGTTGGCGACCCCTGCTCCAGAGGGTCCGAAGTCTTCATCCGATCGAGGCAGAAGAGGTTCTCCAGATGGCAGAAGGCTTCATCCAGGCTGCATCTTCTATCTTCATCCTTCCGGAGCGGGTCCATCTTCAATCCATCCGACGAGGAGCATCCTCTTCAAACGAAGTCCTTAAGAAGAATGAAAGTTCCTTTAAATGACGTCATCCAAGATGGCGCCCCTTGAATTCCGATTGGCTGATAGAATCCTATCAGCCAATCGGAATTAAGGTAGGAAAAATCCTATTGGCCTATGCTATCAGCCAATAGAATTGACCTCGCATTCTTTTGGCTGATTGGAACAGCCAATAGAATGCAAGGTCAATCCTATTGGCTGATTGGATCAGCCAATCACCTTTATTTTATTTATTTTCATTAGATCATGTTTATATGAGTGTAACTTTAAATTTCAATGTATTTATGTTGTATTTAGTGCAATTTTTTTCAATGCACTACCTTTTAGTCACACTAACCCGACGAGCGTAAAATCCAGTTGTGCGACTTACTAAAAAGGCTATTCATTGTATTACCCTGTTCGAAACATACTATAAGCTCCTTAGTCATTGGTACTATGTTCCACTTAGAATATTTAAAATAAACAACAATATTTCACCTCTGTGTTGAAGGGGATGTGGACAGGTGGGAGTTTACCTGCTTATTTGGTGGGGGTGCCCCAAACAGATAGTTTTATGGAATATAAATTTCTCAAACTTCTCCAGCTTGGGTATTACGCTACCCAAATTTCCTGAATAAGCCTTATTATATTATATATATTCTATGGATTATTTAGATTTTTTTACAGTATGTATAATATTTTTTTTAATAATTATTCTTAATATTTTTTTATATTTTATACTTAATATTTTAAGAACACGCTTTAGGATTACTAATTCTTCATGTGCACTAACCGGACACCACGTTAGACCTAAAGCGTAAAAAACTAAGCGTGTTTTACATTCCTATGTTTTTCACTTAGAAAAAATGCTATTTTTATTATTAAATTTATATTTCTATATACTGCATATCTGATAATGTTAATGTAAAATAGATAATTGTTAGTTTTTTTTCTTCTGCCCTCACCATTGATGTCTATGAGGGAGAATAAGTTAACAGGGTAGCGATCTTTATAGTCCTTTAGTTAGTGCTCGTTAGGTTTTGCTCTAACGCAAAAGTTTAACTTTGAACTTGTAATATGAGCGTTACCTGATGAGTAGTGATGTCGCGAACATAAAATTTTCCGTTCGCAAATGGCAAACGCGAATTTCCACAAAAGTTTGCGAATGGGCGAACCGCCATAGACTTCAATAGGCAGGCGAATTTTAAAACCCACAGGGACTCTTTCTGGCCACAATAGTGATGGAAAAGTTGTTTCAAGGGGACTAACACCTGGACTGTGGCATGCCAGAGGGGGATCCATGGCAAAACTCCCATGGAAAATTGCATGGTTGATGCAGAGTCTGGTTTTAATCCATAAAGGGCATAAATCACCTAACATTCCTAAATTGTTTGGAATAACGTGCTTTAAAACATCAGGTATGATGTTGTATCGATCAGGTAGTGTAAGGGTTATGCCCGCTTCACAGTGACACACTGGGCATTATTCTAGGGCCAAAGGGAATCACAGCACCAGGACCACGACGGCCCCTGCGGGGTGGCCTGCCTATGCCTGTCATTTTTTTTTCGATTAGTGGTACTATGCGTGCAAGCTACTGTGACAAAAGATATGAGTGGCACTGTGCACTTGCAGAAGTTGGCAGAGTAGACGCTGTAGGCCTGACACACATGCTTGCAGACAACTAGAGATTGTGGACAAGGAGGTTGCAGACAAGGAGGTTATGGAAGAGGATGGAGTAGGAGGAGTAGAGGAGGTGGCAGCAGGCCTGCCTGCAAGTCGTGGCGGTGTCACCAACTCCTCTGCAGAGCCACGCTTTCCATGCTTGGCAGCCATCAGCAGGTTTACCCAATGCGCAGTGTAGGTGATATACCTGCCCTGACCATGCTTTGCAGACCAGGTATCAGTGGTCAGATGGACCCTTGCCCCAACACTGTGTGCCAGATATGCCATTACTTCCTTTTGCACAATTGAGTACAGGTTGGGGATTGCCTTTTGTGCAAAGAAATTTCGGCCGGGTACCTTCCACTGCAGTGTCCCAATAGCTACAAATTTTTGGAACGCCTCAGACTCCACCAGCTTGTATGGTAAAAGCTGGTGGGCTAAGAGTTCAGACAAGCCAGCTGTCAGATGCCGGGCAAGGGGGTGACTTTGTGACATTGGCTTCTTACCCTCAAACATGTCCTTGACAGACACCTGACTGTGGGCAGATGAGCAGGAACTGCTATGGAAGAGAGACGGAGTGGCGGATGGTTGAGAGGGGGCAAGGAGGACAGCAGTAGTTGACGTGGCTGAAGATGCTGGACCAGGAGGAGGATGGCGGCTTTGAGTTTTTGTGCTGCTTCTACTCATGTGTTCATCCCATCGGCGTTTGTGATGTGAGATCATGTACCTTTGCAATGCAGTTGTACGTAGGTGGGTGTTGGACTTCCCACGACTCAGTTTCTTTTGGCACAGGTTGCAAATGGCATCGCTGTTGTCAGAGGCAGACACACAAAAAAAAATGCCACACTGCTGAGCTCTGCGATGATGGCATTCTGGTGGTGGTAACAGCATGCGTTGATTGGCTTGCTGTCTGGCTGACCCTGGGTGCTGATGCATGCTGTCTGACTGTGCCACTAGCTCCTTGCGATGACCTCCCCCTGCTTCCAACTCGTCTCCTCCTCCTCCTCCTCCTCCTCCTCTCTGTCTCCCCATCTGAACTGTCACCCTCTTCTTCTTCTCTTCTAGCGAGCACCCACGTGACATCCACGGACGCATCATCATCAACCGCTTCACTTGTATCTGACAAATCAACAAAGGAAGCAGCAGCGGGTACAACATCATCATCATCACACCATACGTCCATGTCTGTAATGCTGCCTGACTTAGACATATCACTGTTATCTACATCCTCTGTCAATGATGGTTGCGCATCACTCATTTCTTCAAACTGATGTGTCAATAACTCCTCTGACAGATCAAGTGAAGCGGCAGTGGTGCTAGTGTTGGTGGTGGCGGCAGGCGGGCGAGTGGTCACTTGGAGGTGCCCGAAGCTAAGCTGGAGGTGGATGGTGCGTCAAGGTTCCAAGCGGAAGCTGTAGAAGATTGGGTGTCCTGTGTTAGCCAGTCAACTAGGTCCTCCTCAGAACTTTTTGCGTTTATGGTACGTGGCCTCTGAACACTGGGCATTATTGTAGGGTCAAAGGGAATCACAGCACCATGACCACGATGACACCTGCGGGGTGGCCTGCCTCTGCCTGTCATTTTTTTTTAAATGTACACTTACACTACTATTAAACAAGATATGTGTGGTGGCACTGGGCAAGTGGGCACACTATACGCTGTGAGCCTGACACAAAAAAGCAGACTAATGTTTCACAATCCAAAAAGTTTTTTTTTTTAAATGTACACTTACACTACTATTAAACAAGATGTGAGTGGTGGCACTGGGCAAGTGGGCACAGTATATGCTGTGAGCCTGACACAAAAAAGCAGACTGATGTTTCACAGTCAAAAAAGTTTTTGTTTTTTTTAATGTACACTTACACTACTATTAAACAAGATATGAGTGGTGGCACTGGGCAAGTGGGCACAGTATATGCTGTGAGCCTGGCACACATGCTGGCAAGCAGGCAACTGCAATTAGATTACACAAGCAGACTGATGTTTCACAGTCAAAAAAGTTTTTTTTTTACAAAATTTACACTACTGTTACAACAGATATGAGTGGTGGCACTAGTTGGCAAGTGGGCCTGGCACACACGCTGGCACGCAGGAAAATGCAATTAGATTACACTAGCAGACTGATGTTTCACAGTCAAAAAAGTTTTTTTTTAAAATTTACACTACTGTTACAACAGATATGAGTGGTGGCACTAGTTGGCAAGTGGGCCTGGCACACACGCTGGCAGGCAGGCAACTGCAATTAGATTACACTAGCAGACTGATGTTTCACAGTCAAAAAAGTTTTTTTTTTAAATTTACACTACTGTTAAAACAGATATGAGTGGTGGCACTAGTTGGCAAGTGGGCCTGGCACACACGGTGGCAGGCAGGCAACTGCAATTAGATTACACTAGCAGACTGATGTTTCACAGTCAAAAAAGTTTTTTTTTTTTTTAAATTACACTACTGTTACAACAGATATGAGTGGTGACACTAGTTGGCAAGTGGGCCTGGCACACACGCTGGCAGGCAGGCAACTACAATTAGATTACACTAGCAGACTGATTTTTCACAGTCAAAAAAGTTTTTTTTTTTAAATTTACACTACTGTTACAACAGATATGAGTGGTTGTACTAGTTGGCAAGTGGGCCTGGCACACACGCTGGCAGGCAGGCAGGCAACTGCAATTAGATTACACTAGCAGACTGATGTTTCACAGTCAAAAAAGTTTTTTTAAAAAAAATTTACACTACTGTTACAACAGATATGAGTGGTGGCACTAGTTGGCAAGTGGGCCTGGCACACACGCTGGCAGGCAGGCAGGCAACTGCAATTAGATTACACTAGCAGACTGATGTTTCACAGTCAAAAAAGTTTTTTTTTTTTAAATTTACACTACTGTTACAACAGATATGAGTGGTGGCACTAGTTGGCAAGTTGGCCTGGCACACACGCTGGCTGGCAGGCAGGCAGGCAACTGCAATTATATTACACTAGCAGGCTCATGTTTCACAGTCAAAAAAGTTTTTTTTTTTTAAAAATTTACACTACTGTTACAACAGATATGAGTGGTGGCACTTAGCAAGTGGGCCTGGCACACACGCTTGCAGGCAGGCAACTGCAATTAGATTACACTAGCAGACTGATGTTTCACAGTCAAAAAAGTTTTTTTTTTTTTAATTTACACTACTGTTACAACAGATATGAGTGGTGGCACTAGTTGGCAAGTGGGCCTGGCACACACGCTGGCAGGCAACTGCTATTAGATTACACTAGCAGACTGATGTTTCACAGTCAAAAAAGTTTTTTTTTTAAATTTACACTACTGTTACAACAGATATGAGTGGTGGCACTGCAAGCAGGCAACTGCAATTAGATTACACAAGCAGACTGATGTTTCACAGTCAAAATTACACAGGCAAAAAAAAAAGACTGATGTTCTAGCCCTAAAAAGGGCTTTTTGGGGTGCTGTCCTTACAGCAGAGATCAGATGAGTCCTTCAGGACTGTAGTGGACACTGAATACACTAGCGTAGCTATCAATTTCCCTATAAAATCATCAGCAGCTACACTATCCCTCCTCTCACTATGAATGCAGGATCATAATGAATCTAAAATGGCTGCTGTTCAGGAGCTGGGAGGGTCTGGGAGGGAGTGCCTGCTGCTGATTGGCTGAAATGTGTCTGCAGACTGTGAGATACAGGGTCAAAGTTTGCTCAATGATGACGAATAGGGGGGGATCGAACATAGCATATGTTTGCCCACCGCTGCGAACGCGGACAAGCTATGTTTGCCGGGAACTATTCGCCGGCGAACAATTCACAACATCACTACTGACGAGCCAAAAGCTCACTTCTAGCAAAGATTATGCTCAAGCAAAAGTGCTAAATAGCACTCCACTTTTAATGTTGCCTTTTATAAAAATTAGCGCCTAGATTTAGAGTTCTGCGTTAGCCGTCAAAACCAGCGTTAGGGGGTCCTAACGCTGATTTTGGTCTACCGCTGGTATTTAGAGTCTTGTAGGTAAGGGTCTAACGCTCACTTTCCAGACTCGACTTTTCCATACCGCAGATCCCCTTACATCAATTGCGTATCCTATCTTTTCAATGGGATCTTTCTAACGCCGGTATTTTGAGTCTTGGCTGAAGTGAGCGTTAGAAATCTAACGACAAGACTCCAGCCACAGAAAAAAACCAGGAGTTAAGAGCTTTCTGGGCTAACGCCAGTTCATAAAGCTCTTAACTACTATGCTCTAAAGTACACTAACACCCATAAACTACCTATGTACCCCTAAACCGAGGTCCCCCCCACATCGCGGCCACTCTATTAATTTTTTTTAACTCCTAATCTGCCGACCACACACCGCCGCAACCTACATTATCCCTATGTACCCCTAATCTGCTGCCCCTAACATCGCCAACCCCTACATAATATTTATTACCCCCTAATCTGCCCCCTCCAACGTCGCCGCTACCTACCTACAATTATTAACCCCTAATCTGCTGACCGGACCTCACCGCTACTCTAATAAATGTATTAACCCCTAATCCGCCTCACTCCTGCCTCAAAAACCCTATAATAAATAGTATTAACCCCTAATCTGCCCTCCCTAACATTGCCGACACCTAACTTCAAGTATTAACCCCTAATCTGCCGACCGGACCTCACCGCTACCCTAAAGCTAAGTCTAACCCTAACCCTAACACCCCCCTAAATTAAATATAATTTAAATCTAACAAAATAAAATAAATCTTATTAAATAAATTATTCCTATTTAAATCTAAATACTTACCTGTAAAATAAACCCTAATATAGCTACAATATAAATAATAATTATATTGTAGCTATTTTAGGATTAATATTTATTTTACAGGCAACTTTGTATTTATTTTAACCAGGTACAATATGCTATTAAATAGTTAATAACTATTTAATAGTTACCTAGTTAAAATAATTACAAAATTACCTGTAAAATAAATCCTAACCTAAGTTACAATTAAACCTAACACTACACTATCAATACATTAATTAAATAAACTACCTACAATTATCTACAATTAAATCAGCTAAACTAAATTACAAAAAAAAAAAACACTAAATTACAAAAAACAAACACTAAATTACAAAAAATAAAAAAAGATTACAAGAATTTTAAACTAATTACACCTACTCTAAGCCTCTTAAAAAAATAACAAAGCCCCCCAAAATAAAAAAATGCCCTACCCTATTCTAAAATAAAAATTAAACAGCTCTTTTACTTTACCAGCCCTTAAAATGGCCTTTTGCGGGGCATGCCCCAAAGAAAACAGCTCTTTTGCATTTAAATAAACATACAATACCCCCCCCAACATTACAACCCACCACCCACATACCCCTAATCTAACCCAAACCCCCCTTAAAAAACCTAACACTAAGCCCCTGAAGATCTTCCTACCTTGTCTTCACCACGCCGGGTATCACCGATCCGTCCAGAAGAGGGTCCGAAGTCTTCATCCTATCCGGAAAGAAGAGGTCCAGAAGAGGGTCCGAAGTTTTCATCCTATCCGGCAAGAAGAGGAGATGCGGACTGGCAAACATCTTCATCCAAGCGGCATCTTCTGTATTCTTCCACTGATCGGAACAGCCAATAGAATGCGAGCTCAATCTGATTGGCTGATTGGATCAGCCAATCCGATTGAACTTGAATCTGATTGGCTGATTCAATCAGCTAATCAGATTTTTTCTACCTTAATTCCGATTGGCTGATAGAATCCTATCAGTCAATCGGAATTCGAGGGACGCCATCTTGGATGACGTCATTTAAAGGAACCTTCATTCGGACTTAGGACGTCATTAGAAGAGGATGGATCCACGTCAGCTGCTTCAAGATGGTCCCGCTCCACGCCGGATGGAAGAAGATAGAAGATGCCGCTTGGATGAAGATGTTTGCCGGTCCGGATCTCCTTTTCTTGCCGAATAGGATGAAGACTTCGGACCCTCTTCTGGACCTCTTCTTTCCGGATAGGATGAAGATTTCGGACCCTCTTCTGGACGGATCGGTGATACCCGGCGTGGTGAAGACAAGGTAGGAAGATCTTCAGGGGCTTAGTTTTAGGTTTTTTAAGGGGGGTTTGGGTTAGATTAGGGGTATGTGGGTGGTGGGTTGTAATGTTGGGGTGGGTATTGTATGTTTTTTTACAGGCAAAAGAGCTGTTTTCTTTGGGGCATGCCCCGCAAAAGGCCCTTTTAAGGGCTGATAAGGTAAAAGAGCTGTTTAATTTTTATTTTAGAATAGGGTACGGCATTTTTTTATTTTGGGGGGCTTTGTTATTTTTTTAGGGGGCTTAGAGTAGGTGTAATTAGTTTAAAATTCTTGTAATCTTTTTTTATTTTTTGTAATTTAGTGTTTGTTTGTTTTTGTAATTTAGTGTTTGGTTTTTTTGTAATTTAGTTTAGTTGATTTAATTTTAGATAATTGTAGGTAGTTTATTTAATTAATTTATTGATAGTGTAGTGTTAGGTTTAATTGTAACTTAGGTTAGGATTTATTTTACAGGTAATTATGTAATTATTTTAACTAGGTAACTATTAAATATTTATTAACTATTTAATAGCTATTGTACCTGGTTAAAATAAATACAAAGTTGCCTGTAAAATAAATATTAATCCTAAAATAGCTACAATATAATTATTATTTATATTGTAGCTATATTAGGGTTTATTTTACAGGTAAGTATTTAGATTTAAATAGGAATAATTTATTTAATAAGATTTATTTTATTTCGTTAGATTTAAATTATATTTAACTTAGGGGGTTGTTAGGGTTAGACTTAGCTTTAGGGGTTAATACATTTATTAGAGTAGCGGTGAGGTCCGTTAGGCAGATTAGGGGTTAATACTTAAAGTTAGGTGTCGGCGATGTTAGGGAGGGCAGATTAGGGGTTAATACTATTTATTATAGGGTTTTTGAGGCGGGAGTGAGGCGGATTAGGGGTTAATACATTTATTAGAGTAGCGGTGAGGTCCGGTCGGCAGATTAGGGGTTAATAATTGTAGGTAGGTGGTGGCGACATTGGGGGCGGCAGATTAGGGGTTAATAAATATAATATAGGGGTCGGCGGTGTTAGGGGCAGCAGATTAGGGGTACATAGGGATAACGTAGTTGCGTCGGTGTACGGGGCGGCAGATTTGGGGTTAATAATAATATACAGGGGTCAGCGATAGCGGGGGCGGCAGATTAGGGGTTAATAAGTGTAAGGTTAGGGGTGTTTAGACTCGGGGTTCATGTTAGGGTGTTAGGTGCAGACTTAGGAAGTGTTTCCCCATAGGAAACAATGGGGCTGCGTTAGGAGCTGAACGCTGCTTTTTTGCAGGTGTTAGGTTTTTTTCAGCTCAAACTGCCCCATTGTTTCCTATGGGGGAATCGTGCACAAGCACGTTTTTGAAGCTGGCCGCGTCCGTAAGCAACGCTGGTATTTAGAGTTGCAGTGGCGGTAAATATGCCTGTACACTCCCTTTTTGGAGCCTATCGCAGCCCTTCAGACAACTCTAAATACCAGCGTTGTTTAAAAGGTGCGGGGGAGTTGCAGTGGCGTTAAATTATGCTCTACGCTCCCTTTTTGGAGCCTAACGCACTGAAAACCCAGCCATTCTGTGAACTCTAAATACCAGCGGTATTTAAAAGGTGCGGGGGAAAAAAACCATGCATAGCTAACGCACCCCTTTGGCCGCAAAACTCTAAATCTAGGCGTTTGATTTTAAATAAATGCAAGATGCAAATTATATCATGTTATTGTAATGTGAAATAGATATCTATATGTATATATCTATAGGAATAGATATACAGGTATAGGTATATACATATATATATATAGGAATATATATTTGCAATAAAAAAAATCTGTATGTGAAAAAGATTGGAATGTGAAATATTCATAACTCTTGTCGTGTTAGTGCGAGCGATAATTATTAGTTTTTTTTCTTCTGCTCTCTCCATTGAAGTCCATGGGGGAGAATAAAGATTTAAATAAATGCAAGATGCAAATTACATCATGTTAATGTTAAAGGGACAGTATACATTAAAATTGCTTTTCCCTTAATCTATTTCCAACGACTTGTTATACCAGCTGATTATTGAATGTATAAGAAATTTCAGGTTTATTTGTGTAAATGAAATTGCTGGTTTTGTGCTTTTAAACCACAGCCTATTACAATGGGTTGAGCTTGCAGGTAAAATTATATTTCATTATGTTATCCCTTTGTGTACACACACTTGCTTCCTTAACTTATATCTGTTTGTAAACCAAAGCCCAATTCTTAAAGAGAACAATTGAAAAATATAATTTCATTAGTTATCTCTTCTACACCCCACCAGGAGTGTAATTTCTTCTGGTGGCTGTGTTTACATTGCCTGTTAAGATCCTGGACTTAAGATCAGAAACTTGCAGTATAGGTATAGATGCCACAGGCTAATTCAACTATTTGAAATGCCAAAATAAGGGTAAAGGAGCTACTTATAAACAATTTAATAAACTCCAGGAGGTAAAATGGATCATTAGGAACAAACTAAAGGGGAGAAAGGTTTTAGGCAAACTGTCCCTTTAATATAAAATATATATCTATACTATATAGCTATATATAGGGCTGCAGAATCTGTGGGCGCTCTACAAATAACAGATAATAATAATATATATTTATAGTAATAGATATACAGGTATAGGTATATACAGATATATATATATAGTAATATATATTTACAATACAAATAAAACATTTCTGTATTATTAAAAACATTGGAATGTGAAATATTCTCAACTCCTGTCGGTTTAGCATGCAAACAATGTGTTTTTTTTCTTCTGTGCTCCCCATTGAAGTCTAAGGCGTAGAATAAGTTAACACGGTCACAATATTCAAAGTCTTTTGGTTAGCACTCAAGTTTTGCTCCCACAGACTTTTTACTTTCAACTTGTAACACGCGTGAAAGGCAAATTACATCAGCATTAATATTTACAGTAAGCTAGTTTGATACTTCACAAAAATGAAACTAATTCTTACCTTGTAATTAGTCAGACTGTTAGATCGTATGTCTGTCCGAATAGGCTAAGCAAGTCTCAGCATTTTTTGCCAAAATCTGTAATTCAAATAGTATCGGACCTGCGTAATAATTAGAAAATCACCAACTCCAAAGGATTTGACCAGTTACCAATACAGGAAAATTGCACCCCCATTAGGATAAATTGCACTTCATTACTGAAATAAGTGACAAGTTGGAGCCTCCTTTTTCCAGGTGGTGTGGGGGCAACAGGTAGATTACACATCTTCTATTCTGACATATTTGTAAATGAGGATAAAAATGTTTTACAATTTACTTATTTAAAGGGTGCATTGGGCATATTTTACCAATAGAATTCATAGTCTGATTACATTATTAAATTATCATCTGTTTCAAATCTTGGTAAATCTACACAAAAGCTTAACATATGTAGAAAGTGATGATCATAAACTAAATAGAAGATTGATACACAGCTATATATGTGTGACTAGTTACATATGATGTAAAAACAGCTGAATCCAGGATTTAAATATACACTTGTTCCCATATACTTTATGTTTTTTTTATTTTTTTACATACCTACATATGCAATATTTGTTAACTCTACATACATTTTTTGCCTAGTATATTCTAAATAGAACTGATTTGAAAAATGTTATCTACAGAACATTCTAGTTAATTGCTGAAATTAATAGATATTCAGGCTACAAATCTGTGGTAGTAAAGTAATCTTGACACAGTATCGAATGCAAACACCTAACACCCGCCAATAAAGATTGAACTTTTCATGAATTAAATCTCACTTTTAATTACAATGAAAAATTACTGTTTTATCTGAACCATGAATCTGGTAACATTTTACGAAATATACTCATCTGAGGCATTTCAAGATTAAATGGAAAGGGCTGTTTCATGAGCTTTTTCACTTCTATGACATTGGTGATTTAATTTATAACATTACATTTCCTCTCCTGGGTGTAGGGTAAAGGAGTTATAAAGGCTAGAGCTTGACCTATGTATATGAATTGCTTTTTTATTACATTTGCCAGTGGAAATATTTTATATCTATGTTGTTGTGACCTCTATTACTATGCTACTAGATTCATGAGAACACTTGGCAGTTGAAAAGAAAATAGGCTTGGCATCATGACTTTGCTAAGTTAACCTATATGTTTCTAAAGCATCCTGTATAGCCTCATGCCAACATCCTGAAATATTCTAATGGCTTCAAACAAAGTTACCAAACTTCAGTAAATGCCTCATAGTGTATGAAAGAAAGCTGCAAAAATATTGGACATAAACATAAAAATATTTTAAAGCTTTAAAAATACATCGCTTTTCAGTAACAAAGAAAATAAAGAGCTTGATAAATAACCCACAGGGATTAAGACATCACTATTTATTGTGCTTATGCATTGCTTTTCAATAACAATTGTATGTTGTTTTCAATAATTTAGACAGAAAAAAAACTTTCCATTATAATCAGCAGCAATCCCCAATGACATAATTTAATTTGCCACCTACAGATTTCAATTAGGGGTTCAAAGTTCCTCTATCAATCAGGGGAGGATAGGCAACTTTTGGCCCAGGGGGCAAGTACAAATCAGTTGCTCGGGTGAAGCAAAAACATTTCTTTACCCCATAGTGTGCTGCCTCTTTCTGACTAATAGCACTGCACTTGTGAAAGAGAAAATAGGTCTAGAAGAAAAAAAAGTGACAGAAATGTGCTAGTTATGCAGCCAGGCTGAGAAATGTAAGGAAGCATCACTGCTGAGGAACAGTACTGTGATTAATGTGGGTTTATGCCTAAAAATATTAATAATAAAAATGAACTGCTATGTATGCTCTGTGTTCTTTGTGCCTGGGTCAGTCCAGATTCTCCACAGATGGTGGCCCATGATGTTAGCTTGCAAATAAAAAATAAATAAAAAATGTGGATTTTAATGGTATTGTGATACCACTATACCATAGTATGGTACTAAGTAAGCATATTGAGGTATGGGATACTTTAAATTATTGTATTTTGTTAACAGATCAGTCAAGCAGTGGATAGGTATGGCTGCTTACATATACTGGATCACACACTCACAGATAGACAAATTCACAAATTCAGACAAACACCTGGTATTAAAGACATTCAGGCTCACACACAAAGGATTACAGTTACATGCAAGGACTAGCACGGAGTCACACACAGACAGTGACACATATACCCATTTACTCTTACAGGGACACGCACAGTCACTCATTCACCCATGACGCACATGCACAGGCAATCAAATTCATTCAGACACACCTGGTTAAAAACACACTAAGAGTTACACACACACACATAGATGATCATATTCTCATATTCTGACACAAACCTGGTCACAAAGACATTCAGGCTTACATACAAAGGATCACAGTTACATGCAAGGACTAGCACAGAGTCACACACAGTAACATATATACACCCACTTGCAAGGACATGCACAGTCACACATTCACCTATGATGCAAATGCACAGGCAGTAAAATTTCATTCAGAAACAATCTCATGGTCACTCACACAATCACACAAATACCCACTTACAGGGATATACACATGTGCACACATTGTATGGTTTTTGCTGTTATGTTATAATATTTCGGACCTGATGATCTAAACTTTGCCAGATCAGATGTGGTTTTTCTCACCGACCCTCGCAGGGGCTGCCCTGGTGGAATTATCGTAAAAAAGGGGCAGTCTCTGCAAGTGGCGAGATGTTTCCAATTGAAAGTAATGGATCTCCCGCTGGAAAGGGACACTTTGTGCCATGGACTGAAGTTAGCAGTGAGAAAGGGGCGCACTTTATAAATGAATTCCTGCAACTAATATAAATCACGTTACGCTGCTTTCTGCATATAGTATATTACAATCACCTATATTTTGGTTTGCATGTGTTTTTCTATTAGATTTATAAGTATTTTGAGAAAAGCTTGCCACTTTTTAGTTTGCGAGAAATAGCTGAGATCTGTAGTGTGAAAATCTTTACGCTGGGATTAGAGAGACAATTTCATATACACCCATGGAACACCCATGTTCAGCATATTTTATGAAAAAACAATTACACTTTGTATTTTCTACTTACACGTACGACTTTCTACGTGATTTTGCACATCCAGTGTCCTACATTATTATTTATGCATATTTAATATGATTTATTCCTGTGTAATTTACATACAAATTTTATGTTTTAGATAAAAATGATTTTTGTGAAGAATTTTATGATTTTTTATGTACCTATAACAATACATTATTTCCATGTGTATTTTTTTGTGAATGGTTCAGTTATTCATATTGTAAGATTTTTAAAATACAAATTTTATTGCGCACGTTTGTAATGTATGCATCACCTTTCTATACGAAAATGCAATATACGCCCCTTAGTTAGACACCCTGTTTTCAAGGTAAAAAGTGGCTTTAGATCATTCTACCAGGAAAATAGAAGTACTGGCGAGCATTCTTTAATTATCTCGCCAGCCCAGAGACCTTTAGATCATTGGGCCCATAGTGTTTTCTTCCTAGTACGTGCTTTGCCAAAGATGCAGGGCCAGGAACAATGAAATAAAATGTGTGAGCTAGTTGCTGTATAAATGGACGCTATGTCAGATAAGTTCTAAACAACCTGGATTTACAAATGCCACATATTGGCAATGAGTATTATGTTTGAGTCCTATTGCTTTGTCTCAGTAAGTAACCTGCTACAATACCCACAAGCATGGCTGCATGTAATGAATACAGTTTCACTGTGATTCACTCTGATGCAGAACTTAGCTCTGTGGGCCCAAGATGGCTAAAATGGATTCAGAGATTTCAAAATTACCTCATTGCTTTGGATGTTACTGATACAAACAGAACAAAAAGCTTTACTGCTTCATTTAGCTGTAGAAAATGAGTGACACTTATGATACCATGTCTGAAACCACTGACACATACAATGATTTTAAAGCTAAACTGACAAACATATTTTCTTCCTAAAATAACACTCAATATGAAATATAGATATTCAGACAGGCAACACAGCAGGGTGATGAACCTGTAGATGCTTTTCATACCAGGTTATGTTTACTGGCAAAGAATTGTGAGTTTTCTATTGCTGAAAATACGATTAAAGCAAAAATAATACAAAGCTGTACTTCTTGAAAACTTGCACAAATATGCACAGTCTGAACTATCTTTAAAAGCCTTGTCTGATTATGGAAGAACATTAGAAATTGCTGACAGCTGACAATCTACTTATGATCAATTTATTACAGAGTTCAAAAAGACAGTCCAACAGTAAACCCTCAAGAAAGATACAGACCTCATGTGTGTTATGCAGAAACTGTGGTGGTTTCTATCTACATAATGGGACTTGTTCAGCAATGAATAAGCAATGCAGGGCATGTGGAAAATATAATTCCTTTTGCAAAGCAATGTAGAGCAAAATTGTATCAAAAGCCTCAATAGTGTCAATGCCAAAATCCAAATACCCTATTAGTGTAAGAATATGCATGAGGCAAGCCAACACTGCCATCACGAGGGAGCGCCATGTTACTCCAATGTTAGGTTATATAATTCATGACCTTTACCTTGTAAAATACTTTTCCAAACTTAAAGGGACACTCAAGTCAAAATTAAACTTTCATGATTCAGATAGAGCAAGCAATTTTAAACAACTTTCCAATTTTCTTCCATTAACAAAATCTGCACAGTCTTTTTATATGTGCACTTTTTGAGTCACCATCTCCTACTAAGCAAGTGCAAGAATTCACAGTATATACGTATATATTATACAGGAAGAGTGGAAATAGACATAACTGAAATTTATCAGAACGAGAATAAAACAATAATAAAATATTAAAATAAATTAATTAAAAATATTAAAAAAATATTTAACATAATGTAATATATTACAATATTCTACAGTATGCTAAAAAAATTTATTTATTTTTTACTAATTTTTATTATTTTATTTTAATATTTTATATGTAATATTTCAAAAACTCGCCTTAAGATTACTAAGTTTTCATGTGAACTAACCCGACTACATTAAAATCTAAATCTAAACCACAAACGCATATTTTACATTCCTATTTTCTTCACTTAGAGCAAGATTACAAGTCGTGCAGCAAATCTGTTTTTTGCAATTGCGTGTACATTAACCCGCTTAATCCATAAAGCCAGATCGCATGTGCATTCACATATTTCCCATAGAAGTCAATGGAGAAGATAAATAGAAAAAAACAAAACCCTAATCTGTTGCGCAAACAGACATGTTCTATTAGAAAAATGTACTTGAAAATGCGAATATTTCATATTGCAAGGTTGGTTTTTTTTTAACGGAATATGTTCTATTTATTTCTAAATAAATATGTCTCTGTATAGGGATGATTTTTGGACAGATCTATCTATTTATAGCTATGATGATATTTGGTCTAGATATCTTAAGATCTACATGCGAATATCTTTGAAAATCCATCTGAGATATTGTTTAATGTGCATAACATTGTAATGTGAAATATTTTCATTATCTCCATAGTTAAACATATCTCTAGAGTCTATACATATAAATCCATGTTTCTCTATATATGTGTTTGTATGTCAATGTAAAATCCCTTCTTCTGTTTTCTTTTTCTAACACTTGATATCTCCTATCTTTTAGCCCTTAAAACTTTTGCGTGCAATATATTTTTAAAATAATTTTTATTCAACAGTATTAATATGAAAGTAACTGTACTTTGTAATGTATTTTTGAAGTGTTTTGTTAAACTTTTTTGTTGCGGAAAACTGTTAACTACAGCTTTTCGAGCATGGAAAGGATTGTTGTGTAAAAGACCATGGCCTCTAGTTATCAACGTGTCTACTTACCTGCCTTCACCGGCCCCAATACGCCCGCCTAAGCTCGCCTCACATCGCCGCCGCAGACCTGAATACGTTTGCCAAAGTTATTAAAAAAGCTGTCAAAAAGCTGTCATACAGTTGCGCACCAAGTACGGGGCGATGAGCAGCGGACTGTGATAGTTATCATTCATCTGATCTCGCTGCTCTTCAGGTTTTTCAGCTTTATTGATAAGCTGTCACTAAGCACCCACACTATACTATACTGTTCTACCCACTGTACCGCCGCCCCGGAGCCCCCCGCAACTAAATAAAGTTATTAACCCCTAAACCGTCGCTCCTAGACCCCACCGCAACTATAATAAATGTATTAACCCCATAAACCGCCGCTCCAGGACCATGCCACCACCTACATTATACCTATTAACCCCTATCCTGCCCCCCCACACCGCCGCCACCTATAATAAATTTATTAACCCCTAAATTTATTAACCCCCAATAAATTGTTTAACCCCTAAACCACCGCTCCCGGACCCCGCCGCCACCTATATTAAATGTATTAACCCCTAATCTGCCCCCCCTACACCATCGCCACCTATAATAAATTTATCAACCCCTATCCTGCCCCCCCTACACCGCCGCAACCTATAATAGAATTATTAACCCCTAAACCTAAGTCTAACCCTAACCCTAACACCCCCCTAACTTAAATATTAATTAAATAAATCTAAATAAAATTACTATTATTAACTAAATTATTCCTAGTTAAAACTAAATACTTACCTATAAAATAAACCCTAATATAGCTACAATGTAATTAATAATTACATTGTAGCTATTTTAGGATTTATTTTACAGATAACTTTGTATTTATTTTAACTAGGTAGAATAGTTATCAAATAGTTATTAACTATTTAATAACTACCTAGCTAAAATAATTACAAAATTACCTGTAAAATAAATCCTAACCTAAGTTACAATTAAACCTAACACTACACTATCATTAAATAAATTAAATTAATTAACTACAAATACCTACAATTAAATACAATTAAATAAACTAACTAAAGTACAAAAAATAAAAAAAACTAAGTTACAAAAAATAAAAAAATATTACAAGATTTTTGATCTAATTACACCTAATCTAAGCCCCCTAATAAAATAACAAAGCTCCCCAAAATAAAAAAATACCCTACCCTATTCTAAATTACAAAAGTTAACAGCTCTATTACCTTACCAGCCCTTAAAAGGACCTTTTGCGGGGCATGCCCCAAAGTAATCAGCTCTTTTACCTGTAAAAAAAAATACAACCCCCCCAACATTAAAACCCACCACCACATACCCCTACTCTAACCCACCCAAACCCCCCTTAAAAAAAACCTAACACTAACCCCCTGAAGATCTCCCTACCTTGAGTCGTCTTCAGCCAGCCAACCACCGATGGAGCAGAAGAGGACATCCGCAGAGGCCGAAGTCATCATCCAAGGGGCGCTGAAGAGGTCTTCCATCCGATAGAAGTCTTCATCCATGCGGCGTCTTCAATCTTCATCCATCCGGAGTGGAGCCTTCTTCAATCGAGCCGACACAGAGCCATCCTCTTCCAACGACGCCTACCCGATGAATGGATATTCCTTTAAGTGACGTCATCCAAGATGGCATCCCTCAAATTCTAATTGGCTGATAGGATTCTATCAGCCAATTGGAATTAAGGTAGGAAAAATCTGATTGACTGATGCAATCAGCCAATCAGATTGAGCTTGCATTCTATTGGCTGATCGGAACAGCCAATAGAATGCGAGCTCAATCTGATTCCAAAGTTCTGATATCATCCAAGTTTATATGAAAAAATCAAATTTTTTTCATATAAACTTGGATGATATCAGAACTTTGGAATATTATGTTTTTCATCACTTTTTATTATATTTGACCATGTGTCACTTTTTTCACTTGCTTTGTGACATTTTTTGTGCACATTTCTGCATTTGATATATTTTGTATATTTTAAACTTTTGAATACTTTTTTACACATTCACAGGACCCCACTTATTTTATTTTACTTCTCTGGAACTCTTATCATCTACTTTTTTCATTGACTAGATATTTTTATTCACCGTTTTCACATTTTTATACTTCTATGGACTAATCATCCACTTAATCTATTTTGATATCAATTTGACTTCATATGTCCATTTTAACATCTGCACTCTGTTACCAGTGTTTGAATCGCTTACCTTGTTTTAAGATTTGCATTAATTTTAAATAATCTGTATATCATATTGTTTTAATCATTTGTATATCATAGTGTTTTTATCATGGATCCATGAATTTTAGCTTTGTATTTTTAGGATTTACTATACCATATCGTTTAGATTAACAATCATTGCCTATTAAATATATTACCTATTTATTCTTCTAATTTATCTATCTCTGCCTGCTTTGGCGCTCCTTAAACATCTATTTATTACATTATTTCTCCACCAAGGGTCAGCTAAGGACCCTTTTTTGTTTTCTGAGGAGCTGTAGATAGTCATCATAGTCTAGCGCTGATAGACATCTCTTCCATTCTACTGGTAAGGTAATAGAGCTGTTAACTTTTGTAATTTAGAATAGGGTAGGGCATTTTTTTATTTTGCGGGGCTTTGTTATTTTTTTAGGGGGCTAAGATTAGGTGTAATTAGATTAAAAATCTTGTAATATTTTTTTATTTTTTGTAACTTAGTTTTTTTATTTTTTGTACTTTAGTTAGTTTATTTAATTGTATTTAATTGTAGGTATTTGTAGTTAATTAATTTAATTTATTTAATGATAGTGTAGTGTTAGGTTTAATTGTAACTTAGGTTAGGATTTATTTTACAGGTAAATTTGTATTTCTTTTAGCTAGGTAGTTATTAAATAGTTAATAACTATTTAATAACTATTCTACCTAGTTAAAATAAATACAAAGTTACCTGTAAAATAAATATAAATCCTAAAATAGCTACAATGTAATTATTAATTACATTGTAGCTATCTTAGGGTTTATTTTACAGGTAAGTATTTATTTTTAAATAGGAATAATTTATTTAATGATAGTGTAGTGTTAGGTGTAATTGTAACTTAGGTTAGTTTTTATTTTACATGTACATTTGTATTTATTTTATCTAGGTAGCTATTAAATAGTTAATAACTATTTAATAGCTTTTGTACCTAGTTAAAATACATTGAAATTCGCCTGTAAAATAAAAATAAATCCTAAAATAGTTACAATATAATTATTAGTTAGATTGTAGCTATATTAGGGTTTATTTTAAAGGTAAGTATTTAGTTTTAAATAGGATTAATTTAGTTAATAAGAGTTATATTTATTTAGATGTATTTAATTAATATTTAAGTTAGGCGGGTGTTAGGGTTAGGGTTAGACTTAGGTTTAGGGGTTAATAATTTTATTATAGTGGCGGCGGTGTAGGGGGGGCAGGATAGGGGTTAATAAATTTATTATAGGTGGCGGCGGTGTAGAGGGGGCAGGATAGGGGTTAATAGGTATTATGTAGGTGGCGGCAGGGTCCTGGAGCGGCGGTTTAGGGGTTAACATATTTATTATAGTTGCAGTGGGGTCCTGGAGTGGCGGTTTAGGGGTTAACATATTTATTATAGTTGCGTCGGGGTCCTGGAGTGGCGGTTTTGGGGTTAACATATTTATTATAGTTGCAGCGGGGTTCTGGAGCAGCGGTTTAGGGGTTAACATATTTAGTATAGTTGCGGTGGGGTCCTGGAGTGGCGGTTTAGGGGTTAACATATTTATTATAGTTGCGGCGGGGTCCGGGAGCGGCGATTTAGGGGTTAATAAGTTTATTAGAGTGGCGGTGGGCTCCGGGAGCAGCGGTTTAGGGGTAATACATTTATTTAGTTGCGGCGGTGTAAGGGGTCAGATTAGGGGTGTTTAGACTCGGGGTACATGTTAGGGTGTTAGGTGTACACACTTCCCATAGGAATCAATGGGATATCGGGCAGCAGTGAACATGAGCTTTCGCTATGGTCAGACTCCTATTGATTCCTATGGGATCCGCCACCTTTGGGGGCGGCGGATTGAAAACCAGGTACGCTGGCCCGGAATAGTGGCGAGCGTACCTGCTAGTTTTTTGATAACTCCCAAAAGTAGTCAGATTGTGCCGAACTTGCGTTCGGAACATCTGGAGTGACGTAAGAATCGATCTGTGTCAGGCTGAGTCCGGCGGATCGAAGCTTACGTCACTATATTCTACTTTTGCTGGGCTGTAGGGCTTGATAACTACAGCGAATCAGCCTTGCCACAAATACGCTGCAGAATTCCAGCGTATTTGAGGTTGACGGATTGATAACTAGAGCCCATATCTTGTCCTTAGAAAATAATGTACTTTTAATTATTAAATATATATTTCTATATATGATAATGTTCATGTAAAATACATATCTTTTACTTTTAACTTGTAATACGAGTGCAATTGACGCGCGCAAAAATAGTCTGTCTAGTGCAGTTAACATGACAGTGGGAACGCTAATTTGCGTTCCACTCGTAATCTAGCCCTAAACTGTTTGTCTCAACATCTTATATCAACAGACTCACTCACAAGTTCTCAGAGTTCCATGTTTGCTGACGAATATATTCATTTTGTTACTTATCATGCTGTACCTAAAGCATTGAGTGTAGAAGAAATACAACAAGCAACATTAAGTGATCCTATACTGCAAAGACTTGCAGAGTTAATACAAAATGGAAAATAGCACACAACTGAAAAAGTACATGGCAAAGAGTTGAAGTTATTTGCAAAATTTGGAAAAAAAAAACTCCCAGTGAATAATGACAACAGCATTGTTTTACAAAGTAATCTGTTATTCCAACATGCTTACAAGAAGTATTATAGATTAGCACCTGAAGGTCACCAAGGTATAATTAATATGGAAAGTTCACTAAGAGAAAAAGTGTGGTTTCCATCAATAGATCAACAAACAGAAACGTTGGTGAGAATTTGTATTGTGTGTTAAGCCAAAAAACTCTAGGAGCACATAAAGAACCTTTAGAAATGTCTGTGACGCCTGAAACACAATGGTGCAATGTGAGTATTGATTTGTATGGCCAATTACCTGCTGGAAATGGCTTGATGGTGCTTATTGATGAATATTCAAGGTACCCAGTAGTAGAAGTTATCAGCTCAACATCCTCAGTTGCAGTTATTCCTCTTTTAGACAAAATGTTTTATTTATTGGGAATGACTAAAATTGTTAAAAAAGATAATGGTCCCCAATTTAACAGCACTCAGTTGAATAAATTTGCTTCATATCTTGGAATTAAACATAGGTGCATCACTCCTTTGTGGCCAAAGGCTAATACAGAAGATGAAAGTGCCTTTGCCCTGCTCTATAATAGGATTATTAGCAGGTTGTATATTTAGTCTCTAAATTAAATGTTCCCAATTTGCAAGACGGGTACAATACATAGATATTTATTAATAAAATAAAATAAATACTATAAGTAAACAATCTAAAAAGGCAATCTAAAAGATAGTTGTGGCCACAACATATATATTATCTAAAACATATTGTAATGATAAACAATTGATGCAAATGCGTGAAGCTTGTCAATTTTGGAATATCCCTTAAACAGTTATATCGATTCTATATATTCAATAAACATTTCATACAAGACATACAGCTATGTAATAAACTTAAAGTTGCCAATGTATAGCTTCTTTAATAAATCAAAGGCAATAGTATACCAGGTTTATGTTACTGGAAACAAAATAACCAATTTGTTGAAACCGGCTTTGTGATCATTATATAGTGGTTATCCACTCTTGCAAACAGGTCTGTGATATAACGGTCTGAGCTTATTTACTCTTAGTATGGAGATATTATACAGGTTGCTACATCCTTTTTTCAGAAATGTAATGAGTACTCTTATTTCAAACAGCTTATCTTGGTTTAAAAGTTCCGTTATGGTTCATATGTAGTTCAATTATAAAGAAAAGTAACCTTTTGTCAGGTCTCTTGCTTATAG
The DNA here is from genome assembly GCF_027579735.1 of Bombina bombina. Taxonomy (NCBI): domain Eukaryota; kingdom Metazoa; phylum Chordata; class Amphibia; order Anura; family Bombinatoridae; genus Bombina; species Bombina bombina. Next base: position 656,972,864 of record NC_069500.1, read on the forward strand.
CAGCACAAGTCAAATGGCCTTTGGCTTATAGCGGTACAGGTCACAAATGTACCCTGATGCGTCTGGTGGTAGATGCACAAAAACACAGATGTTATACAGTGCGTCTATTATAAACTTGTATTCAAAGTTTTTGTTACTTATACTGACTGGTCAGGTTTAGTTCTTTTTGGGTTTCTCATATAGTTGTAGGGTTGTTGCAGCTAAATGGCAGACTTACCTTGCTGTTTCTCTTCTACCTAGCTTGGCAGGATGATTACAGCATCTTCACTGCTCTGTCCTTTAGCTGGGTCATCTGACCTCCCTAGATCCAATCCGGAAAAGGAAGCCAGTGTATAGTAGATTTTAAATTCGATGCAGAAGAAATTAAGGTTCCACTTTAGACGTTTGTGGGAATCAAATGTGTAAACAGATACACAGATGCACAAGTCACTCTTTTGCTACGTGTTTCGGCAGAGGACTGCCTTTATTAAGATCATTGATTATTAGCAGAGCTTTGTTTACACTTATGTGTTGCTCAGCCCTTCTGTGTTTGCTTCCATGTGCTCTTACTCTGCAGTTGAATGGATACTGAAGTAGCAGATAATACCTCCAGGGTGTGCAAACACTTTCCCTGGCCCAATTTCAACCCCTGTGCTGTCAGCCTGGGTGGCAATTGCCCCCCCCCCCCAGCCCACCCCAATGTAGATCATTGTCATTCAAATGCAATAACCAAATTGTGTAAATGCTGATTTACGTTTTCTGATATCTATTGAAAGAAGCAAATAAATGTAGTCTATTTTCTAAGACCTAGATTTGGAGTTTGGCGTTAGCCGTGAAAACCAGCGTTAGAGGCTCCTAACGCTGGTTTTAGGCTACCGCCGGTATTTGGAGTCACTCAAAATAGGGTCTAATGCTCACTTTTCATCCGCGACTTTTCCATACCGCAGATCCCCTTACGTCAATTGCGTATCCTATCTTTTCAATGGGATCTTTCTAACTCCGGTATATAGAGTCGTTTCTGAAGTGAGCGTTAGACATCTAACGACAAAACTCCAGCCGCAGGAAAAAAGTCAGTAGTTAAGAGCTTTCTGGGCTAACGCCGGTTTATAAAGCTCTTAACTACTGTACTCTAAAGTACACTAACACCCATAAACTACCTATGTACCCCTAAACCGAGGTCCCCCCACATCGCCGACACTCAAATAATTTTTTTTAACCCCTAATCTCCCGACCGCCACCTACGTTATCCTTATGTACCCCTAATCTGCTGCCCCTAACACCGCCGACCCCTATATTATATTTATTAACCCCTAACCTGCCCCCCACAACGTCGCCTCCACCTACCTACACTTATTAACCCCTAATCTGCCGACCGCAAAGCGCCGCCACCTACGTTATCCTTATGTACCCCTAATCTGCTGCCCCTAACACCGCCGACCCCTATATTATATTTATTAACCCCTAATCTGCCCCCCTCAACGTCGCCTCCACCTGCCTACACTTATTAACCCCTAATCTGCCGACCGGACCTGAGCGCTACTATAATAAAGTTATTAACCCCTAATCCGCATCACTAACCCTATAATACATATTATTAACCCCTAATCTGCCCTCCCTAACATCGCCCACACCTAACTTCAATTATTAACCCCTAATCTGCCGACCGGAGCTCACCGCTATTCCAATAAATGTATTAACCCCTAAAGCTAAGTCTAACCCTAACACTAACACCCCCCTAAGTTAAATATAATTTAAATCTAACGAAATTAATTAACTCTTATTAAATAAATTATTCCTATTTAAAGCTAAATACTTACCTGTAAAATAATTCCTAATATAGCTACAATATAAATTATAATTATATTATAGCTATTTTAGGATTTATATTTATTTTACAGGTAACTTTGTATTGATTTTAACCAGGTACAATAGCTATTAAATAGTTAAGAACTATTTAATAGCTAAAATAGTTAAAATAATTACAAATTTACCTGTAAAAGAAATCCTAACCTAAGTTACAATTAAACCTAACACTAGACTATCAATAAATTAATTAAATAAACTACCTACAATTATCTACAATTAACCTAACACTACACTATCAATAAATTAATTAAATACAATTGCTACAAATAAATACAATTAAATAAACTAGCTAAAGTACAAAAAATAAAAAAGAACTAAGTTACAAAAAATAAAAAAATATTTACAAACATAAGAAAAATATTACAACAATTTTAAACTAATTACACCTACTCTAAGCCCCCTAATAAAATAACAAAGCCCCCCAAAATAAAAAAATGCCCTACCCTATTCTAAATTACTAAAGTTCAAAGCTCTTTTACCTTACCAGCCCTGAACAGGGCCCTTTGCGGGGCATGCCCCAAGAAATACAGCTCTTTTGCCTGTAAAAAAAAAACATACAATACCCAAGCCCCCCAACATTACAACCCACCACCCACATACCCCTAATCTAACCCAAACCCCCCTTAAATAAACCTAACACTAAGCCCCTGAAGATCATCCTACCTTGTCTTCACCTCACCGGGTATCACACCGATCCGTCCAGAAGAGCTCCTCCGATGTCCTGATCCAAGCCCAAGCGGGGGGCTGAAGAGGTGCATGATCCGGCTGAAGTCTTCATCCAAGCGGGGCAGAAGAGGTCTTCCATCCGATTGAAGTCTTCATCCAAGCGGCATCCATCCGGAGCGAAGCGGCAGCATCCTGAAGACCTCTACCGCGGAACATCCATCCTGGCCGACGACTGAACGACGAATGACGGTTCCTTTAAATGACGTCATCCAAGATGGCGTCCCTCGAATTCCGATTGGCTGATAGGATTCTATCAGCCAATCGGAATTAAGGTAGGAATATTCTGATTGGCTGATGGAATCAGCCAATCAGAATCAAGTTCAATCCGATTGGCTGATCCAATCAGCCAATCAGATTGAGCTTGCATTCTATTGGCTGTTCCGATCAGCCAATAGAATGCAAGCTCAATATGATTGGCTGATTGGATCAGCCAATCGTATTGAACTTGATTCTGATTGGCTGATTCCATCAGCCAATCAGAATATTCCTACCTTAATTCCGATTGGCTGATAGAATCCTATCAGCCAATCGGAATTCGAGGGACGCCATCTTGGATGACGTCATTTAAAGGAACCGTCATTTGTCGTTCAGTCGTCGGCCAGGATGGATGTTCCGCGGTGGAGGTCTTCAGGATGCTGCCGCTTCGCTCCGGATGGATGCCGCTTGGATGAAGACTTCAATCGGATGGAAGACCTCTTCTGCCCCGCTTGGATGAAGACTTCAGCCGGATCATGGACCTCTTCAGCCCCCCGCTTGGGCTTGGATCAGGACATCGGAGGAGCTCTTCTGGACGGATCGGTGTGGTACCCGGTGAGGTGAAGACAAGGTAGGATGATCTTCAAGGGCTTAGTGTTAGGTTTATTTAAGGGGGTTTGGGTTAGATTAGGGGTATGTGGGTAGTGGGTTGTAATGTTGGGGGGCTTGGGTATTGTATGTTTTTTTTTACAGGCAAAAGAGCTGTATTTCTTGGGGCATGCCCCGCAAAGGGCCCTGTTCAGGGCTGGTAAGGTAAAAGAGCTTTGAACTTTAGTAATTTAGAATAGGGTAGGGCATTTTTTTTTATTTTGGGGGGCTTTGTTATTTTATTAGGGGGCTTAGAGTAGGTGTAATTAGTTTAAAATTGTAATATTTTTCTTATGTTTGTAAATATTTTTTTATTTTTTGTAACTTAGTTCTTTTTTATTTTTTTGTACTTTAGCTAGTTTATTTAATTGTATTTATTTGTAGCAATTGTATTTAATTAATTTATTGATAGTGTAGTGTTAGGTTAATTGTAGATAATTGTAGGTAGTTTATTTAATTAATTTATTGATAGTCTAGTGTTAGGTTTAATTGTAACTTAGGTTAGGATTTCTTTTACAGGTAAATTTGTAATTATTTTAACTATTTTAGCTATTAAATAGTTCTTAACTATTTAATAGCTATTGTACCTGGTTAAAATAAATACAAAGTTACCTGTAAAATAAATATAAATCCTAAAATAGCTATAATATAATTATAATTTATATTGTAGCTATATTAGGATTTATTTTACAGGTAAGTATTTAGCTTTAAATAGGAATAATTTATTTAATAAGAGTTAATTAATTTCGTTAGATTTAAATTATATTTAATTTAGGGGGGTGTTAGTGTTAGGGTTAGACTTAGCTTTAGGGGTTAATACATTTATTAGAATAGCGGTGAGCTCCGGTCGGCAGATTAGGGGTTAATAATTGAAGTTAGGTGTCGGCGATGTTAGGGAGGGCAGATTAGGGGTTAATACTATTTATTATAGGGTTAGTGAGGCGGATTAGGGGTTAATAACTTTATTATAGTAGCACTCAGGTCCGGTCGGCAGATTAGGGGTTAATAAGTGTAGGTAGGTGGAGGCGACGCTGTGGGGGGCAGATTAGGGGTTAATAAATATAATATAGGGGTCGGCGATGTTAGGGCAGCAGATTAGGGGTACATAAGGATAATGTAAGTAGCGGCGGTTTACGGAGCGGCAGATTAGGGGTTAATAATAATATGCAGGGGTCAGCGATAGCGGGGGCGGCAGATTAGGGGTTAATAAGTGTAAGGTTAGGGGTGTTTAGACTCGGGGTACATGTTAGAGTGTTAAGTGCAGACGTAGGAAGGGTTACCGCATAGCAAACAATGGGGCTGCGTTAGGAGCTGAACGCGGCTTTTTTGCAGGTGTTTGGTTTTTTTTCAGCTCAAACAGCCCCATTGTTTCCTATGGGGGAATCGTGCACGAGCACGTTTTTGAGGCTGGCCGCGTCCGTAAGCAACTCTGGTATCGAGAGTTGAAGCTGCGTTAAAAATGCTCTACGCTCCTTTTTTGGAGCCTAACGCAGCCTTTATGTGGTCTCTCAATACCAGAGTTATTTTTATGGTGCTGCCAGAAAAAAGCCGGCGTTAGTTTTTCGGGTCATTACCGACAAAACTCCAAATCTAGCCGATAGAAAATATAATATTCAGCCTTCTCAGCAGAAATCCCAGCTCCCATGTACTTCTGTGATACTCAGAGGGTTAGCATTTGTTAAGGAGAAAAAAATAAATTGGAATCCTGACTTAAAGGGACAGTAAAGTATTAATTAGACATTCATGATTTAAACAGAATATACAATTTTAAACACCTTTCCAATGTACTTATATTATTTAATTTGCTTCCTTCTCTTGTTATCCTTTGCTGAAAGGTATGTCTTTGTAAGCTCAGGAAAAGCAGAGAACATAGGTTCTAGCTGCTGATTGGTGGCTGCTTAAATATACCAATTGTCATTGGCTCACCCATGTGTTCAATTAGAAACCAGTAGTGCATTGCTGCTGCTTCAACAAATGATACCAAGAGAATGAAGCAAATTTGATAATAGAAGTAAACTGGAAAGTTGTTTAAAATTGTATGTTCTACCTAAATCATGAAAGAAAAAAATTGGGTTTCATGTCCCTTTAAGATATAGAGCAAAATTATCATATTATAAACCCTTTAAAGGGACTATAAACAACCGGTAATCACAAGACATTACAGTTGTGTTGCTATAGAATAACATCAGCCAATTTTAATGTTTTTAAAACAAAATAACATTCTTTTTATTGCAATTATTTTTCAAATAGATAAACTCTAGCCACCATTTGCCTTATTTGAAGGAGCCAATCTGGACTTTAGTCCATAGACATCAAGGCCATTATTCAAAAGTTAGTATAACACGCATACTTTTGCAGTTGTTATCTGACAAAGCCAATGATGGATATATATGTAGCAGAGTTAGCCCTGTGAAGTTGGCACAATGCATTTCAAGTATTGAGAATTAGAAATTGCTTAATTTCAGAGCTAAATTACATGAAAAGGGGGCAAAATAAATTGTGAAAATATATTTTAACTAAATATGTTATAGAAAAATCTCAGGGTGTTTACTGCCCCTTTAAAGGGACAGTCTAGTCAAAAATAAACTTTCATGATTCAGATAGGGTATGTAATTTTAAACAACTTTCCAATTTACTTTTATCATAATTTTTGCTTTGCTCTCTTGGTATTCTTAGATGAAAGCTAAACCTAGGTAGGCTCATATGCTTATCTAAGCCCTTGAAGGCCGCCTCTTATCTGAATGCAGTTTGACAGTTTTTCACAACTAGAGGGCACTAGTTCATGTGTGCCATATAGATAACATTGTGCTAACGCCCATGGAGTTACCTAGGAGTCAGTGTCAAAAGAACTGAAATAAGGGGGCAGTCTGCAGAAGCTTAGATACAAGGTAATCACAGAGGTAAAAATTATATTAATATAATTAATATATTAATATAACTGTGATGGTTGTGCAAAACTGGGGAATGGGTAAGAAAGGGATTATCTATCTTTGAAATCATATTAGTATGAAATATATTAGAAACAATGACAAAATATTATATAATGTTTCCTTTGATTAGTTAATAATTATATTTTATATTTAATGTATTTGTGTTTTGATGTCCTGTATATTCCCAAGTATCTTTGATTTAACCATTTATGTTAACACTGCTCTATGTCTTTAAATGGACATGAATATTGTTGACTACACACATTTTTCTTTTGTCATTAGCTCACCTAGTAGTAGCTGCTCTGTAACATGACTATAACTAGGTGTTTAATACATTTGCAGGGGGTAGACACATATGTTTATGCTAGAAATGAGCATTAATTTTCAGAAGAATTAGTAGTCTTCCAAATTTATATCAATTTGCCGATTTGTCCAAAAAATTACAAACAAATAAAATGGTGAAAAAAACAAATGAAGACAAATGATTAAGTGACAAATCAATTTGTTTGTTTGTTAGTTCTTTGCTAGGAGCCATACAAAGGGGCAGAAAAAGAGAAAGGAGCAGGAATTTGAATTTGATCAGCTACTTTCTTTGACGTACAGGGATCTGACCATTCATGTATCCAACATCCCCTGTCCAATCCCAGTTACAGGAGATTGGACAGAGGATGTTGGGACAGCCGTTTAGGCACTAAATGTTGATTTTCATCATACAGGCTTGTTTAATCAAGAGAGGTGGGAGACTAGGGGAAACACAGGAGCTGAAGTGCAGTTGAGTGCTCCTTGAGTGTTACAGTCATTTGCCATCTTTTTTGCCCCCCCCCCCAAAGATTTTTTTTATATCAAATTGCTATTAAAGGGACACTAACCCCAAAATGTTTCTTTCCAGATTCAGGTAGAGAATACAATTTTAAATAACACTCCAGTTTACTTCTATTATCTTATTTGCTTCATTCTTTAGATATCCTTTGTTGAAGAAATAGCAATCCACATGAGACATCTATGTGCAGCTACCAATCAGCAGCTACTGAAGATATCTATATATTTTTTCAGCAAAGGATATCAAGAGAATGAAGGAAATTAGATAATAGACGTAAATTAGAAAGTTGTTTAAAATTGCAAAAAATGTGTGTTTCATGTCCCTTTAACTTGCTCAGGTGACATCTATTGATATAAAATAAATATAATCTATAATAGTTTTGTAAAAAAAAAAAAAAAATTGTTGTATATTTGGCTTCAAATGTAATTCAAGAACGAATTTACTTAACAAATATTCTTATTGAATGAAACACATTTTTGTATGTGCACATCTCTATTATATTCAAACAATAGTGCATTATAACATGGAACATGGAACCGACTACAGAGGTTGCCCATAAATTTAACACTGTACCGAGGGCAAAGAGGGATCAACGGCTTCATTACTAGCGACTTGAGCTAGCACCGCGCTAAAGGGCAAAGAGAAGTACTTATGCTATCCGAACTGGAACTTTTCCTCAGTTTGTCTTTTCTATATTTTCAGGCTATTACACAATCTTTTGCAAGACACTCATTGGATTGAGCCTGTTTAATATGGACCTTGCATCTTTTTGAGAACTGCAAACGATATTTGTTGTATACTTTAACAACAATCACGCTCTCGCAAATGGGCTAATTTGCCCATTTGTGGGAGCGCAATAATTAACCAGCCATTACAAGTGGCTTGTTATTGCTACTGCGAACTCGCAGTAGCAATTAGCGCTCTGAAAATTAACCAGAGTTTAGATCTCTGGTTCATTTTCTAAAAGTGCCCCAAATGCCTTCAAAATAGAGAACATTGTAGTTTTTTATTTAAAAAAAATCTAGCATTTTTTTTTTACTAAAAAATAACTGCACTAGGCAGTTTGGGGCTTTAAAGTTAGTGGGAGTGGGGTGTTAGAAAAAAAAAAAAAACGGCACTGAAAACTGCCTTTACATTGCAGTCTTTGGGAACTGTGTGTTCCCATAAACCACAATGTAAATATATATATATATATATATATATATATATATATATATATATATATATATATATATATATATATACTGATATACATATATATGTATGTGTTAATATGTGTTTGTTTGTTGATCTATTTACTTATTATTTTAAATTTACATCAAATAGTCCATAGATATTATCAAAATGAATTGCAAGAATTATAGTATTCAGCTGAACACATTTTGTAAAGCTAAGAACCTTAGCATAGTTTTCTCTAAAACATTGTAATATTACAGAATGTCCTAATGATTTATTAGTAACAGTGAAAAAAGCACAAATGTTATTTTCCTGAACTGTATAAATAAATGCAAATAGCAGACATGACAAAGTAGCAAAATCTTAATTAGTGGTCAGCAACAAAGTTGCTTGGCCTATACCTGAAAGGATGAGTTGGCATCTCTGAACAAGCTTTATGCCGAAGAAAAAATGCTTTTAAATGCAATGGGTATGCTGTTATATTGAAACTCGTCTGCTCTCTTTTTTTAGTTCTTTGGATTAATTTTAACAATTTGGAGAATTAAAATGTTGGGATTTTCTCTAGATGGCACAAAGTGTTAACATGTTAATTTTTTAATTTATTATTTTTAACTCTCTTTACTAATTATGTATTGACTTATCTAAAATAGACTAATGCTTTATTTTGACAATGCACTTTAAAAAGTTTGTTTGTATTTTACAACAGATTTATTTATCTGTCTCTATATTCTTCATTGTCATAGCATTTGTACCATGCTCTCCATTTTAATTTATTACATTTAAACATATAGGGCCAGATTTCAAGTGTAGTGTTATTTAACAATCCTGGTGAGCAATAACTGCGCTAGAAGTAAGTTTTTCGCACGCGTCTGGTTGCACTCGTATTACAAGTTGAAAGTACACGGTTTTTGCTTGTGCGCTAACTCGACGTGAGTAAAAAGCCAAAATAAGAATATCGCACGCACGATAACATATTCCCCCAAAGAAGTCAATGAAGCAAAAAAAAGTGGGGGGAAAAACACCTAACATTTTACTTGTTACATCTTGATTGGTCACTAAAAGTAATTTGCCAATTTTCAAGAGGGGGGAACCTAAATTAGAATTGTTTTGATAAAACTACCTGTTTGAGGAATTGGCATTCTGCTGAACTGAGATTGAAATAGTGTCACAAACCAAGCCTCCAGACTAAAAATAAAAATAAAAGGTCTGGGAGAAATTCCGCTCGAGGGCTGTGCCGGGATTTGAATCTGTGGCTCTGTGCTTACTACTCCTGTTTGCTTGTATTTTGAGCCACAGCCCATTCTAGCAGATTCAAATGCAATAGCATGCAACTTAAAAGATCTGTTAAATGAGTATTTGTCTTACTTGTAATTACACCTGTGCAAAACACAGGTGCTCTCAATTTTGGATTTACTCAGAACCAATCCTGTGCAAAACCTCCCTATTTAAAGCTGGCTGTTAGGCTGCACATGGTCTTCACATTGTTTCTGTTTTGTCACAAGTTAAAACTTTTTTCCTGTACTTCAGTACATATGTGGAGGAAGACTTCACCTTTGTACCTGTTTACAAGTTTGTTTGCTGCCTTGTGCAATTCCTGCAATGCAGCTATTACCAGGAGAAATGCTTTACCTTTAAACCTGTTACCTATTTACAACGATGTTCTGCTTTGTGCAAATCTTGCACTTTAGTTATTACCAGGAGAAAGACTTTCTTTTTGAATCTGCATCTCTGCTTACTAGTTTGTTCCTTTCCACTCCTGGCGTATGTGGACATAACATACCTGAATAGTATAAATTAAAAATACCCTGCAAGTATTTGCTTAATCAAAGTATTTTGTTATTTAAATACATTTGATATATTTTCAATCTATATGGCTTCTACTAATCTTCATTTAACAGGGATGCAAATGTTAGATGTGCCTATTAGTGAGATATCAATAGGAAAACACCTATTGATTATAGGGTGAGTGCCAATAATATTATTTTACAATAGAAAAACATAATCTATCAAATTGTCAAAATATCAAAATTATCAGTAATAAATAAGAGGAGATCTAGTAAATCTCTCTGTGCTAAAAGTGTGTAAGGTGCAATAACAAATAATGTACAGCATCAACAAAACATAGAACTTGTACTCAAACTTGATAGAGAAGATAGTCCTCAGAAAGTCCCATTAAAAGACCCACAGGGCCAAAAGAAATCCTCCTTAATAAAGTTCCAAGTCCAGGGTAGAAATAATTCAATAATCATAGGCTGCAACCGTCTTCCAAAAACTTGATGGCAAACAAGTGAAATGGATGATCTGTAGAAAAGAAGAGGGCGCCAATAGTTCAGGATCTTTGCACACGCAAAACAAACCGTTATACTTACAAAGTATAAAGCACTTGAAAGTGCCACAAACACCTGCTGGACCTTTATAAGCTGTCCAGAAAGCTAAACCTTTGCGGCTCCGTCTCCCAAGATCAGTGAAAAAACGATCCAGATGGGATATATAATCCCCACTGTGGTAAAGCTGTATCAACTTAAAATCCAAGTGAGAATACGTGTGTTACTGCTATAAACAGAGTTCAAAAACCAACTTTATTTTCTCTTATTAAAAGCAACAGATGCTTAAAAATGTCCTGTAACAGTCCATTTGAATAAAATTATTGTATTTAAAATACAAAACAGCTTCCACAATAAATGATCAATGATCAAAAGTGAATAGTTCAAGTGGGTACAAATGAGACAAAGCACTGATCCTGTTAGTATACTGTACAGATATGTATACTTATCTGCATATCCTATGCTTCTATGTCTCTTGCAGCAGTAGAAACTTTGTTGTTCCGTTGTGGAGGAATGCAGAAAACAGCTCCGGTAGTAGGACTCTTAGTTCCAAGACCGCGAGACCGGATGTAACGTCACATGATGTGTAGCTTCGCCCTTACGCATTTTGTGAGGCTCTCCTCACTTCGTCAGAGGGAAAAAGAATAACCTGACTCCATCCTCCTGCTGCGAACACTTATACGCCTGGGAAAGGGGTGGTCCTGACTTTTTAGGCATATACCACCCTGTTTTGAAGTGTATTGTTGAAAAATTAGCACATCCGGATTCAAAACAGCTTTTTTGTATGTTAATGTCGAACAAAGTTTAAAAGGTGTGTTTATAATCAGTGACAAGAATAACGCTTGCTCAATTTTGTAGTGCTTATCCGAGTTAACACTGCCTATTATATGTGCATATCATAAATGTTTTAAAGGAGTACTGGGTGAAATAAACAATTGTTAACTTAAATGACATAAATCAATGTGTCATATTTATCTCTTTTGGCACAGATATCTTGCATATAGACAGTGCAAGGTCTATTTAAATGTTCATGAATAATATATATATATATATATATATATATATATATATATATATTTACACAAGAGCGATTCTTTCTATGGCAGATTAAAAACGAACATAGTCAGTGTCAATTACACTAAATATAATTTCACTACTGAGTGTGGACTAAAAAGAAACAATATTATATTTAAAAACTTAATAAAGCAGCAAAGAAAATATAAAATATAAAGGAAGGTTTAAAGGAACACTGCCAGATCAATATCAGTATTCAGATCTCTTGGTTTTAGGGTTTTCAGTTTATGTATCCAGAAAATCTCTCTATGTCTTAGTTCGCTAAACCTCTCTGGTCCTTTAGATACCTGTATTTGTTCCACTGTTTTAGCTTAAATTCGTCTGAATTTTTGTTATGAATCTACAAGAAATATTTTGAAACACCATATTGGAGTTCCCCATCCTTGATACTCCTAATGTGTTCCAAGCACCTAGTCTTTAAAAGTTGTTTTTTTTTTGTGACCTACATATAACAAATTACAAGGGCAATGCAGAATAATTACAACGTGGTCCGATTTACAATTTAAAAAAGTCTTGATTGGTAGTTTACTCCCTTACACCACTGCAATAATTTTGTTAATTTCTTTATTAGTGTCCGTGTGTTCACAACATACAAAGTTCTTTTTTCCACATTTAAAAAACTTTTAATTGGAAGGATTCTATCTATACGTTTCTTCCTCAGCTTAGTAGGAGCAAGAATGTGTTTTATGTTCATGTTCTTTTTAAAGGTGATTGTGGGTTTGTTGCTAAGTTTGTTAGCCAAAAGAGGGTCTCTTTGTAGTACCCCCCAGTGTTTCTCTATTATTTTACTGGATTCACAATTATATGTAGTTATGAACCTATTTTGGCACTTTCTATTTGCTAATTTATCTGTTTCCAACAGACTTTGTTTTTTGACTTGTATAAGGTCATTCCTATTGGTCTCTTTAGCTCGCCTATATGAATGTTCAATAATTTGATGTGGGTATTGCTTCTCTTTAAATCTATTTTTAAATATATCAGAGGCAATATCAAAATCTCTTTCCTATGTACAATTTCATTTCAACCTCTGAAATTGCCCAAAAGAAATATTTTTGATCCATCTGGGATGATAGTTACTGGTTGTATGTAGATAGCCGTTTGTGTCTGTAGATTTCATGTAATTCTTTGTACACAAAAGGTTATCTTCAATAAAAATGGTAACATCCAGGAAGTTAATTTGGACTTTGTTCCACTCATGAGTGAACTTTAAATTGTGTTTTCATTCAGTATGTCAAAAAACTCTAGTAACTGTTTTTCAGTCCTTTTCCAGATAAGAAACACGTTGTCTATGAATCTCCTCCATAGAACTATGTTCCTATTGCTTTCACAGTCTACCCATACTTCATCATCTTCAAAATTCCCCATATATATATTTGCAAAACTGGGGGTGAAATTAGTGCCCATGGCAGTCTCCCATTTTTGCAAATAGATCTTATTCTCAAATGAAAAAAAGTTCCAAGTAAGAACAAACATGATGCAATCTTTTATGAATTTAATTTGGTCATTAAACATCTTGGTGTTCTGGCGTCTACTCTCTCAATGTGTGGAATGGCGGTGTATGATGCGGAAACATCTAGGGTCACTAGCATATATGAGGGGCCAAAATGTATACCCTGTAGGATATTCAATAGGTGCGGTGTGTCCCTAAGATAAGAATTTAAATCAGTGACTAATGGCTGCAGAAAGCTATCTAAATATTCAGAGAGGTTGCTTGTTAAGCAAATGATCCCTAATATTACGGGTCTGCCGGGGGGCACTTATTTTTTTTGTGGACCTTAGGGAGATGGTAAAAGGTTGCTATCTTAGGAGATTCTTGGTAGAGGAATTTAAATTCATCAATATTTATAAGATTTTTACTTTTGGCTAGTTTTAAAAGCCTCAAGTATTAATTTGTGTAGATTGTGGTGGGATCTGTTTTTAGTATCTCATAAGTACTTCTGTCTGCTAGTAAATTATATGCTTCCTTAAGGTAGTCTTCCTTATCCTGGATCACGATTGCCCCCCCTTATCCGTCTTTCTGAACACTATGTCATAGTTAGCACTGAATTGTTTTAGGGCCTCTTTTTCTGCTAAGCTCAAATTATGTTTGGTCTCTTTATAGTTACTGCATAGTTTATCTATATTCTGCAGAACTTATTCTTCAAAGAGAGAGATAAAATTACCTTTATATTGTTTCGTGTAAAAAACGGATTTAGGTTTAAATTTAGTTGAAATTATGGGTAGTTCTGAAGTTTCTTCCGAATTATTCACTGGGTCAGACCCTAAAGTTTCCAATTGTGAGTCTCCTAGTTCTCCATTAAGAGGTTGTAATATTGCTAGGGTGTCTTCATCTCCCTGGGTCAGAGGTATCTTATCTTCCATTTTTAGCAGGGGGGGGGGGGGTTCAGTATTGTTTTTGGGGAAATACCTCTGAAGTATAAGTTTACGTGTAAATGTATTAATATCAATAAATAGATGCGTTAGGACCTCTATTAGGGGTGAATGATAAACCCTTTTTTAAGAAGATTAAGTTCAATGGGATCAAGTTCATAACTAGTCAAATTGAATATTTTGACTGCTGCCAATTTAGTTACTGGGTCTGCTCTAGATAATCATTTATTTTTCTGTATCTTTTCCTGTTTTCCTCCTCTACAACCTCGTCTCTTGTTTCCCTTCTTCTTTTTTTGGGGGGTTGGGACCTGTTGTAGAGTGAAGGTTTGTGGTGAGTGGTTTCTCCCCTGTCTAAATTCTAAAAAATAATTTTCATTCTCATGAACCTCATTAATCCTTTTGTGTGTGTATTCTCTAATACTAGGATTCCAGTTTGGTCTAGGGGGTGAATTTCTATATGGAGTTCTAAAAGGTTGTTGTGGATGGTTATTCCTGCAATTAGAATTACCACTACCTTGGTTAAAAAATCTCCCATTATGATAATGGTGTTTAAAATGTGTTCTATTATTTTGGTTGGGATTACAGTGAGAGTTCTTATTTTGACCACTATTGTTGGGATTGTTCCTAAAACTGTGGTTGTTCCTATTATAATATCTTTGTTGGTGGGTATGGGTATTTTTGTTGTGATTACTGTGTTTAGGTACATTCACTTTGTGTATGTTCTCTTTTTGTTTGCTTTTTAGAATTTTCCTCAAATACATTTCCACTGGTTCCCTCCCCTGGATTTATATTTGGGGTGTCTGTTATATCCCCATCCCTTTCCTGTTGTTCCTTAGCCTTTAAATATCTTTGTAATTTAGATTTCTTTTTAATTATTATCTATTGTTCAAGTTATTTTTTACGTTCTTCTATTTCTTTGTCTAGCTGAGTATAGTACACATCATCCTTAAAAGGTTCTAGTAGTTGTCTGATGTCATTAATCTCTGTGCTTAATTTTTCTATATTTTCTTCTCTAAATGTAATGATGATTTTAATGAGCTTATTAGAACACTCGTCCAGGGCATTTTCCCATTCTGTGAGGAGCTCTTTATCTGTAGTTGTAAAAATAGAACCTTTAGTTATCCTTCAACCTTTAGGTATGAGATCTAATATCAAATGTCTCAAGGCCTATAATATCATGACAGTTTTTTGTTCCTAGGCATTTTACTTTCTCAAATTTTCTTAGAAGTTCCCTAGGGTTAGTATTGGTAGTGTCAGTAGTATTTTCTACTATGTTATTTGTAGATGTAATTTTCACTGAACGTGTTCTATTTTTCTTTTTTGTGTAAAGGTAGTTCCCAAAACACAAATCAGACATTTTGTGTATCAAGCCACAATGTGACCAATAACGGAATAAATATAACTGTGATATATGTAATATTTTATGCATGAACTAGATACTGGTATAAATAACAGCATACACAGAGATATTTAGACATGTATATGTATGTATCTTTGAGCCCTTATAACTTTTTTGTGCAATATTTTTTTTTAATAGGTTTATTAGATCGTGTTATTATGAGTGTAACTGTACTTTTTAATGTATTTTTGATGTGTTTTGTAACTCTTTTGTTTCGCAAAACAGTTAACCAGAGCTCTGAAGTTGCGCTCACCCAACGTGCGTTATCTTCAATTGCGCTGAAGCATTTGCATTTACTTTCAACTTGTAATATAAGCAGAAAACCTGACGTGCAAGAAACGCCCCTTTTCACTAAAGCCCTTTATTTCTGCCTGAGGTCAGAGGGGGCTTGATTTGTACTTCCTCCCAATTTCAAACCTTTTTAAAGTTATATCAGCGTTAGAAACACGCCAGTATAATAACCAATAAATGAATTCTAGTATTTTATTGTCATCCAAACCAACACAAGAGGCAAAACCTTATATATAATAGTCCATTAACATAAAAATACATTAAAACATGACAATGCATTTTGAAATCAATTTACTGCTAGGAACATATCCAAGTCTTGTATTCTTTCCAGTAAGAATATGCTTAGTGGAGAATACAGTCCCATGTCCTGACTTGTATCCAGCCTCTTTTTTGTTTTGTAATATTATAAGCGTTCCACAAAGCAATTTCTGTCTGAATCATTAGCATTATCCAGTAGGTGTCAAATTAAATATACAATAATCCATTATCTTGCTTTCACTGTGCATCAAAGGGCTCAGTGGAAATTCACATCATGAAAAGAAAGAGAGTAAATAAAACATCTCTCTTTCTGGCCTTAGAGGAAGGCATTTAACATCAAGAAAAATCAATATTAACTGGATTGATCCTTTCAGAAAGGAGTATGATTTTCCCCCATAATGTACTTAATGCATAACATTACCAAAGTAATTATATTATTGTCTACCTAACCCTCCATATTTACAAGACTGAATGTAAACCAAGAATTAATTGTTGAATTTCAGTCATCTAGTAATTTCATAAATAGTCAGTTTAGTTTAAGTTTAAAGTTTACAATGTGAAACACTGATTTTCAAATGTTTACAATTTTGACTAACATTAAATAAATTGCTTCATTGTTTAAAAATGTTAAATCTTAAGGAATATATTTAAATGGAATGGAATATGAGAATATTTTTAATAATACTGAAAGGGTAGTAAACACCTTAATATTTATTTCTTTCATGTAATTAGCAAGAGTCCATGAGCTAGTGACGTATGGGATATACATTCCTACCAGGAGGGGCAAAGTTTCCCAAACCTCAAAATGCCTATAAATACACCCCTCACCACACCCACAATTCAGTTTTACAAACTTTGCCTCCGATGGAGGTGGTGAAGTAAGTTTGTGCTAGATTCTACGTTGATATGCGCTCCGCAGCAAGTTGGAGCCCGGTTTTCCTCTCAGCGTGCAGTGAATGTCAGAGGGATGTGAGGAGAGTATTGCCTATTTGAATGCAGTGATCTCCTTCTACGGGGTCTATTTCATAGGTTCTCTGTTATCGGTCGTAGAGATTCATCTCTTACCTCCCTTTTCAGATCGACGATATACTCTTATATATACCATTACCTCTACTGATTCTCGTTTCAGTACTGGTTTGGCTATCTGCTATATGTAGATGAGTGTCCTGGGGTAAGTAAGTCTTATTTTCTGTGACACTCCAAGCTATGGTTGGGCACTTTGTTTATAAAGTTCTAAATATATGTATTCAAACATTTATTTGCCTTGACTCAGAATGTTCAACTTTCCTTATTTTCAGACAGTCAGTTTCATATTTGGGATAATGCATTTGATTTAATAATTTTTTTCTTACCTTCAAAAAATTTGACTCTTCCCTGTGGGCTGTTAGGCTCGCGGGGGCTGAAAATGCTTCATTTTATTGCGTCATTCTTGGCGCGGACTTTTTTGGCGCAAAAATTCTATTTCCGTTTTCGGCGTCATACGTGTCGCCGGAAGTTGCGTCATTTTTTTGACGTTATTTTGCGCCAAAAATGTCGGCGTTCCGGATGTGGCGTCATTTTTGGCGCCAAAAGCATTTAGGCGCCAAATAATGTGGGCGTCTTATTTGGCGCGAAAAAATATGGGCGTCACTTTTGTCTCCACATTATTTTAGTCTCATTTTTTATTGCTTCTGGTTGCTAGAAGCTTGTTCTTTGGCATTTTTTCCCATTCCTGAAACTGTCTTTTAAGGAATTTGATCAATTTTGCTTTATATATGTTGTTTTTTCTCTTACATATTGCAAGATGTCCCACGTTGCATCTGAGTCAGAAGATACTACAGGAAAATCGCTGTCAAGTGCTGAATCTACCAAAGCTAAGTGTATCTGCTGTAAACTTTTGGTAGCTATTCCTCCAGCTGTTGTTTGTATTGATTGTCATGACAAACTTGTTAAAGCAGATAATATTTCCTTTAGTAAAGTACCATTGCCTGTTGCAGTTCCTTCAACATCTAAGGTGCAGAATGTTCCTGATAATATAAGAGATTTTGTTTCAGAATCCATTAAGAAGGCTATGTCTGTTATTTCTCCTTCTAGTAAACGTAAAAAATCTTTTAAAACTTCTCTCCCTACAGATGAATTTTTAAATGAAAATCATCATTCTGATTCTGATGATTCCTCTGGTTCAGAGGATTCTGTCTCAGAGGTTGATGCTGATAAATCTTCATATTTATTTAAAATGGAATTTATTCGTTCTTTACTTAAAGAAGTACTAATTGCTTTAGAAATAGAGGATTCTGGTCCTCTTGATGTTAATTCTAAACGTTTGGATAAGGTATTTAAAGCTCCTGTGGTTTTTCCAGAAGTTTTTCCTGTTCCTAATGCTATTTCTGCAGTAATTTCCAAGGAATGGGATAAATTGGGTAATTCATTTACTCCTTCTAAACGTTTTAAGCATTTATATCCTGTGCCGTCTGACAGATTAGAATTTTGGGACAAGATCCCTAAAGTTGATGGGGCTATTTCTACCCTTGCTAAACGTACTACTATTCCTACGTCAGATGGTACTTCGTTTAAAGATCCTCTAGATAGGAAAATTGAATCCTTTCTAAGAAAAGCTTATCTGTGTTCAGGTAATCTTCTTAGACCTGCTATATCTTTGGCTGATGTTGCTGCAGCTTCAACTTTTTGGTTGGAAACTTTAGCGCAACAAGTAACACATCGTGATTCTCATGATATTATTATTCTTCTTCAGCATGCTAATAATTTTATCTGTGATGCTATTTTTGATATTATCAGAGTTGATGTCAGGTTTATGTCTCTAGCTATCTTAGCTAGAAGAGCTTTATGGCTTAAAACTTGGAATGCTGATATGGCTTCTAAATCAACTTTGCTTTCCATTTCTTTCCAGGGTAACAAATTATTTGGTTCTCAGTTGGATTCCATTATTTCAACTGTTACTGGTGGGAAAGGAACTTTTTTACCACAGGATAAAAAATCTAAAGGTAAAAACAGGGCTAATAATCGTTTTCGTTCCTTTCGTTTCAACAAAGAACAAAAGCCTGATCCTTCATCCTCAGGAGCAGTTTCGGTTTGGAAACCTTCTCCAGTCTGGAATAAATCCAAGCCAGCTAGAAAGGCAAAGCCTGCTTCTAAGTCCACATGAAGGTGCGGCCCTCATTCCAGCTCAGCTGGTAGGGGGCAGGTTACGTTTTTTCAAGGAAATTTGGATCAATTCTGTTCACAATCTTTGGATTCAGAGCATTGTTTCAGAAGGGTACAGAATTGGTTTCAAGATGAGACCTCCTGCAAAGAGAATTTTTCTTTCCCGTGTCCCAGTAAATCCAGTAAAAGCTCAAGCATTTCTGAATTGTGTTTCAGATCTAGAGTTGTCTGGAGTAATTATGCCAGTTCCAGTTCCGGAACAGGGGATGGGGTTTTATTCAAATCTCTTCATTGTACCAAAGAAGGAGAATTCCTTCAGACCAGTTCTGGATCTAAAAATATTGAATCGTTATGTAAGGATACCAACGTTCAAGATGGTAACTGTAAGGACTATATTGCCTTTTGTTCAGCAAGGGAATTATATGTCCACAATAGATTTACAGGATGCATATCTGCATATTCCGATTCATCCGGATCATTATCAGTTCCTGAGATTCTCTTTTCTGGACAAGCATTACCAGTTTGTGGCTCTGCCGTTTGGCCTAGCTACAGCTCCAAGAATTTTTACAAAGGTTCTCGGTGCCCTTCTGTCTGTAATCAGAGAACAGGGTATTGTGGTATTTCCTTATTTGGACGATATCTTGGCACTTGCTCAGTCTTTACATTTAGCAGAATCTCATACGAATCGACTTGTGTTGTTTCTTCAAGATCATGGTTGGAGGATCAATTTACCAAAAAGTTCTTTGATTCCTCAGACAAGAGTAACCTTTCTGGGTTTCCAGATGGATTCAGTATCCATGACTCTGTCTTTAACAGACAAGAGACGTCTAAAATTGATTGCAGCTTGTCGAAACCTTCAGTCACAATCATTCCCTTCGGTAGCCTTATGCATGGAAATTCTAGGTCTTATGACTGCTGCATCGGACGCGATCCCCTTTGCTCATTTTCACATGCGACCTCTTCAGCTCTGTATGCTGAAGCAATGGTGCAAGGATTACACGAAGATTTCTCAAATAATATCTTTAAAACCGATTGTTCGACACTCTCTAACATGGTGGACAGATTACCATCGTTTAATTCAGGGGGCTTCTTTTGTGCTTCCGACCTGGACTGTAATTTCAACAGATGCAAGTCTCACAGGTTGGGGAGCTGTGTGGGGATCTCTGACAGCACAAGGAGTTTGGGAATCTCAGGAGGTGAGATTACCGATCAATATTTTGGAACTCCGTGCAATTTTCAGAGCTCTTCAGTTTTGGCCTCTTCTGAAGAGAGAATCGTTCATTTGTTTTCAGACGGACAATGTCACAACTGTGGCATACATCAATCATCAAGGAGGGACTCACAGTCCTCTGGCTATGAAAGAAGTATCTCGAATTTTGGTTTGGGCGGAATCCAGCTCCTGTCTAATCTCTGCGGTTCATATCCCAGGTATAGACAATTGGGAAGCGGATTATCTCAGTCGCCAAACGTTACATCCGGGCGAATGGTCTCTTCACCCAGAGGTATTTCTTCAGATTGTTCAAATGTGGGAACTTCCAGAAATAGATCTGATGGCGTCCCATCTAAACAAGAAACTTCCCAGGTATCTGTCCAGATCCCGGGATCCTCAGGCGGAGGCAGTGGATGCATTATCACTTCCTTGGAAGTATCATCCTGCCTATATCTTTCCGCCTCTAGTTCTTCTTCCAAGAGTAATATCCAAGATTCTGAAGGAATGCTCGTTTGTTCTGCTGGTAGCTCCGGCATGGCCTCACAGGTTTTGGTATGCGGATCTTGTCCGGATGGCCTCTTGCCAACCGTGGACTCTTCCGTTAAGACCAGACCTTCTGTCACAAGGTCCTTTTTTCCATCAGGATCTGAAATCCTTAAATTTAAAGGTATGGAGATTGAACGCTTGATTCTTGGTCAAAGAGGTTTCTCTGACTCCGTGATTAATACTATGTTACAGGCTCGTAAGTCTGTATCTCGAGAGATATATTATAGAGTCTGGAAGACTTATATTTCTTGGTGTCTTTCTCATCATTTTTCTTGGTATTCTTTTAGAATACCGAGAATTTTACAGTTTCTTCAGGATGGTTTAGATAAGGGTTTGTCCGCAAGTTCTTTGAAAGGACAAATCTCTGCTCTTTCTGTTCTTTTTCACAGAAAGATTGCTATTCTTCCTGATATTCATTGTTTTGTACAAGCTTTGGTTCGTATAAAACCTGTCATTAAGTCAATTTCTCCTCCTTGGAGTTTGAATCTGGTTCTGGGAGCTCTTCAAGCTCCTCCGTTTGAACCTATGCATTCATTGGACATTAAATTGCTTTCTTGGAAAGTTTTGTTCCTTTTGGCCATCTCTTCTGCTAGAAGAGTTTCTGAATTATCTGCTCTTTCTTGTGAGTCTCCTTTTCTGATTTTTCACCAGGATAAGGCGGTGTTGTGAACTTCTTTTGAATTTTTACCTAAGGTTGTGAATTCCAACAACATTAGTAGAGAAATTGTGGTTCCTTCATTATGTCCTAATCCTAAGAATTCTAAGGAGAAATCGTTGCATTCTTTGGATGTTGTTAGAGCTTTGAAATATTATGTTGAAGCTACGAAATCTTTCCGTAAGACTTCTAGTCTATTTGTTATCTTTTCCGGTTCTAGAAAAGGCCAGAAAGCTTCTGCCATTTCTTTGGCATCTTGGTTGAAATCTTTAATTCATCTTGCCTATGTTGAGTCGGGTAAAACTCCGCCTCAGAGAATTACAGCTCATTCTACTAGGTCAGTTTCTACTTCCTGGGCGTTTAGGAATGAAGCTTCGGTTGAACAGATTTGCAAAGCAGCAACTTGGTCCTCTTTGCATACTTTTACTAAATTCTACCATTTTGATGTATTTTCTTCTTCTGAAGCAGTTTTTGGTAGAAAAGTACTTCAGGCAGCGGTTTCAGTTTGAATCTTCTGCTTATGTTTTTCGTTAAACTTTATTTTGGGTGTGGATTATTTTCAGCAGGAATTGGCTGTCTTTATTTTATCCCTCCCTCTCTAGTGACTCTTGCGTGGAAAGATCCACATCTTGGGTAGTCATTATCCCATACGTCACTAGCTCATGGACTCTTGCTAATTACATGAAAGAAAACATAATTTATGTAAGAACTTACCTGATAAATTCATTTCTTTCATATTAGCAAGAGTCCACGAGGCCCACCCTTTTTTGTGGTGGTTATGATTTTGTATAAAGCACAATTTATTCCAATTCCTTATTTTTTATGCTTTCGCACTTTTTTATCACCCCACTTCTTGGCTATTCGTTAAACTGAATTGTGGGTGTGGTGAGGGGTGTATTTATAGGCATTTTGAGGTTTGGGAAACTTTGCCCCTCCTGGTAGGAATGTATATCCCATACGTCACTAGCTCATGGACTCTTGCTAATATGAAAGAAATGAATTTATCAGGTAAGTTCTTACATAAATTATGTTTTTTTATAAAATCATTAGTTATGCTTAATTGAACAACTTTGCAATGTACTTTCATTTTTTATTTTGCCCCTTTTCATGTAATTTAGCTCTGAAAATATATATTTTTTTTAATTCTCAGAACTTGAAATGAACCCTGTTGACTTATCAAGGCTAACCCAGCTACATATATACCCCTAATTGGCATCAATTGATAACAACTGCAAAACAATGCATTTTATACTAACACAATGACCATGGGTAGCCTATTGTCTGCAGACTCAAGCTGGTTTTGGCTCCTTCAAATAAAGCAAATGTTGGATGGAGTTTGACTATTGAAAAAATGCAGCATTCAGTATGTTAATTTGATTTATTTTGAAAAAGATTTACAGGCCCATTTATCAAGCTCCGTATGGAGCTTGAAGGGCCGTGTTTCTGGCGAGTCTTCAGACTCGCCAGAAACACAACTTATGAAGACCGCTGCTTCATAACCCTGTCCGCCTGCTCTGAGCAGGCGGACAGGAATCGCCGGAAATCAACCCGATCGAATGCGATCGGGTAGGGGCGGCGTTGCACCAGCTGCTTGTGAGCTGCTGGTGCAATGTTAAATGCGGAGAGCGTATTGCTCTCCGCATTTAGCGAGGTCTTGCGGACCTGATCCGCAGTGTCGGATCAGGTCCGCAAGCCCTTTGATAAATGGGCCCCATCGACTTAACTGATATATTTTTTGCACTAAGACAACAGAAATGTAAATACAAGGTGTGCTTTGACATACTGTACCAATGTTTTGCACACACACACACAAAATACTTAATGCATGCATAGCCAAACAGCATTTACATGCCATCTCCACAAACTCTGAGTTTGCGAATATAAACACCCCCAATAGGACGGTGTTAGGACTAATGGTCATAAGACATTTGGTCATAGGACATATGGTCATAGCCATATGCTCATAAGGACTTTTGGTTATAAGGACTTATGGTCATTGGATATTTGGTCATAGGATATTTGGTCATAGGACTTTTGGTCATAAGACAAATGGTCACTATTGCTCATACAGGGAGTGCAGAATTATTAGGCAAGTTGTATTTTTGAGGATTAATTTTATTATTGAACAACAACCATGTTCTCAATGAACCCAAAAAACTCATTAATATCAAAGCTGAATAGTTTTGGAAGTAGTTTTTAGTTTGTTTTTAGTTATAGCTATTTTAGGGGGATATCTGTGTGTGCAGGTGACTATTACTGTGCATAATTATTAGGCAACTTAACAAAAAACAAATATATACCCATTTCAATTATTTATTTTTACCAGTGAAACCAATATAACATCTCAACATTCACAAATATACATTTCTGACATTCAAAAACAAAACAAAAACAAATCAGTGACCAATATATCCACCTTTCTTTGCAAGGACACTCAAAAGCCTGCCATCCATGGATTCTGTCAGTGTTTTGTTCTGTTCACCATCAACATTGCGTGCAGCAGCAACCACAGCCTCCCAGACACTGTTCAGAGAGGTGTACTGTTTTCCCTCCTTGTAAATCTCACATTTGATGATGGACCACAGGTTCTCAATGGGGTTCAGATCAGGTGAACAAGGAGGCCATGTCATTAGATTTTCTTCTATTATACCCTTTCTTGCCAGCCACGCTGTGGAGTACTTGGACGCGTGTGATGGAGCATTGTCCTGCATGAAAATCATGTTTTTCTTGAAGGATGCAGACTTCTTCCTGTACCACTGCTTGAAGAAGGTGTCTTCCAGAAACTGGTAGTAGGACTGGGAGTTGAGCTTGACTCCATCCTCAACCCGAAAAGGCCCCACAAGCTCATCTTTGATGATACCAGCCCAAACCAGTACTCCACCTCCACCTTGCTGTCATCTGAGTCGGACTGGAGCTCTCTGCCCTTTACCAATCCAGCCACGGGCCCATCCATCTGGCCCATCAAGACTCACTCTCATTTCATCAGTCCATAAAACCTTAGAAAAATCAGTCTTGAGATATTTCTTGGCCCAGTCTTGACGTTTCAGCTTGTGTGTCTTGTTCAGTGGTGGTCGTCTTTCAGCCTTTCTTACCTTGGCCATGTCTCTGAGTATTGCACACCTTGTGCTTTTGGGCACTCCAGTGATGTTGAAGCTCTGAAATATGGCCAAACTGGTGGCAAGTGGCATCTTGGCAGCTGCACGCTTGACTTTTCTCAGTTCATGGGCAGTTATTTTGCGCCTTGGGTTTTCCACACGCTTCTTGCGACCCTGTTGACTATTTTGAATGAAACGCTTGATTGTTTGATGATCACGCTTCAGAAGCTTTGCAATTTTAAGAGACTTCCTCCCTCTGCAAGATATCTCACTATTTTTTACTTTTCTGAGCCTGTCAAGCCCTTCTTTTGACCCATTTTGCCAAAGGTATATGAATAGCCCACACCTCAGACACTCTGCCACCCAATGCACCGATGTGGGTTAATAATATTGATACTTCATGCATGGCAGCCTGTGGAATGGGGAGTATATATTGGTACCTATATTATTATATACTCCCCATCTCACAGGCTACCATGCATGAAGTGTCAATATTATTAACCCCCATACTTGCACAGGGTGGCAGAGTGTCTGAAGGTGTGGGCTACTTCCAGGCATGATTTTATAGAGGTGCCTAGAAGGGTATCTCCCTCTAGGTACCTATCCCTATTAACCTCCCCATATCCCAGGACAGTGTATGTGGTAGAAGCAAGGGGCAGGGTCCTCCAGACTCCTGGATTATTGCGTCATGCAGCGTATAACGGGCCATTGGAAGCAGTCGGTGAACGATATTGCATCCAACTGTTTGTGCACTGGTACATCTGGAAAGCAGATTTACAGTGTCCACTGCCTGCTCTCTGCAATAAGTCACAGTAAATCCTCACTCACTTCCATAATAGTGTAGTGTTTCATATCATGTTCCCGTTTAACTAAAAATAGTCAAAGAAATAGAAGAAATTTGGTAGCCTCAACATAAGATCTAAATCATAGTATAAGTGTTTATATCATATACACACAGACACATATATAAATATGACACAATCATTAATATTGTGCTAAAATGGTAGAAATAAGGAAAGGTAAAATATTTTAGCTGTAATTAAAAGTTCATGTATAACAGTTTCAAGAGCCTAACAAATGCTTGCTGTAATAGTGAACTAATAGAAGAAAGCAAATCTTCACACTCACATGCAACTTTATCTCCAGAAAAGAGCCTCTAAATCCCCTGTGATAGCTAGAGCTTCAAACGTTTATAGACTCATAAACAATTGCTCTCATAGGCAATGTAGTATCCAAAGTAGCGCTCAAATCATATTTTGTCCCACTGCCATTCAGCATCCTCCAATATGTTCATAGATACAATTTTAGGCAGTGCCTTAGAAAAACATGTTGTGAAGTGTGGCAATACCAGCCTTTACAAACATCTAGAAACATAAATCACCACTTTGCTTCAGTAGCTTTCATACTCAGAGAACAGTAATGATGTATTTACTATTGCTAGGAAACGTACAAGAACATAACTCTCAGCCATTTTACAATAGAGCACATCATATTTAAAGCAACTAAGTTACCGCAGTTCATGAAATTCACAGTGTCATATGTTTAATTTACAATATCTTTGTATACCATTTTGTTGTTTAAATAAAATAACATAATAATAAGCCAAGCAAACCCATGTCATAGTAAAATACTTGATAGAGAATAACTTCTTAAAGGACCAGTAAATGCATAATCAACAAATGCATGACAAAAAGACAAAGTAAGAGCACTTTGGGGTAGATTTATTAAGCAGCGAATGCTGCAATCTACCCCCGATGTTTCCAGATCACTGGAAACAATAGTTAAGAAGAAGCGGTCATAAGACCGCTGCTCCTTAAATCTTCCGCCACCTCTGAGGCGGCGGAACAGCAATCATCCCGATCAGATAAGATGATTGACAACCCCTGCTAGAAGCCAATTGGCCGCGAATCTGCAGGGGCGGCATTGCATAAGCATTTCCTAGAAATGCTTGTGCAATGTTAAATGCTGACAGCATACGCTACTTTGGTTCATGACCGCTGCATCTTAATAAATCGGCCCCTTAGTCTGAAATTCAAATGAGTAGTAGATTTTTTTCTGAAATATTTTAGTTATGTCTATTTCCACTCCTCCTGTATCATGTGGCAGTCATCAGCCAATAACAAATGCATACACGTATATTCTGTGAATTCTTGCACATGCTCAGTAGGAGCTGGTTACTCAAATAGTGTAAATATAAAAAAAACTGTGCACATTTTGTTAAAGGAAGTAAATGGAAAAGTTGTTTAAAATTGCATGCTCTATCTGAATCATGAAAGATTAATTTTGACTTGAGTGTCCCTTTAAATTTCAGTGTTACACATAACTTTCTACCTTTCTTCAACACAAATAGTTAATTAAAGCTTTAAATACACAATCCCAACATATAAGTTACAGTCAAGCTTTGCCTAAGCCTTGTTTATGAAGCAAATTACCTATCCATTGCTGTGGAACACAAATCATGTGAAACAAATAGGTTGCTCAGCTTTTCTAAATCAGAATCATTGATCAAAGAAGCTTTTGTATACAGTATTACTGCTGTAGTTACAGGACATAATCAATAATAGACTTGCTTAAGATTCAAAATCTATGATCAAAGAAAAAAGATAATGCTGAAAATATAAAGCTAGAAGATCAAGAATGGCAATCCACAAAAGTCGTTTTCATATATTTTTTTGAGGATGAAAGAAGAACAGGTATTAAAAATGATGAATAATGCAGATTTAAAAGAAGCGAAATGTTATGTTCCACAGAGGGTTTACTCAGACGCTATTTATTTACTGCTTTTAATTATGAATTACACACCAAATTCAGTGCCTCTTTTATAACATTGCACAATGTGCATGTTTAAAATTTCAAAATCTTTTGGGACTTCACAGCTCTTTCTGCATTCTGATTTTATATTGTCATAAGGCAAACTTGAAATATAAAATGATAGAACTGTGTGCTTTGTTTGCAGTTGTAAATCAGTAGGACCAGATTGTTTTATGATTTACAAACCAGTATAAAGGAAGATTTATTTATTGTTAGGATAATTAATTGTTCTCTCAAACAATCTTTATTCCATTATTGTTGTTATGCAAAATATTACTACTTATTTTTGGGAAATGTTTGAAATAAAACATTTACAACAATTAGGAATTGAGGTGTAGGTATAAAATATTCGCCAATTAAAAATAGATACTAAACTTAATGTAAAAAACAGTAAATCTTATGAACTAGTTTACAAGTGGAGTGCAAAATATCGCCTTTGGGAACTGATTAATACCAGCGCATGCAAATGTGTGCTGGTATTACAAGTTACCCACAATGTGAATGCAACCTCACGTTCGCATTGCTGGGAAGCATTGTGCTCACAAGAGTGCGCTTCTATAAGCTCCAAGTGCTAATTGCTACTACGAGCTCCCTGTAGCAATAACCAGCCACTTGTAATGGCTGTTTGTTTATCGCATGCCCGCAAATGGGAAAATGTTCCCGTTTGCGGGCGCGTGATAAATTAGCTCTCCACTTGTAATCTAGCCCACAATGTATATAGTCTTTCTAGGGAGCCTAAGGAACAAGACATAAATTACTGATAAAGAAAAAAAAGGGGGGTCTGGATATAAAGGGCGAAATTTATAAAGCTGCAAGATGCAATTGCAAGGCATAGGGGGAAGAAAGACTCTGGAGAACATATGTACGGTAGATGAATGCAAATGTCTCTTGTTACAATTTTTTATGCTGCGTGAGTTTGCTTTTTTCTCCCCCCTGTGCCTCCATCTCCACTTCTCCTCCCCCCTCACACTTACTTTCCTGCTCGTGCTATTTATAAACATAACAGTGCCTTAAGCCGTTCTTGTCAGACACTGCAGGGCTCACTATGATTTAGTAATAGCTGGTGCCATGTGCATCACATGACATAGTGTTGTGGAACGTACGTTACAAGATGGCAGCATACAAGGCACATCCAATGCTGCAGATCAATGTTTAAACTGTAAAGCTTTTATCTACAACAGAATGCGGTAAGATAAACAATAGATGACCGCCGCTCTAAATTCACAGGCTGTATACGATCCCAGGCCACAGCTCAAATCCTACGATAACAACAAAAACTCTTGATGACAGCAGTTTTGAGTCATTTCTTTCCTTTTTAAATAATAATGAAATGAGTCTTAAAATTTAAAGGTGGATATCATCAGATCAGAATTGACTTCTTGGATGTGACACTTGAGGGAGAGGTGGAAAACAGAAGAATTTCTTCAGGAACCTATAGGAAACCTTCTGCGGGCAACATGATTTTGCATGCTAGTTTGTGTCATCCGCCCCACCTCATATATGCCATTCCGAGGGGTCAGTTCATCAGGTTGATGCGTAATACGAATGACATAAATACCTTTCTTGAACAAGCCAACCAATTAGCTGAAAGGCTAGCTCTCAGAGGTTATGATAAGGATAAGTTGGAAGAAACCAAACAAGTAAGCATTATGCAAATCAACTCAGGAAATCCTTAAAAATCCAATATTTCTTTTAAAGATAGTATTGTATTCACTATGGAATACACTACACAGTTTCCGCAAATTGTATTCATTTTGAAAAGAAATCTACCTATTCTTGCAGCCGATAATATCCTTCATAGTCAGATTGAAAAATTTAAATTTGTCCAAAAAACGAAGCTGGCCCAAAGTATGGTCCCCAGTGGGACATTAACTAGGGATGTTAACTGGCTTATGAGAAAGGGGAATTTCAGGTGTAGAGCAAGAACATGTCTTACATGTGACATAATGGCAGTTACAACGCAGTTTAAATCTACAGTTTATAATAATGAGTATGAGATTTCTTTTTACGCCAATTGTAAGACCTGTTTCACCATTTACCTTTTGAAATGCAATTTTTGTCATGTGCAGTATGTTGGTAAAACAACGAGAGGTAAATGTGAGAATCCGGGAACATGTGAATGACGTAAAAAAGTATAATAAAGATTCCACTGTTGCGAGACATTTCAATCAGATTCACTTTACAAGTATTGGTGACTTTTCTGTGAAAATTATTGATTTGGCTCACATGCCACTTAGAGGGGGTAACAGGTATATAATTATTGATAAAACAGAACTATACAGGATATACAAACTTAAATCAAGAACTCCTCTGGGTTTAAATTTAGAATGAGATAGTAGCTACTTTGTATAAGTGCACATTTATAGAATTTGCGTCCTTTGCATAGGATTTAAGATATGATTCCCAGATTAATGTTGTGTTTTTGAAATATTAGGATGTATGGATCTTTATGATGATGCAATTTGAGAATTATTCCAAATTGTCATACTATAATATCAATCATTGCCAATGTTCAATAGATCTACTTATGGCTTATGTAATGCAGACATATTCTATATGTGTATTATCTATTATAGTTGTATAATTGGCCTATGTGTGTCATTTTTGATAATTTCTTTGTGATTATATATACATTCATACACATATTTTTTGTAGGAACAACATTGTGGAATCTTGACATTACTTATGTCTTATTTCCTATGTATTATATCTTAGACATTGCTACAATTTATTGCTTTTTATTCATGAAATTCAAAGGCTTGATACAATGTTTGCACAACTTTTTGTATATACTAAGTATTATGCAATTCATTTTTTCTTTTTTCTTCAAATCATTTTTTTGGCTGTCTGTGAGGATAGTAATTGGATTAAGTATGTGTTAGTCAATTGCTTTTAATGTTCTTGTTATTGCTATTCATTTTTGTAGGGACATTAAGAGTTAACCTGCTGAAGATCGTATATCACTATATAAGAGTATATCTTGTGAGGCCTCAGCAGTCTATGAGTAAATATCCCCCAAAGACTGCAAACAGCATTAAAGTCAGTTTATTTTGGATAATAAGAAAAGGTTAGTTTAAAACATTTCAAGCAGGTGTTGTGGTTCCCTTTAATGTTGTCACAGCCCAAGCATGCCTTTGAGTGTGTAAGTGGAGTAGAAATTCTTGAACCTGCGGGGCTAACGCTCTTTTTTTTCCCAGCACACCCTTAAGACAACGCTGTTATTACGAGTTTTCTAAATGGCTGCGTTAGCCTCAGAAAAGTGAGCGTTCAACCCTCAATACCAGCATTGCTTATGGTAGCGGTAAGCTGGAAAAACGTGTTCGTGCACGATATCCCCATAGAAAACAATGGGGCTGAGCTGGCTGAAAAAAAACCTAACACCTGCAAAAAAGCAGCGTTCAGCTCCTAACGCAGCCCCATTGTTTCCTATGGGGAAACAATCTCTAAGTCTACACTTAACACCCTAACATGAACCCCGAGTCTAAACACCCCTAATCTTACACTTATTAACCCCTAATCTGCCTCCCCCGCTATCGCTGACACCTGCATTATACTATTAACCCCTAATCTGCCGCTCCGGACACCGCCGCAACCTACATTATAGCTATGAACCCCTAATCTGCTGTCTCTAACATCGCCGACACCTATATTATATTTATTAACCCCTAATCTGTCCCCCCCAACGTCGCCGCCACCTACCTACACTTATTAACCCCTAATCTGCCGACCCGACATCGCCGCCACTATAATAAATGTATTAACCCCTAAACCGCCAAACTCCTGCCTCGCAAACACTATAATACATTTTATTAACCCCTAATCTGCCCTCCCTAACATCGCCGCCACCTACCTACAATTATTAACCCCTAATCTCCAGCCCCCAACGTCGCCGCTACTATAATAAAGTTATTAACCCCTAAACCTAAGTCTAACCCTAACACCCCCCTAAATTAAATATAATTTAAATAAAACAAACTTAAATTACTATAATTAAATAAATTAATCCTATTTAAAACTAAATAGTTACCTATAAAATGAACCCTAATATAGCTACAATATAACTAATAATAGTTACATTGTAGCTATTTTAGGATTTATATTTATTTTACAGGCAACTTTGTATTTATTTTAACTAGGTACAATAGCTATTAAATAGTTAATAACTATTTAATAGCTACCTAGTTAAAATAATTACAAAATTACCTGTAAAATAAATCCTAACCTAAGTTACAAATGCACCTAACACTACACTATCAATAAATTAATTAAATAAATTAACTACAATTATCTAAACTAAAATACAATTAAATAAACTAAACTATAATACAAAAAAAAACAACACAAAATTACAAAAAAATAAAAAAATATTACAAGAATTTTAATCTAATTACACCTAATCTAAGCCCCCTAATAAAATAAAAAAGCCCCCCAAAATAATAAAATTCCCTACCCTAAACTAAATTACAAAGTAATCAGCTCTTTTACCAGCCCTTAAAAGGGCTTTTTGCGGGGCATTGCCCCAAAGTAATCAGCTATTTTACCTGTAAAAAAAAATACAATCCCCCCCCAACATTGCAACCCACCACCCACACACGCCTACTGTAAAACCCACCTGATCCCACTTTAAAAAAAACTAACACTACCCCATTGAAGATCACCCTACCTTGAGCCGTGTTCAGCCAGCCGGCCACCGATGGGACAGAAAAGGACATCCGGACTGGCAGAAGTCTTCATCCTATCCGGGCAGAAGAGGACATCTGGACTGGCAGAAGTCTTCACCCTTACCAGGTCAGAAGAGGACATCCGGACCAGCAGACATCTTCATCCAGGCGGCATCTAATCAACCCTAATCTTACACTTATTAACCCCTAATCTGCCAACCCCGCTATCAGCTTTAATCAGCCGATTGGCTGATTAAATCAACCAATCAGATTTTTCCTACCTTAATTCTGATTGGCTGATAGAATCCTATCAGCCAATCAGAATTCGAGGGACGCCATCTTGGATGACATCATTTAAAGGAACCTTCATTCTTCATTAGTCCGTCGGAAGAAGAGGATGGCTCCGCGTCGGCTGGATAGAAGATGGCTCCGCTCCGCTCCGGAAGGATGAAGATAGAAGATGCCGCCTGGATGAAAATGTCTGCCGGTCCAGATGTCCTCTTCTGCCCAGATAGGATGAAGACTTCTGCCAGTCCCGATGTCCTCTTCTGTCCCATCGGTGGCCGGCTGGCTGAACACGGCTCAAGGTAGGGTGATCTTCAATGGGGTAGTGTTAGGTTTTTTTAAGGGGGGGTTGGGTGGGTTTTAGAGTAGGGGTGTGTGGGTGGTGGGTTGTAATGTTGGGGGGGGATTGTATTTTTTTACTGGTAAAAGAGCTGATTACTTTGGGGCAATGCCCTGCAAAAAAACCTTTTAAGGGCTGGTAAAAGAGCTGATTACTTTGTAATTTAGTTTAGGGTAGGGAATTTTATTATTTTGGGGGGCTTTTTTATTTTTTTAGGGGTCTTAGATTAGGTATAATTAGATTAAAATTCTTGTAATATTTTTTTATTTTTTGTAATTTAGTGTTTGTTTTTTTGTATTATAGTTTAGTTTATTTAATTGTATTTTAGTTTAGATAATTGTAGTTAATTTATTTAATTCATTTATTGATAGTGTAGTGTTAGGTGTATTTGTAACTTAGGTTAGGAATTATTTTACAAATAATTGTAGTTAATAACTATTTAATAGCTATTGTACCTAGTTAAAATAAATACAAAGTTGCCTGTAAAATAAATATAAAGCCTAAAATAGCTACAATGTAACTATTAGTTATATTGTAGCTATATTAGGGTTTATTTTATAGGTAAGTATTTAGTTTTAAATAGGATTAATTTATTTAATTATAGTAATTTTAGTTCGTTTTATTTAAATTATATTTAACTTAGGGGGGTGTTAGGGTTAGGGTTAGACTTAGGTTTAGGGGTTAATAACTTTATTATAGTAGCAGCGACGTTGGGGGCGGGAGATTAGGGGTTAATAATTGTAGGTAGGTGGCGGCGATGTTAGGGAGGGCAGATTAGGGGTTAATAAAATGTATTATAGTGTTTGCGAGGTGGGAGTGCAGCGGTTTAGGGGTTAATACATTTATTAAAGTGGCGGCGATGTCCGGTCAGCAGATTAGGGATTAATAAGTGTAGGTAGGTTACGGCGACATTGGGGGGCAGATTAGGGGTTAATAAATATAATGTAGGTGTCGGCGTTGTTAGGGGCATCAGATTAGGGGTTCATAGGTATAATGTAGGTGGCGGCGATGTCCGGTCGGCAGATTAGGGGTTAAATAATTTTATTTTAGTGTTTGCGATGTGGGGGGGCCTCGGTTTAGGGGTTAATAGGTAGTTTATGGGTGTTAGTGTACTTTATAGCACTGTAGTTAAGAGCTTTATGTTCTGGCGTTAGCCCATAAAACTCTTAACTACTGACTTTTTTATGCGGTTGGAGTCTTGGTGGTAGAGGCTGTACCGCTCACTTCTTCCAAGACTCGTAATACCGGCGTTAGGCAAATCCCATAGAAAAGATAGGATACGCAATTGACGTAAGGGGATTTGCAGTAGCCTCGAGTCGTGGAAAAAAAGTGAGCGGTACACCTGTACCTGCCAAACTCGTAATACCAGCGGGCGTTAAAAAGCAGTGTTAGG
This sequence comes from Bombina bombina, assembly GCF_027579735.1. Lineage (NCBI taxonomy): Eukaryota > Metazoa > Chordata > Amphibia > Anura > Bombinatoridae > Bombina > Bombina bombina. The sequence continues at coordinate 657,007,057 of NC_069500.1, forward strand.
ACCCCTTAACGCTGCTTTTAAAGGCTGACGCAAAACTCTAAATCTAGCCGAAAGTTTATACTTTCAACTTGTAATCCCATGTCAAAACACCATGCACAAGGTTTGCGATAGCAAAATCTCACCAGCGTAATGTACAGCTTTACGTAAACGCTATTTTATACTCCAACGGTAATCTAGCTCTATTTGTATTATAATTATGGTATATGATAATTTAGGTCTGCATATGGGACAAATCTTTGGTTACATTTTTAAATAAGTAATATCAACTTTAGCTTTATTGATTGTACTAATATTTGCAATAATTTTTGCACCTCACCCAATCAATGCAGGTCAACTTTAATTCTTGATGAGAGATTTAAACAGAAAGGATATGATTCTGAATTACAAGAAAAAGCAAAATCAAAAGTTTCAAACATGGATAGATGTAAATGTCTTCCCCTGAAATGTAAACCAAAAGTAATAAACAACACAGTTACAGGGCATACATCCAACCCAGGCGTCAGCGGAGACAGCGTGTATACACTCATCACCAACTTAACACTGTAGATACAAGCTCTGGATCTGATACAGAGGGTACTGAGATCCAAAGACAAGAACACGATACTACTACTACAGCCTAGCCTATTTTAGTGATTACTAACTGATCGGCTACAAGAGGGAAAGGCAAAGACTGCATACCCCAAGGAGGGGTTTATGGAAGAAGACCCCCATTTCAACCAGGACGGAGGAGGATGTGATAGTAAATCTCAGTAAACACACTGTAAATGAGCATGAGCGAAGGGTTTTGAATAAGGGATTATCCTTTGTCCCCACCACTGCTTGCAACAATTTCAAGACGTATATTGATACAATGAGATTCCAGAGACAATTGAAACTTGGAGATTTCTTCCAAGGGAGGACACTAGAAGAGACGAAGCATACCTTGAAAAAACCAAGCACGTTTGATCCACCCACAACGAATCCCAGGATTCGCACATACACCAGGATTATCCAACAAAGAGTGAGTGAACACACTACTTCCTGCTACAGAAATAATATGACTTCCACAGATTGGGCGGTCATACATTCCCTGACTAAAGACACTTCAATTGTAATACGCCCGGCTGATAAAGGTGGGGCAATTGTTATCCAGGATTACATAGCATATGAGTGAAATTGATAATCAACTTGCGGATACAGCCACCTATAGAGCACTCCCCTGTGATCCCACCATCATGTACAAACTTCAGATTGATGGTGTGATTGAACATGCCGCACAATTGAATTGGATTGATTCCACACTGAGAGACTGGCTTATCACACAACATCCTATTAGGCCTATGATCTATACCCTGCCTAAGATCCACAAGCAGCTCAGTTCCCCTCCCGGACGTCCGATTGTTTCAGGCCGTGGGTCACTACTCCAACCATTGGCAACCTATATTGACTCCATACTTCAACCACTTGTGCTTAAAATGCAGTCCTATTTACATGACTCTTTGGCTCTCACCACTATCCTGGCACAAATCTAAAGATGTACAACAAGACGATGTATTGGATAGCATGGACGTGACAAACTTATACACCATAATTCCACATGAAATGGGTATTAAAGTAGTAACACAATGCATGAACAGGTATCCCTATGTGGGTCCACCCACAGAGTTTATCTTGAAACTACTGTCCATTTGCCTCAAACTTAACTATTTCAAATTTGTGAAGAGTTTCTATCTACAGTTAATGGGCACAGCAAAGGGCTCAAATATGGCACCTGCTGTCACAAATTTATTTATGGAACACATTGAAGGGAACATTTTCAAGGTCTATGAACACAAGCAGATGCTGTTTTATAAATGGTACATTGATGACATTATAGTTATGTGGCGTGGCACTGAAGAATCACTCCTAGAATAGACCAATGCATTGACAGACCTGTCAAGCTGAAGGTGGTTTCCAGCTATCAACAGGTGGATTTCCTGGATCTAAGGATATTCAAGGATGACTCCTGTCTAGGCACCACTCTGTATAAGAAAGAGACAGGCCGTAACTCACTACCACATGCCTCCAGTTGCCATTCAAGATCCCTGATTAGAGTCATACCAAGGGCACAGATGCTGCGAGTAGTGTGCAACAACACCTCAGATGTACATTGCAAGCACCAACTTGAGGAGATGGAAACTAGGTTTGCCAACAGAGGGTATAACAGAGAAATAATAAAGAATGCAAGGTTGGCGGTGAATGACAATATGGTTACCAGCACGATGACATCTAAGAGAACAAACTTCATCACCACATATACTCCTAGTACGAGAACCTTAGGTACGACCTTGAAGGATCATTGGGACATAGTGAAAACTGATGAAACTCTTCCCTACAAGGACTATGGGCCTCCCAGAATTGGCTACAAGTGAGGAAGGAACCTAAGAGAGATCCTTATGAGAACCGATCCAGTCAGGAGTTACAATAAGGTAATGAATATGACCACTAAAAGGGGCTCCATTAAATGCCCCAGTTGCATAACTTGTCATGCCATGCTTCAGGGTAGTCAGTTTAGACATCCATACATGAATCAAAGATTTCAGATCAAACATCTCATGTGTACTACTAAATATGTTATATACATGCTGAACTGTACTTGTGGCCTTTTTTACATTGGAAAGACCTCGGATGACATTAAAAAATGTATGGCTAATCATAGGTGTGCCATCCGGACTGCCATTGACAAAGGCAAGAGCGACCAGCTTGTCGCTAGACATTTTATTGAGAGAGGTCACACTGTCACTGACCTCAGATTTATGCTTATAGACCACGTCCCTCCTCTACTGAGAGGAGGTGATAGGGACAAACTACTACCACAGAAGGAGGCCGAGTGGATTTACAAGCTGGGCACTATCGATCCCAGGGGCCTCAATATGGGCATTGATTGGCATTGTTTTCTTTAAATAATCTGTTACTTTGCATTTATTATGGTGGTTACTTCGTTACCATTATTTAAAGTGTAAACTTTAGAACATATAGGGTTAGGGGGTGTCAGAGTTAAGCAGTAGCATGTGTTGCTCATATATAAGTATCCTAGTATATATACATTCTAGTTTAATGGATACATAAATTATATATCATTAATTGTAATTTTAGAGCCAACAACTGATGTGGAGTCTAAATTTAAACAGGACCAAACAACTAGATAAACTAATTGTATAAAGAAATACAAAAAAGTTTGTAGTAAAGAACTCCACAATTGTACAATGAGTCTTAACTCCACAAATAGTGTAAATTGGATAATACATATAGTATTAAAAGTTCAATTTCATTCCTACATTATAGTCTTTAGTAAGTAAACTAGGAACACACACGCATACTGTAGCAAAGGCTAGTAATTTTAAAAACACTTAAACCTTGTTAATAAATAGTAAAGGTCTAGTAAATATCAATAATAGTATATACCAGCCCACAGTCCTAAATATGCTGAAATAAGCTAAGCCCTTACAATCCGAGGGCTGAATTACATTTAACCAATTATAGCTAAGACTGAGGGCTGCAAGTGAGTGTACTATAAGCTTTTTTGAGCATATTGTTTAACCAGGTAAGCAGATTAAAAAGACAACCAGGAGATACATGGCTACTCCTGTTGGACCCCTGATGCACGTTTCACAGAACGCTTCCTCTGAGGAAGCGTTCTGTGAAATGCGCGTCAGGGGTCCAACAGGAGTAGCCATGTCTCTCTCTAGTCATTATTTAAAGTGTGTTGGTATATCCCGTAGTGTTACCATTTTGTATGTACATTTGTATGGGACTTTCTGCATGTTTTGCACCCACATAACTTCCTACACTCTGCATGGAGAGCTCTCACTGCCTCCATATTTCCCTTAGATCTCTGGTTCCGGGGATGTAGTAGTATATATGGCTAGACACATCCGGTCCGCTTATCGATCCATTACTTGTACGGTTTCCCCCATACGTCTGTTATAGTGTCGGCCCTTCTCTCTCTTATAGTGCATTTCAGCATACACATAGTCACCCAGGTAACATTTTCTTCCGAGTATAGTGATTGCCTTATATGAAGCAGCATTTCTGCCTTTACTGTCCAGTGGTCTCTACCCTAGTCTATATGTACTCGATTTATGTCGGATAGACAATACCGCCGACATTTCTCCCCTTGTACAGCATACTCCCTGCACACTTTTGAGGATATATTATTCCTACATTCCCAGTTCTGCTGTGTTAATTAATTTTTTTGTATTAGCCTGTTATGTGGAGGTTGGTCCTTCTCTACCTATCAGCATTCACTCTGTATGTGCTTGAGTATTGGGCATAGCTGGTTATATGCATGCACTATTTTGAGTTTTAATTTAGTTTGTCATTACCAGGCTGTACACATGTCCCTGTGGATTTACTCATTTGCTTATTTACATATCTACTCTCCAGTAGAGGGATCGTAGCTTTGAACTGTCTTTGGCCTGTTTTCTGCATTCGCTATGTCCTGTACCTCGTAACACATAGAGACTGATCTACCTTAGCCTATTGGATGACATGCATCCTGTTTGTTGTTACACCATTTGCGCTACATATCTTACTGTATCCAGCTGTCAATACACCTTCGCTACCCCTGGCTGTCATACGCATAACATGCGTGTTATTAGGTATGCTCCTTATATATACAGTTTGATGTCATGCATCCTGTCTGTTTTTTGTGTCTCTATAGCAACTACTTTAAATTTGAAAACAACTAATATTTACAAATTGCTGGCACAGAGATGGGGATCAATGTGGCCCCATCCTATGACTATTTGTTTATGAACTTTTATGAAAATATTATATTAATTGTTTATTCTCATCCAAATATTATATTCTTCAAATGTTTTATTGATTATGTATTCCTATTGCGGCAGTGGACAGAGACTGAATTATTACATTAGTAAATATGACTAATACACTGGACAGTACTGTTAGATTCTAAATGACATTTGAAAAAACACAAATCGACTTCCTTGACCTACGGATCTTTCATTCTGATGACGGACTTGCAACAAATCTGTACTCTATACCCACTAATAAAAACGTATTATTACATAGTGGGGTAACAATCCTCCTCACTTACTAAAGGCTATTCCAAATACACAATTGCTCAGAGTGAGTAGGAATAATACGGATAAAATAAAGTGCCAGGTAGAGCTAGAGAAGATGAGAGATAGGTTTCTACAGCATTGTTATTCTAAGAATTTACTTAGGAACAGGTTTTAACACGTACACAGGAACAGTTCAGATCTGAGGAGGTGGTGGAAAAGTGTTTGACCTTTTTGACTACATATACAGGTAACACCTTTGATTAGATAATCCCTGAATGAACATTGGAATATTATTTCCTCTGACAATACTCTACCATTCAGTTATGTGACTACACTTAGAGTAACTTTTAGTTGTAATCACAATCTAAGAGAAAAACTTATAAAAACAGACCCTGTACATTGTTACAAACACTAGACCTTGTTGATAACAAATTACAAGCAGCTAGATTACGAGTTGTGCATTACTGCTCTTAGCGCTGAAAATATGGTATTTTCAGCATTAAAATAGCACCACAGCCATTACGAGTCTTGTCGGTATAGGTGTACCGCAAGCCTTTTAGCTTGTAACGCAATGTCAGTACTGCACTCGTAAAAATTACATTTTTTTAATGGGATTCCCATAACGCTGGTATTAAGAGTTTTGCGTTCTGGCTAAAAAAACGGCGTTACAGCCTAAAACAACAAGATCCATAACGCCATCTAAAGTCAGGAGAGAGAGAGAGAGAGAGAGAGAGTGAGAGAGAGAGAAAAAAGAGAGTGGTAGAGCAAACAAAAACATAGAGGCTTCTAGTGTAGTACGTTATATAACCAAGTCAGTGCAGTAAAAGACAAGATTAATGCCTACTCACAGCTTGTTAACCCAACATTATGAGGTATGTATAAAGCAGAGGTAAAGTTGATTCTCCCCCCACGGACCGAAAGGAGCGAAATCTTCAAGTCACCATCAGGTAGTAGAATCCATGAATGTGATAACTGGTTTAAAAATTGTCCTTAGGCAGATATATATATATATACACTTCGGTGAAAGAAGAGGCACTCACAGGTCTTAATAGTTTCACAAAATGTTGAACTTTATTGCTGTTAATTTTTCATCATATGGTTCAGTCAACGTTTCGCTCCTCACAGGACAAGACTGTATCTTTAGTGCTGCTGAAGCTTTATGTTCAAAAGGTGTGATGGTAATTAACCATATAAATTGCAGTTCTCCATTAAATGACTTTTAGTATGTTCTGGACTCAGAAATGTTCCCTAGAAACCCTATTTAAGAACTGTTTCACCAATTTTAAAGAGGGGTTAAATATTCAGGTGACACCAGTGACTTGCATTGGCCTATTACAAATTACTGGTTTAATTTGTCTACTGAGAATACACCACTCTTCCAGGCATCTCTGTGCTTTGACTGTGGGAAATATATGAGAAAAATATGCTCTAAAATGATTGGGGTGGAGAGTTTGAGGGACAGGAGATTTTCTAGTGCTTTGAACACACCATGGTATCAGTATCAGTCAACAAGAGCCATATGTAACAAAATAAGAGGGTGGGGTATCATGTCTGTTCTTCTCACAATACATCATAATAAAAATATATCATAAGACTCCTAACTTCAAATAAGGGTGTTTTATATCCTTTGAAATAGTAATAGTTATTCTAGCTGCAATTAAAAAATGGCTCCTAGATCCTTGCTTCTCTGAAAAGTTCCCCTTCAAATTATTTGAATGGAATACTGCATTTCCCCATTTAACAGAAAAACACATTTACAACTAAAAGTTAGCTATTCAAAATATAATAATACATTGGATATTTAAAATGAAGTGTTTAAAAATCAACTTCTCATTAAAAATATTTTTTATTTTTTAAAATTAAAATACCTAACTTTACACTAACATTTTTAAATATTACATTTCCACTCTGAAATACAGAATCAAACAGAAGGTGCCTCCTTGTGCCATACTGTATTATTCAGCCCCAATGAATTTCAGTGCATAAAGATATGGTACTCACAAAGCCGGCAGCATTCAGTGCTGATTCACACAGTTTTGGAACTTTCAGTGTCCAAGCACACAAATTCCAGTTAAGGGTAATTACCCACAGCAGCTGGCAGTTCAGGATACACAAGAGCCAGGTAGGGGTAATCACCCACAGCAGCCCTCCGGTTCAAGATACAAAGGCTCCAGGTGGGGATAATCACCCACAGCGGCAAGCAGTTCAAGGTACATAGGATACACAGGAATCAGTCGTGCCTCTGATTAAAAACTTTTATTAAAGGGACATTAAACACTAAATCAATGAAAGATAGAATGATGCATACAAAGAAAAGATTAGTCTGAGAATAACATGTAGATGTATTTTTAAACTTTCATTAGTTGTTTAAATAGTGTCAAACTAAGTGTAAAGTTGAAGTCTCTATAAAATTATGGGAGCTGCCTTGTTATAACTTAGGTCAGTGATTTTCAACCTTTTTTTTGCCGTGGCACACTTTTTTACATTAAAAAATCCTGCGGCACACCACCATCCCAAAATTTTACAAAATCACACATTATAGCCTAATAAAGTATATATATATATATATATATATATATATATATATATATATATATATATATATATATATATATATATATATATATATATATATATATATACTGTATATATATATATATATATATATATACATACATACAAACACACACACACACACTGTACTGTGCTGTCATGCCATGCCTTCTACAAACTATACATGACATATTGACATTCATTCACAAACAATCATAATGATTGCCTGTGAATGAATATCAATGTCATGGTTGTAAATGATGCCTGATGAGCCTTTCACATACCTCCCAATATTTCAAAATTTGAAAGGGGGACACCCCCGCACTGGGAAAAGTATTATCTGTGGAGCACAAGTTTATATGTGGAGCACCTCCCTCTTCCTCTCCAGTGAGTCTCCAGTCCTCCAGTCATGTTCCTTGTGCTGAGAACTGAGAGTGATGTGACCTGGCTGGAACTGTTCTGGAGGAGGAGCAAAGCTGCGCCAGCATGCATGGGGGATTGAAGTGTCGCGTGGTGTCGGCACTAGGCACGTGTTGTGGTGGGTGGGGGTTCCTTCCAAGTGTGCAGTTATTCTCAGTCATCATCTCACTCAGAATAAAAAAACAGCCCAGAATAAAAAACAAGCAAAATTTAAAAAATATGTCACACTGTTGTCAGTCTGCCGCAGCATACCTGAGGATCTCTCACGGCACTCTAGTGTGCCGCAGCACATTGGTTGAAAAACGCTGACTTAGGTTACCATCTCTGCTGTGGCTAATTAGGGACAGTTATAAATGGGTTACTAGAGTGTGCAGCCAATAGTTGTGTGGAATATAACAGTGTTCTGCACTTCCATTTCTATCAGGAACTAAAACGCTCACAATTTCAGAATGGAGTTGCAGGAAAGGGGGACAAAATAAATCATGAAAGTATATTGCAGAGCTTTTTCTATAAAGTATACAATTTATCCTTTTAAATTACCATCTCAAAGTGTTTAATGTCCCTTTAAAAATTAAAAACACATTAAGGGAATAACAAAGTTACCGTCTTTGATATAACACCTTATACCTAGAGTGATGTGTTCTTTTTAAAATATTACGTTTGCCTTAAAGTTAATATAATTTTCTTTTTAAAATAAAAATGTTAAATAAAATTTGAACTGAGTTCTCACCTGTTAGTGGGATGGAGAATCAGCCCATCCTACTCTTCTGAATACTCCACTCCAGGGAACCCAAATGCACAAAATATATTCAATAGCTTTCCCTGCGGCTATATAATACCATCTCCAGGGTAAAAACTGTGCAAAACTCTTTGTCGTAAGTACACACTATTTATTACTTTCCATATACTCTTTAACAATATTTATATATACAAATCAGAAAGGGAAGCAGTCTGTCAGGAACGAACAGCGGCTCAAAAGCTTGTTCTATGGCCCAGTAGCCACCTGGTAGTAGTTTCTTTCTGCCCAATTGTGCTTTTCACAAAGGAAAACTTTCCTGTAGTATATCAGTCTGATCCCGACGACATGGTCTGTCCAGCCCTGAAATACCAGGCAATTCTCCTCTGAACAAGGAACATGACAACCCCAGACGATCGTTTCGTAATTCTTTTATTAGAAAAATAATCATATATGCATATATACAAAATAAAATCATAATAACAAATGCAAACAAAATATCTCTTGTTACAAAACTGAAATATTGACCCAAATTTTTGTCATCAGAAAAAACACAAAATGCAAACATTAAACTTAAATAATCACACAAAATAAAATTAAACATATTTCAAATACAGACAAAAACAAACTGGAGGGAAAAAAAAAAAAAACCCTAAATAATCCAATCCTTCCACTTCTTTGTCTTCCAGATGCCTTCAGAATCTAATTCCCCATATCGCCTCCTATCAAAAGAAAAATACAAAAACAACTTCCCACGGATCATACCCACACAATTACCTACAGTAACTACCTCTTTCTTAAAAATCAAAATATTACGCACATCGCACAACACCTCCTTCACACAACATACCAACAACCATATCAATCTTGCTTTCTCCTTTTCCACACCACTTCCACACAAACCATACATCATCATATTAAAAGTAAAAAATTGCACTCCAGTCAAACCCTTAATCGTCCTTTTCAAACTTCTCCAAACATCCCTAGCATACTCACAATTCCAAAACAAATGAATAACACTCTCGCTTTGAAAACAACCATCTCTAGGACACACTTCTGAAGCCACTGAACGACGCATTCTCTGAAAATCCCTTGTTGGCAAACACTTATGCACACTCATCCAACTAATATCTTTCTGCCTATTCATCAAATACTTATTACACACATTTTTCCATACCAACACACATTCATTTTCATTCAAACCCCCAATCAACTCAAGACCTTCCTTCTTCTCCAACATTTTCAACACCATTCTGTTTGCACACCACATCTCCCTACTAACATTCTCCAAACCATATTTTTTAATCCAACATTCCACCCTTACATAAAACCACGGAACAGCAAAACATACAGGTTTCTTTCTATCAATCTCAAATAAACCATATCGTCTTAAAACATTTCCACAAGCATACTTTACCATACAACCAGCCATGCTATCCTTACCACTCAGAACCACACACCTACTAACATATTTCACAGCCAAAAATCTCTCCACATTTGGAAAACCTTTACCACCAACATTCTTACTCTTAACAACAACATCTCTTTTCAAACGCTCCATACCAGAACTCCAGAAAAAAGAAAACAACACTCTCAAAATTCTCCGAAAAATCCTCTCAGGTGGTGTAAAAACTAACGCCAAATATAACATAATAGGGATCAAAACCGATTTAATAACTAACATTTTTCCTTCCAAAGATAAAGTCCTTAAAGACCAAAACTGAAGTTTTCTACTCACTTTATCAAAAACATTCTCCCAACTTTCCAAGCCTTTCAAATCCACATCAAATTTCACACCCAACACCTCAATTGCACCTTCAGTCACAGGCCATTCACAGGAATCAATCTCCCTATCATTACCAAAAACTTTAACTTTACATTTATTCCAATTAACTCTGAAACCACTTGCCATACAAAAACATTCAACTAAAGTTTTCACCCTCCTCAAACCAGCCTGAGTCTCGCATACCACACTCACATCATCCATATACCCAATCACTTTTAAACACCTTTCATTACTACCAGGAACACTCACACCTCTAACTAATTTATCCTTCCTCAAACTAGTTAATAATGGCTCAATGACACATACAAATAACACAGGAGACAAAGGAAATCCTTGACGCACTCCAGATTTAACACAAAATTCCTCAGTCAAAAAACCATTAACCTGGACTTGACTCACAATATCACTATACAAACATTTAAAAAAAACAATAATCTTACCAGAAAAACCTAAACGTTCTAAAACATGAAACATAAAATCATGCACTACCCTATCATACGCTTTTTCAAAATCCACAATAGCAACAGCAACAGACCTCATCCTCTCCCTTACATACCACAGTACATCACGTAGTAACAACAAACTTTCAGAAATCTGACGCCCAGGAACAGCACACACTTGCTCTTCACCCACAACCTTACCAATCACTCCACGCATTCTGTTGCCAACACCTTTGCAATAACCTTATAGTCAACATTCAACAACGTAATCTGCCTCCAATTCCTCAAATGTCTCTAATCACCCTTTTTAAATAACAAAACAATCAAACCTTTCCTCATTGGAACAGGCAAAACATTCATTCTAAAAACAAACTTACAAACATCCAACATATCAACCCCAATCAAATTCCAAAAACAAGTATAAAATTCAACAGGCAAACCATCACAACCAGGTACCTTCCCATTCTTAAAACTCCTAACAACCTCTGCAATCTCATCCAAACTTAGATCCCTTTCTAACAAATCATTATCATATTTTTCCAACTTAACCAACAACTCATTTTCCAATAAAACATCTCTTGTTTTTTCTTTATACAGCTCACTGTAAAACTCATGAACTTCACGCAAAACACCATCCGTACCATTAACTTCACACTCAACCTTATCAAAAACACTAACAAAACCAGTCTTTCCTTCAAAAGCTTTCTTAAAAAAATATTTACTACAAGACTCATCCTTTTCCATTTTCTCCAATCTTGCCATAAAAACAATTTTCTTTCCTTTTTCATGCATACACTTTTTAATTATCTTTCTTGCTTCAGCAATTTCCTCATGCACATCAATACCACAATTTCTCATTTCATACAAATACAACAACCTCAGATACCATTTATCATACAACTCCCTTTCCATTTTAGCTTTCTTACAGCCTTTCTTAATAAAAAAACCTCTTTATTTCCACCTTCAACCATTCCCACCACATAAGCACATTACTAAAATCACATTTTCTTTCACGCCACCTTTCATACATCCAAACAAACTGACGCTTAAACTTTTCATCTTCTAACAAATCCACATTCAGTTTCCAAACACCCTTACCATACTTGATCTTCAAATCACAATTCACCTTACACATCAAAAGGGCATGATCCGTAAAGGGCATCCGCTTTAAAGAAAAATCATCAACACATAAAAATTTAGATAAAAAACAAAAATCAATTCAAGATTTTATCCCACCACTATCACTAAAGAAAGTAAAACCCTCCCCTGAAAAAGAAACAGACCCGAAGGCATCCTTCAAACCGAAAGATTTAAGCAAATCAAGTAAAAACTTCCCTGAGCTATCCACCCTACAATCACTCCCACCCTCTCTGTCCCCATTCTTAATAATACAATTAAAATCCCCAACCAAAAAAGTTGGCTCTCGACCTGGCAGAAAAAACTTTAAAGTTTCAAAATTAAGCAAACGTTCTACCCTATTTGGAGAAGCATATACATTAAACAAACGAAAAACAGTCCCACAAAAACTAAAACTAACCAAAAGTACCCGACCTGGGACAATATGAACTACATTAAGGATAGAAAAACTAAACCCCTTAAACAAAACTCCCACCCCCCCCATTCCTATCAGAAGAACAAGACCATACTTTAGGACCATATTCCCAGTCAGCACATTTAGGATGTTCAGAGAGACCACATTCCTGCAAACAAAAAATATTAGCAGAACATATAGATAATATTTTAAAAATTGCAGCTCTCCTTGCTATAGTTGTCATACACCTGACATTAAGGGAAGAAATGGTCAGAAACATCACAAAAATAAATTAAAGAAAAACAAAAAAAGAAATAACATCAGGACTTCTTCTTTCCTTTCTTTTTCTTAGGACTCAAAGGAGATTCTTTAAATCTGCCTCTGTGACGTTCCGACCTCCTAGGCTCCCCCTTGCCAGCCTCATAACCAGTAACTTCAGCAAGTTGGTTCACATCTCTTTTATCTAGATAACCAACAGAAGAGGCATCAGAAAAGTCACCTATACACTGGCTTGAGTCAGAAGGAACGTCTTTAGTAGAGACAGAAGGAAACTCTGAAATTAAAGAGTCAGCATCACTTGTAGTATCTGGATCTGCACCCTTAACTACTGGAAGATTCAAATCAGGACTTTCCCATCCATCAGAATCCACATCTATCTTTCGCTTGGAGGCAGATTTTTTCCCTTCAGTGTCCATATCCTCCTCAGAACTAGAGGACACAACAGCAGACCAATCAATTTTCTCCCCTTCACCAAGAACAGCATCAGGAGCAGCATCACAAGATGACTCAGTGAAGGAAAAATGCTCTGTCCCAGGAACAGCAACAGTATCATCCACAGAATTGGGCAACAGGGCTTCAAGAACATGTGAAGCAGCTATCACATTAGATGTAGCAAGATCCACCTCCTGAAGATGAGATTGGGCTTCCTCTACCTTCTCAACCACAGGAACCACCACAGGAACATCAGACACCTCTCTGACAGGACCCCAACTGCAGATTTCTTACACAAAAGAGGTAATATGGAGCTCAATGCCTCATCAGAGACCTCCTCCTCATTCACAGATGGCTCAACTGCAACTGAAGATGTTTTTTTTGCAACATCAGCATAGGAAGGCTTCACTCTATCAAGCCCCTGAAACATCATCAAAGGACACATCCTGCACAGATGACTTGAAGAACCACACAGGTCACAGGTCCGGCGTTTACTACAGTGGGCAACAAGATGATCCTCCTCACCGCAATTTCGACATCTGGCACCTGGGCAATTTTCAGCAATGTGACCAAACAGGTTGCAACTACGGCAAAAAAGAGGCATGTCATCATAGTATAGGAAACCTCTATTTCCACCAATGGCGAAAGTCTGTGGAGGGTGTTTCTTTCCACCAATACCTAATTCATCTGGCACAAATCGTACCCAGAACCTGCGCTTTCCATTGAAAGTCCCAAACTGATTGTTCAGCTTGCTACCTCCTTGAACATCATCAAAGTAGCGACAAAGAAACAGACGAATTTCCACATCAGTGACCCAAGGGTTGTACATATGTACTGTCACCAGGATTCTTCTCTCCCTCTGCACACAGGCAACAAATTTCATGCCAACCAACTCTGGAGCAGCAGCCATATCAATAGTCTGTTGATAGCAGGTCTGTAAATAATGCTCATCGGTGAAAGCCACATCAAAAATCCCTCTTGAAGGGAATGACTGAACACAATGCAAACTTGCTCTTGGCATCTTCAAAACACCCTCCAAAACCACCTGCTGGACATGAGCCAAACCAATCTTCTCTCGAAAGTCCTCAGAAATCAACACCCGAAGTGTATGGGGAACATTTGGCACATTGGTAGCCATATTTGCCCTATTGCCTCTTTAGGCTGGATTTCAGAGCGCCCCCCCAAAAGCAGCATGTGGCTGAAGTCCAGGGACGATGCCACAAGGCCAAGGGGACGACCCTACTACCCAGTTGCTCTACGCCTAAGGAGTAGCCACCCCCCCAATAGCAGCAGGAGCCCAAACCCCAAAGGGAAAGGACCCCAGGCCGAAGGAGCAGGTCTCCAGGCAGCAAACCAAGACCAAGACCAAGCACAGAAAACTGTACTTGATCCAAGCCAAAGGCCTGAGAAGCAACCTCAGCTGATCGTTTCGGCCTTCTGTGGGCCTCGTCAGTGAGGTGCAGCCATATCCCTCTAAGCACATTGTGCAAGGAGTCCACGTCTGGTTTCTCCCATCACACTTAGGGAGACTATCCCCAGAGTCATATTTACATATGCAAAACAGAATGAGAAGCAGTCTGCCAGGAACGAACAGCAGCTTGTTCTATGGCCTGATTGCCACCTGGGAGCAGCTTCTTTCTGCCCAATTGTGCTTTTTTTGTAACTTTGTTATGCAATATTTTTCATTAATAATTTTGAATAGATATTTAGTTATTATGAGTGTAACTGTACTTTTAAATAGATTTTTGATATGTTTTGTGACACTTTATGTTTCACAAAACAGTTAACCAGAGCTCTGTGGAGCGATATCCTGACGTGCTTTAAATGAAATTGCGCTCAAGCCATCACGTTTACTTTCAACTTGTAATATGATTGCTACATCCGATGAGTGCAAGCAGCTGCGATAAACCCAAAAACGCTCCCCCGTAACCTTTAGTGCACCACTCGTAATCTGACCCATATTGACTTAATTTATAGATCTCTGTTTTGATCTTTCTCTTTTCTCTATCTTAGTCAATGAAATCTTACGTAACCCAAATATTGCCAAGAAACGCTCCATGCACTACATGTATGTAAAATAACCTAAACCTTTTGACTTTAACCATAGACCAACAAGTACAGGTTTATGATGTAGAAAGATAATACATTAAAAGAAAACATACTTTTATTTAAATAAATATATATATATATGTATATATATATAGGTCTTTGTAGTTAAAAAAAAAGTTTTATTTTTATATACATGTTTTTTTTTCTTCTCTTCACAAAAAGCATGTGTGGAAAACATTTAAAAAACAAATACATGTCACTATTTTGTAAGCATTTCTGATTATTCTGATGTAAATCATATTTCAGCAATCGTATTGTCACGTAGAACTTTAAAAACCAATATAATATCAAATAGACATAAATAATAAAATGTCATAGCTACAGATGTGTTGTTTTTTTCTTATCATTCTTGTTCTTTCTCATATTGTTCAAGCCATACACCTTATTCTCTCTAACAATATATTACTATATTTTTGACAAATGAATATGGTAAAGAAGTTGGTTTGTAAAAGACATGTGTAATGCTTTGTAACTGGATGAGCACCAGTTGCTTTCAATTTCTCAGTTTTAGTAATTATTATATCATATGCACTGTTGTGGATATGTAGGCACAACATAGTGCTTTATCCCTCTATCTAGTTGCAGAAAGGACAATGTAATTAATAACAGATGGCATCAGATGACCATGTCCTTGGGAAAAAAAAAATCTTATTGGAACCTCCTGCTAATTGTATCACATATAACACAACTAAAAGCATAATAAATCTGGACTAGAAGACATTTTATGCAAGAGCCCTTCTCTTTTATCCAGACGGTAAATTGCTCAGCTCTTGAAATATCTATAACCTTTTGACACCCATCTTGCATTAGCTTAATTGCCTCAACTCTCATTTTTTCACCCTCCCACATAATCTCTCTCCAAAACAGATTTGCGCCAGTAACAGTATTTTTTTTGTTATTCCACCTGTTTTACTATAATATATCTATATATTTGCTATCCTGAATATTAAGCTTTAGAAGACTAATCCTGGTACTTAAATGAAAAATGAACATTTGAAAAGAAGTTTCAAATCCTTTCGTCAGCAAAAGTAGAAAAATGAATGACTAACTGCTGCAAGGAATATAATAAACCTTTGAGATCTCATTAAATCTCAGCAATGCTGATATCTAAAGACTTTAAGATAAACCAGAGTCTGCCAGGTTCCATTTGAAGTTAAAAATCAAGCATAATAATCAGAATTCATGAACAAAGCGTAGGAGCATGTGAAATAAGATAGGACAAGTAAGTTTTAATATTACAATAGGATTACAGAACATATATCCTTAAGAATGCCCATGACTACAAGTTCCCAGATAAATAATATGACTGACTAATAATCTGTAAATCCAACTAAAGGTGCAGAGAATCATTAGCATATTCTACTTCTGTGTAAAATTGGCAAAAAAATAAACTCACATTCTAAACCTCTTAAAAAGAATTATTTTACCATTTTGCATTTAATAAAAGAAGCACCTAGCCTATACCATTCTTTTTAATGATGTGTGAGCATTGAGTTAATTTAAATATTAATGTTCTTTCTAACTCAGTTTATGTAAATGAGTAAAAAAATAAAAAAAATATATAAATTTCATAATATGATTTTAAAGCTACAACTCACAATAAAGCACCATTTATTTACATCAGTTTATGTAATATCTGAAACAAAATAGGAACAAATTGGGTACAAGTATTTATTATGATGATGAATCAAAGGTAATTTCTCATATGGAGTAGACTATAAGTAGCTGAAGATAATCAGAATTATTAAGGAACTTATTATTCCACTAATTTTATTACACAGAGCGTCGACGTGAACTCTATTGAAATGCTGACATGACTTGACATTTACTGTCTATGGAATGAAAAACTTAGAAGGAAAAATACAAGTGAGAATTTATGTTTGTATACATTGCACAATTTAAAGGGACATTGGGCTCCATTTAAGAAGCTGCAAATTTGAAATGTGATGGTTTTCTACTCCACCTTGATAAACTGGAGTGCATTCTGTAGAATGAAGAACCCTGACCATCCTACATGCTGCATAGAAATTGGCTAATATGTGCAGGATTTTAATTATATCAGTTCCTAATTGTTGCTTTTAATCCTACCTAGGTTTGCAAGATAACAAAGGATACAAAGAGAATGACGTACATTTGATAATAGGAATAAAGTAATTTTTTTTTAATATTTAATTTTTAATCTGAATTATAAAAGCCACACAAATTATTATATAGACAATTAGCATATCTAGGCTTTGCTTTACCCCAGAAGTGCTCGCTATACATTGTTACCAATGCTGCAGAGAACACCGGGAAAAATATGCAAATCATATATACAACATCTCACCCTTTTTGCTTCCAGTGCTGTGTTTAACCACAGAAATCCCCTTATGTGGTAGGTGAAGCAACATGAAAACTACTTCTGGACACCCTGTAGATGTTAGGAAGCAGCATTTTTATGGCCACAAGAGATCAAAAGCTTGATAAATAGAGCCTTAAAGGGATATGAAATACATTTTTTTTCTTTCAAAATTCTGATAGAGTATGTGATTTTAAACAACTTTCAAATTTACATCAATTAGCTCATTTGTTTTGTTCTCCTTGTATCCTTAGTTGAAAAGGATACATAGGCAGGCTCAGGGGCTGTTGATTGATAACTGCACATGTATGACTCGTGTTATTGGCTCACCTGATGTGTTCAGCTAGCTCCTAGCAGTGCATTTCTGCTTTTTCAACAAAGGATACCAAGAGAATGAAACAAATTAGATAATAGAAGTACATTGGAAAGTAGTTTAAAATTGTATTCTCTATCTGAATCATGAAAGAAAAATAAATGTGGTTTCATGTCCCTTTAAATCTTCAGTATTAATTTGTATACTTTTTACTTTTTAAAGGGTTAATAATTACCTTAGCATTCTCTCCGTGCTCTCCAGAACATATTAGGGTAAGTATTGTAGCTACAGGAAAACTTTTCACCCGTTGCTTTAAAATATTTACATTACTTTTAACGAAAATGAATGTAAATATCTATGAAAATTCTGTATTTGTTTTGTTATAATAGAAACAAATACCAAATAGTGCAGCCACCGAACATTCAGGGAAACAAATTTCCCTTAAAATTTGGAACAAAATTTTCTTGGCTGCACATCTCTAATAGATATATATGTATACAAAATATATTTTATATGAACAGTATCAGATATGGATCTAGAACTATATATTTAATAATAAAAAGTACTTCATTTTCTGTCACCTAGATTACAAGTTTTGCGTTCGTGTTTAAACGTGGTAATATCAGCGTTAAATCAGCACCGTAGCCATTACAAGTCTTGTCGGTATAGCTGTACCGCAAGCCTTTTAGCCTGTAACGCAACGTCAGTCTCGCACTCGTAAAAATTAAGTTTTTTTCATGGGACTTCCATAGCGCAGACATTACGAGTTTTGCAGTAAAGCTAAAAAGCTTGCATTACACCCTATAACAACAAGATCCGTTTCGCAATCTGAGAGTAGTAGTTATAAGTTTTACGCAACAAAACTGTTACATAAAACTCAGAACTAAAGTGTTACAAAGTACACTAAACACCCATAAACTACCTATTAACCCCTAAACCGAGGCCCTCCTGCATCGCAAACACTATATTAAAGTTATTAACCCCTAATCTGCCGCTCCCGACATCGCCGCCACTATACTAAAGTTATTAACCCCTAAACCACTGCCTTCCCACATCGCAAACACTATTTAAACATACTTAACCCCTAATCTGCCGTCCGCCCAAATCACCCCCACTATGCTAAAGTTATTAAGCCCTACACCGCCGCCACTATAATAAACCTATTAACCCCTAAACAGTAAGCCCCCCACAACAAAATATACTAAATTAAACTGTTAACCCCTAAACCGAAAGCCCCCCACATTGCAATAAACTAATTTAAACAAGTAACCTCTAAACCTAATGCCCCCCTAAAGTTATATTAAAATTACAATTTCCCTATATTAAATTAAATTTAAACTCACCTGTCAAATTAAATAAACTAAGTTTAAACTAACAATTAAACTAATATAACTATTAAACTAAAATTAAACTAACAACCAATTAAATAAACTATATTACACATTAAAAAAATCCTAAAACTACTATAAAAATTACAAATGATCTAATAACAAAAATAAAAAATACTAAATTACTAAAAATAACAAATGCTAAATTACGAAAAATAACAAATGAAATTATCAAAAATAAAAAAGAATTACACCTAATCTAAAAACCCTATAAAAATAAAAAGCCCATCCAAAAAAACCCCCAAAAAAACTAGTCTACAATAAACTACCAATAGCCCTTAAAAGGGCCTTTTGTAGGGGCATTGCCCTAAGTTAAACAGCTCTTTTACCTGTAAAAAAATTACAAAGACCCACTAACATTACAAACCCCCACCCCCCCCAACCTTCAAAATAAATAAATTGGTAGATTAGGTTTTACTTTATTTTTATTTTGTGGGTTTGGGGGTTGGGGGTTTGTATACTGTTAGGGGGTGTTTGTTTTGTTTTGTAGCAAAAGAGCTGTTAACTTTAGTACAATGTCCTACCAAAGGCCCTTTTAAGGGCCCTTGGTAGTTTATTATAGATTAGGCTTTTTTTATTTTGGGGTGTTTTTTTTAATTAAACAGGGTATTAGAATAGGAATAATTTGTATTGTTTTGGATAATTTCCTTTGTTATTTTTTGTAATGGTAGGTTTTTTTATTTTTGTAATTTTAGTGTTTTTTATGTTGTAATGTTAGTTAGGTATTATTGTGTTAATAATTGTAACTTTAATTTGGCTCTATTTTAATTATATTAAAGTTAGGGGGTGTTAGAGTAAGGGTTACGTTAAGGTTAGGCTTAGAGGTTAATATAGTTTAATTTAGGTTGTTGCGATGTGGGGGGCTGGCTGTTTAGGGGTTAATATATTTATTTAGTGGTAGTGATATGGGAGGCCAGAGGTTTAGGGGTTAATAGCTTTATTTAGTGGCGACGATGTCAGGGAGTGGCGGAATAGGGGTTAATAGATTTATTATAGTGTGGACGATGTTGGGGTGCAGGGGAATAGGGGTTAATAACTTTAGTATAGTGGTGGCGATATTGGTAGCGGCAGAATAGGGGTTAATAGCTTTATTTAGGTGGCGGCAATATCGGGAGTGACAGATTAGGGGTTAATAACATATAGGTGTCGGCGATGTCGGTGGGGGGCAGATTAGAGGTGTTTAGATTTAGGGTTTATGTTAGGGTGTTAGGTTTAAACATAGCTTTTTTTTCCCTATAGACATTAATAGGGCGGCGTTATGGAGCTCTTCATTCCGCGCTTCATGTGTTTTTTTCTGACACCTTTTCCCCATTGATGTCTATGGGGAAAGTGTGCATGAGCACGTCAAAACAACGTTTGAATTGTGTGTGGTATGGAGCTCAACGCAACCATATCGCACGCACAAGCCGGCTGTTATGGCTGCGCTATAGGGGGTTAAAAAACGCAACTTTTATTGCGTTCGTTAAATTCCATATAGAGCGCATAACTTGTAATCTACCTATATGTGAAGAACATAGGAATGTAAAATATGTGTTTTGTGCATGGGGTTTCACACTTTAGATTAAATGTAGTTGGGTTAGCGCACTTGAAAATTTAGTAATCCTAAAACGCGTTATTGAAATATTACATGTTAAAAGAATAATAAATGATTAAACATACTGTAAAAAATATAGATATATTCTATGGATTATTTAGAATAATTTAAAGTATGTATAATAATTTTTCATATTTTTATTTTATTTAAATGGACAATATACACACATTTTCATAAAACTGCATGTAATAAGCACTACTGTAAAGAAGAATATGTATAGAAACTGATATACAAATTGAACATAAAACCTTTTTAAAACATACTTAGAAGCTCAGAATTTAGCACTGTTGATGAGGTTAGGCTGGGACACCAACTGAAATAGGTGGAGAGAGCAAGAAAAGAAGACACTCCCCTCTCCTCTGCATATGAAAAGACCCATTACACAAGCTGGGGTCTGTAGACATCAGTATACATCTATAACTTTGGGGCTTGGTTAGTAGTCTGAAAATTAGCACAATGTTATTTACAAATAAGCAAAACTATAGGTTTTTACAAAAACACCTGCGATAGGCTATATAAATGGATCATCTACAAAACAATTATGCAAATGAAAATCTAGTGTACAATGTCCTTTTAAGTTTTCATGTGCGCTAACTCGACTGCATTAAATCTAATTCAGGAAAGCCGATGCACAAAATGCATATTTGATATTCCTATGTTCTTCACCTAGAAAATAATGTACTTTTTATTATGATGTATTTGTCTATCTATATATCTGATAATGTTCATGTAAAATACATATCTATAATGTTATATCTATAGGAATAGAAATACAGGTATAGGTATATACAGATATATTTAAAAATATGTACTTACAATAAAGAGGACATTTTCCTGTACGCAAAGAACATTGGAATGTTAAATATGTACAGTAAATATACAGTAAAACTGATAAATACATAGATATATATGTAAACACATATATACATATGTATATGTGCATATGTACACACATTAAGATGTATATATATATAACACTAATAAACAGATATAGCCCTTAAAATAGGTTGACCATATTGCTGCTTTAAAAAGTTACACATATGAAAAATACATGCAAGAGTTGTTAGATAAAACATTTTTTGAAACAGCCCTGAAAACATTATTTTTCATATGTGCCCCTTTTTAAAGCGGCAATATGGTCACCCTACCTTAAAAGGACCTTTTGTAGGGCATTGACTTAAATTGTCAGCATTTTTTGTGAGAAAAAGAAAACAACAACCCTCTACAGTTAACCTCCCCCCCCCCCCAAAAAAAAAAGTCTAAAAAACCTACTCTAAAAAGTGCCTTGAAAAGGGCATTTAGCTCGGTGGCTGCCCAGGAAAAAAAACAAAATAACCTAATCTTAAAAAAAAATAACACTAAACACCAAAGATGGTACTCACCAAATATGAATCTGGCCGGTGGCGCTCCATCTTCATCCCGGCGGCGGTCCATTTACTTCTTATCTTCTTATCTTCATCCCCGATGTCCACTGCATGCGATCACCAGCCGTACACTGAATTTAGAATGCGAGGTACCCCTTTTATATAGGGGTACACTTGCATTCCTATTGGCTGATTTTACATTTCAAATTTAAATCAGCCGATAGAAAAAGCTTTCATTCTATTGGCTGATTCGAATTTGAAATGCCAACAGGATTGCAAGAGTATCCATATATAAAAGGAGTACCTCACATTCAAAATTCAGTGTGTGGCTGGCGATGAAGTTAAGAATATGGATGAAGTCCACCACTGGGATGAAAATCATGCGTCTCCAGGATGAAAATAGAGTGCCTTCTCCCGGATTCATATTTAGTGAGTACCATCTTCGGGGTTTAGTGTTAGTTTTTTTATAATATTAGACTTTTTATTTTATTTTTTCCTAGGCAGCAAAAGAGCTGAATGCCCTTTGAAGGGCAATGTCCAGCCTAATGCCCTTTTCGGGGCACTTTTTAGAGGTTTTTTTTTTAAGATAAAGAGCTGACACTTTAGGGAAATGCCCTAAAAAAAGGCCCTTTTAAGGGCTATATCTGTAGTTTATTTTTAGAATAGTTTTTTATTTATTTTGGGTTGGGATTTTTTTCAGTGAAGTTTTAGAATAGGCAACACTGATTTTTTATTTTTGGTAATTTTTTTCGTTATTTTTTGTAGTGGTAGTTTTTATTTTTTCTAATGTTAGTTTTTTATTTTTAAGTAATGTTTTTTTTTTCACTAACAAGTTTTTTTTTTAAGTAATGTTTTTTTTTTACAAATGTAAGGTATTTTTTTTAAAAAAGTAATGTTAGTTTGTTTTAACTAATGTAAGGTTTTTTTAAAGGTGAGGTTAGGTTTTTTTTACTTTTTCAGGTACGTTTTCTTTTCTCTTTTTTAAGGAGGTTAGCTTTAATTTACAGGTAAGGATGGTCTGTTCTGCGGTTACTTAGGTGTGTTAGGTTAGAGGGTGTAGATGTTTTTTTATATATTTATTTATAGACAACAAAGAAAATACACATAGAATGCCAAATTTTGCAACAAACACCATGGAGGGTGTTAAAATAAGTCATATAAAATGTATTAGCACGGGGAACTATCTATGATGGCAGTGATGCCGGATACATCTGTCTCCCTAACCAACACAGAATAGTAACTTGGCTCTTGGCTGTTTCTTTAGCCATACTGTTTCATGGGGTTCTAGGACAAGCCGGGTAACATTAGAATTACATTGAGATAAACACACTAGTAGAAAGTTCTGTGTCCCTCTAATTTTATTAGAAACTAGCAATTTGATGCACTGTATATAGATCAAAATGAAGTCATATAACTATTGTTAAGTAGCATACATTGGTTAAAGCGGCCTAGGTTCATGTTTAATATCCGGTCCTGTTGGATAAAAGTTGCTAATTACATAATATAGCTAGCTTAATTATGAGATAAATGATGCTTTTGGTTTTCTCTTTATAAGGGTGTAGCCTATTTCCCAGCTACTATAGTATATATAAAGCGCAGACCATGCATCATATTTGCTGGGGAACATATAACCTAATATACACTATCTCTCTGGGTTGCTGTGTTGATATATGGTTGTATCTTCCTCCCTGCTATGTTTTAAAAGTTTACTTATAGTAATGTTATATTTTTATACTAAGCTTGCATGTTATTTGTATGTTACTGATTTTCCTTGGAGCTGTCATACTGCATTAAGGATGTGGGATTGTTGTTATTTTTTACTGTCCCCACTTACATAATATTGGGTAGTAACCCTCTTATGGCCCACTAGTCATCCTCAAGGTTAGTTATGGGAGGGTATTTCTTGTAGTGGGATATGTTGAAGTGCCTCAGACCCTCTTATCATACCCAGCTTTCACACTTTACACACTCTATCAACATGCACCTTCGTAGCTACATATCTTTAACCAGACTTAACATCTATATGGATATCCCCTTTGCAAATATTAACTGTTTCCTAGAAAGCACTAAACTATTTATAAGTGTAACCACAACTGTTTAGTTTTGCACAGAGAGACTGATCTTGAGACATATACAGGGAGTGCAGAATTATTAGGCAAATGAGTATTTTGACCACATCATCCTCTTTATGCATGTTGTCTTACTCCAAGCTGTATAGGCTCGAAAACCTACTACCAATTAAGCATATTAGGTGATGTGCATCTCTGTAATGAGAAGGGGTGTGGTCTAATGACATCAACACCCTATATCAGGTGTGCATAATTATTAGGCAACTTCCTTTCCTTTGGCAAAATGGGTCAAAAGAAGGACTTGACAGGCTCAGAAAAGTCAAAAATAGTGAGATATCTTGCAGAGGGATGCAGCACTCTTAAAATTGCAAAGCTTCTGAAGCGTGATCATCGAACAATCAAGTGTTTCATTCAAAATAGTCAACAGGGTCGCAAGAAGCGTGTGGAAAAACCAAGGTGCAAAATAACTGCCCATGAACTGAGAAAAGTCAAGCGTGCAGCTGCCAAGATGCCACTTGCCACCAGTTTGGCCATATTTCAGAGCTGCAACATCACTGGAGTGCCCAAAAGCACAAGGTGTGCAATACTCAGAGACATGGCCAAGGTAAGAAAGGCTGAAAGACGACCACCACTGAACAAGACACACAAGCTGAAACGTCAAGACTGGGCCAAGAAATATCTCAAGACTGATTTTTCTAAGGTTTTATGGACTGATGAAATGAGAGTGAGTCTTGATGGGCCAGATGGATGGACCCGTGGCTGGATTGGTAAAGGGCAGAGAGCTCCAGTCCGACTCAGACGCCAGCAAGGTGGAGGTGGAGTACTGGTTTGGGCTGGTATCATCAAAGATGAGCTTGTGAGGCCTTTTCGGGTTGAGGATGGAGTCAAGCTCAACTCCCAGTCCTACTGCCAGTTTCTGGAAGACACCTTCTTCAAGCAGTGGTACAGGAAGAAGTCTGCATCCTTCAAGAAAAACATGATTTTCATGCAGGACAATGCTCCATCACACGCGTCCAAGTACTCCACAGCGTGGCTGGCAAGAAAGGGTATAAAAGAAGAAAATCTAATGACATGGCCTCCTTGTTCACCTGATCTGAACCCCATTGAGAACCTGTGGTGCATCATCAAATGTGAGATTTACAAGGAGGGAAAACAGTACACCTCTCTGAACAGTGTCTGGGAGGCTGTGGTTGCTGCTGCACGCAATGTTGATGGTGAACAGATCAAAACACTGACAGAATCCATGGATGGCAGGCTTTTGAGTGTCCTTGCAAAGAAAGGTGGCTATATTGGTCACCGATTTGTTTTTGTTTTGTTTTTGAATGTCAGAAATGTATATTTGTGAATGTTGAGATGTTATATTGGTTTCACTGGTAAAAATAAATAATTGAAATGGGTATATATTTGTTTTTTGTTAAGTTGCCTAATAATTATGCACAGTAATAGTCACCTGCACACACAGATATCCCCCTAAAATAGCTATAACTAAAAACAAACTAAAAACTACTTCCAAAACTATTCAGCTTTGATATTAATGAGTTTTTTGGGTTCATTGAGAACATGGTTGTTGTTCAATAATAAAATTAATCCTCAAAAATACAACTTTCCTAATAATTCTGCACTACCTGTATACTCCTTTATTTTATTCGACCTCATATTAGGTGAGACACACCATTCTTCATAATTATATTTGCCCTAGTTATTTTCCTGATTATCTTGACCCAAATCTCGTTGCAGGAACCAATATACTTTATGGATGTGAAATCATCAGTAAAGAGTCCTCTTGCACCTTTTAAAATAAATTTACTACGCTGAATTTGTGCTATTTTGACTGTCTTGGAATGGCCATCCTAGTATCTCCCATGCAAAGTCAATTAATGTTGAGGGTCACAGGACGTGTGCATATATGTTAGGACTTACCTGTGGTAATTATGTACCACTCATATATTGTAGCTGCTAGACTCTCCCCTCATTAGACATATAACTTAGGTTAGGCTGTGGTTATATAAATACTGTTACTCCCTCATTAGAGTTCTCTATATATGCTTAAGCTTATTATTTTTTATACAGGTACATATTTCGGACTTTCACTATATTCTATAGGCACTTCTTTGGGACTTTCATTATATGGTTCACTATGCAAGTAGGAGTAGACTACATTAGTTTTTAGATGTGTCATAACTATTGGGGGTACATATAGCAATCTCACTTTGCAACATTTTCCTAAATACTGGTTCATAGGAGGTATTTCATGCTACCCATTTCACTCATGCATTTCTAGCTAGTACTCCTATGTCAAAGAGGGATATTTTTATATGCATACTTATCTATCGCACCCTATGTCCATGACCATCTAGGTACTGGTTGAACGTCCCTTCCTGCTATGCTTATAGTAACTGTTTAAAAGGAGACGCAGATTCGTTAACTAGATAGGCTGTTGTTGTTTTCCCAGATCATTACATCCTATTTGTTGTATGTATTCTGTGCCTGTTACTTTTATCCTAAGAAGGGGCCTAGATGCTGTACTGTAAATCCACTTACCACTTTTATTCTAGACTGTTAGTACCTGACGTTATTTATAATTTTTCCTTTATGCACGTCACCGACTTCCTTCCCCACCTCATTGGCTACTCTAATATTTTGATATAAACTGCTCTTCCCCCCCTTCTTTTACCCTTTATTCCAGAGCAGCTTTTTGCCCGCTGACTATCCCCTCCCTTTTATATATTCATCATAAGGTCCAGGAGAGGCCTTTCTAGAGACTACCTTTCGTGTTTCATTCCCATGACCAAGTGACCCATATGTGGTTAGCTCAGTAGTCACCCCAATAAGCTGTTCTTATTACAAAACAGAGGATCCAGAAGCTCACGTCAATTACCATTTCAATCTCTAATTTCAACATCACTTGTTCATGTACTATATTTGTTTTTGTGTTTACAATTGTAACACTTGTGACTAACATACTTTGCTGTACTGTTTGAAAATCCTCAATAAAAAATTATTTAAAAAAAAATAAAAAATAAGTCATATACAGTAAATTGGTGAAAGACCGGAGGACTTATGTTTGGGGTGGAGCTTCGGAAGTAGGTTGCTCCCTGACGGCTTCAGGAGTGTTTGCCGCATGAAAATCGTTTACCCCACGCTTTCAACCTCATGGCCCAAGAAGATCCCTGGGCTTGTTTTGGGCTACTGGTACAGACTAGTACCTGAGCGTCAAAGTCCTTATTAGCCGATACGGCTCGTGGAAGGTACCGCAACAGTCTGCTGTGCATCTATTTTTACAGTAAAGGATTCATCTGTCTGCTCTATCCTTGGCTTGCACCGGTCTCAGGTTTCTTGGAAGTGCTCCTGTGTTAAGGCTGGATTACATTACTAGGACCGGCCCCTCTCAAATCAGCGTGTCACTTGCAGATAGGGGCGACAGGATTGCAGGGGAAGCCGTTCTCACTGCTCCATCCTCACGACTGAAAGACGGAGGAAAGAACATCCTATACCGGTAACTATTGGTTTTCCTATTCCAGCCACAAACAGAGGCTCTGTTATCTGCAACAAGCTTTAAAAGCCAAGGATACGAGTAATAGACACTATGCAGAGTTATACTTATAAATAAGGCATCAAAGTTTGTTTTTCCATCTAGCTACTTGGATTATTTAAAGTCAGCTGTATATCTTGTCTTTTACAACCATTTTTAATCGTTTTGGGTCCCAAGTGGTTGGAAAATTCCTCCAAAGAGATTTTTACATGTATTATAATTCAGCTCATCTTACTGCAAGGTGCCCTGCAGAGATTTTATTGCCCTATTACATTATGGGGTACTCTGCTAAGTTATTTTGGCTTCACTAGATGATGCAATGCTTCTTTTGAGATGTAGTAGTGATTTCATGCTATAGGACGCGCTGCTGAAAATTATTAGTCCTAGCAATCTAGAAAATGCTTCTGTTGTGAGGTAGTGTGCCTCTTCAATATCATAGGATGCTCTGCTGAGAATTATCAGGCTTTTCATATTACAGGACGCTTGAGAGAGATTCCTCTGTTCTAATATATTATAGAACGCTGTGCTGAGATCCATCTAGTTTATTGTAATAGAGGACGCCTCTGTTGAGATTTATTTGTTTTACAATACCACAGAATGCTTGCCTGAGCCTTATGTTCACTCTATTATATTGCAGAATGTCTTGGTAAAGTGTATTGAGTCTATCATACTAGAGGACACTTTGCTGAGATTTAGCAATGGTCTTTGTGTTGAATTTGTATGGTCATTTGGGTTCAAATTCATATATGTTTATGTTATTCTGTGAAAAAAAAGCATTAGGGTTTCCACAACACCAGCTTCCTCTTGATATTGAAAGAGCTCATAGAGTTGGGATTAATAAACATATCCTGATGGAACACCTAGGATTAGAATGTGTATTGTAAAGCTATTCAGGTTTCACGATAAAGTTGAACTATTAAAATTGTTTAAAAAAAACTGGAACATGTATACTGGGGAAAAATAAGATACTACTTTTTCAAGATTTCTCTAGTGAAACATCTTCAAAAAGGAAACAAATGGCTCCTTTCTGTACACAGCTTATAAATAGGGGTTTAAAAGCATGTATGGTGTACCCAGCCAAAATAGTCCTTGAAAACGATGGTGGTAAATTACGTTTAATAATGTCAATGAAGTTAAAGAATATATTGAGTCTCAAGGAGTCTTGTAAGTCTAATGTTGATAGTTGGTAAATCCGGGTTGTTTTTTTCAGTAATACTATTTAATAATGGAAGACATATTAGTCTTCTGTCACAAATAAGTTTTATATATAGAGTAAACATGATAGGTGTACTTGCTGTATTTATTTTTAATGTTATGTTGTTGTGGTCTTTTTTTTTTTTTTTTTTCTTCTCCTTTCCTCTTTTTCTTGGCTCTTCCCCCATCTGGCATAAACTAACATCAGTAGGTTATTAATATTAATGATATAAAGAAACTTACTATACTGTCTTGGAATGTTGGAGGAATTTCCTCCCCGGCTAAGCGTAAACTCAATATTAGTCATCTGGCCAAGGACAAACCAGATGTGGTATTATTGCAGGAGACACATTTGACTAATATAGAATCTGAAATATTTAAGATTAAATGGGTAGGAAGGGTTATTGCGGCACCTTCTATTAATAGAAAATGTGGGCTGGCAATACTATTTGATAAAAAGTTAACATATTCTATCATTAATATTGAAGTGGACCCAGAAGCATGGTTTATTATTTTACAGGTCATAATTTGCAATATCAAATATATTTTATGTAACATCTATGGCCTGAACGGGATTTCCCTCAAATTTTGGGAAAAAATGGAAAATAAATTGTTTCCTTTGATTAACGAAAATATTATAGTCGGTGGGGACTTTAATTTAGCTCCCTGCCCAGCACTCAATAGGTTCTCAGGCAAAAATGTAAAAAATTATAATAGAGCAGCCAAAATTTTTAAAAAGATGTGTTATAAACTTAACTTGACTGATATTTGGAGACTTAGAAACCCTGACTCTCAGGTATTTACCTGCAAATCCAAATCTTTTCAAACTTTTTCCAGATTTGATTTATTTCTAATATCAGAAAGATCTCTATCTATCTATCTATCTAAAAATGATCTACGGCCATTAATGATATCTCAATATCGGATCATGTGGTGATCTCTCTTACATTTTTGTCTTTATATAAAATTGAGAACAGAATACCTAGATTCTTTTTACCACGATTTCTGCTCCATAATGTTAAATTTTTGTTTTGGCTAAAACAGAGGTGGAAAGATTTTTCAACATTAACATTGAGTATTTTAATAAAATCGCGATTTTCTGGTAAACTGCGAAATCGGTTCTTCGGGGTGAAATAAAGGCCTATATGAGTATTCTGAACAAAAAAAAACATGCGGCAGAAATCCAATATACTAATCAGGTGAGAAATGACTATAGAAAATATTTGATTGAACAATCAAGTTCTAATTGGAATACATATTGAAGCTAGAAAACAACGAGATATCTTTTTCAAACAAAAATCATTAGAACAGGAAGCAAAAATCAAGATCCATTTTAGGGGGTTTCACGGTTGTTCTGCAAAGCACCTTGCTAGACTTACAAAAAATAGAAAAAAAAGAAATTATATTCCAGCTATCTAAATAGGTGATAATAGATATACGGAAACCGAACAGATTAGCAAAGGTTTTTTTGACTTTTTTTTTAATTATTTTATACTGATATAGCTAGCAACCCTGATAGTCAGGAGAATTTCTGGTGGAGTATAAAGACACCTAAGATTTCTGAGGAAGATTGTTTAATTTTAAATACTCCAATTACGGAGGAAGAAATTTGTACAGCAATAGAATATCTCAAACTTAATAAAGCAGTAGAGACGGATGGTATTCCGGCAGAATTTTATATGATATTAATACAAGAGTTAAAGACCCCACTATGTAAATTATTTAATTTCTATTTTTCTTCAAAATATCCCATATCTACATATTTCTCTGCAGCAAATATTTCATTACTATTGAAGAAAGGGAAAAATCCAGAAGACCCGACCTCGTATAGATCTATTAGTGTATTAAATACGGATTATAAGTGTAATGACTATAATGTTTAACATAGGTCTATTTTATAAATAGTTTGTTGTGTAGCTGTAGCATTCAAACACCAAATGATATGAGACTTAACACTTGGTAATAAGAAATACAGCAATTTAGTGCAATGGAAATAACCCAGATAAAGAGGCAGTCCATGAAGGGATTTACATAGATCCTTCCAAAAATGAGAAGTGAACTGTGATCCACGGTCTGTGATAATGGAATGAGGCAGTCCATGGAGGCGAACAATATGTTTAATAAAAGCATCAGCAGTTTCACTGGCGGTGGGTAAAGACTTCAGTGCTATGAAATTAGCTAATTTAGTTAAATGGTCAATAACCACCATGATTGTGTTGTGACCTTGTGATAACAGAAGCTCAACAAAGAAATCCATGGAAATAGTTGTCCATGGAATATCAGGTATGGGTAAGGGAGTAAGGAACCCGATGGGCTTCCATTTTCCGGTTTTATATCTTGCACAAATGTCACAGGTGCTGATATAATTCTGAATAGTTTCAGCCATCTTGGGCCACCAGAAATCTCTTTGTAGGAGTTCTTTAGTTTTATGAATTCCTTGATGACCGGATAACAGGGTATCATGATAATGGTTGAGGATTCTATGTCTGAGTGGTTGTGGAATGTATAGTTTCTTATGTAAAGTATAAAGACCAGTTGGCTCTTTTACTAAATGTTTATGTTTAGGTATAACGTCGGTCTGTAAAGCTGTAATGATGTCCAGTTCTAAAGTATTCAAAGAACCAATTATTTTATGTGTAGGTATCAATTGTAAAAGTTGGTCATTAAGTGGTTTGTCGTCGTGTTGTCATGAGAGCGCGTCAGCTTTAATAATCAGAACACCAGGTCTATAGGTAATTTGAAAATTGAATCTGTCTAGAAACAAAGACCAACGTACTTGGCGAGATGACAATGTTTTGTTCTGTTTTAAATACTGAAGATTTTTATGGTCTGTGTATATAAAAAATGGTTTGTTAGTACCCTCTAAAATGTGTCTCCAAACTTCCAATGCACATTTAATAGCTAGCAATTCTTTATCGCCAACTGAATAATGTACCTCAGCAGGTCTGGAATAATAAGCAATGGGATGTGTCGGATGTCTTTCATCAATTCTCTGTGAAAGTACTGCACCTATTCCACAGTCAGAAGCATCAACCTCTACTAAAAAAATGAAACGAGTGAGCAGGTAAATTTAAAATAGGAGCTGAGGTTAAACAGACCTTCAAATAATTGAAAGCCTAATCTGCTTCAGGGGACCAGTGAAACTTCACATCCTTTTTTGTCAAATTTGTCAGAGGTTTAACTTTAATGGAAAATTTTTGGATAAATTTGCGGTAAAAATTGGCAAAACCTAAAAAACGTTGCAAAGATCTTAAGCTAGTGGGTCTTGGCCAATTTTGAATAGCTTATAGTTTATCAGGGTCCATTTGTACCTTATCAGGAGTAATTACATAACCCAAAAACTTTATTTTTTTAACATGAAACTGACATTTTTCGGCTTTTGCGAAAAGTCTATGGTCACGTAACCATGTCAAAACCCAACTTACATGCCTAGTGTTCTTGTGGGTCTTTTGAATAAATTAAAATGTTCTCAAGATAAATTATGACACATACATCAGTTAAGTCCTTAAATATCTCATTAACAAAGTGTTGAAAGGTGGCAGGGGCATTACAGAGCCTAAACGGCGTCACCCTATATTCAAAAAGGCCGTATCCAGTTCTGAATGCTGTTTTCCACTCATCCCCGTCCTTGATTCTTATTAAATTGTAAGCGCCTTTCAAATCAAGTTTAGTAAAGATAGTAGCTCCGTTAAGGCGTTCAAGGAGTTCGGGAGGGGTTGAGTGGTAGGGTATAACGATTCTTTACTGTAACAGCATTGAGTGCTCTGTAATCTATGATGGGTCTTAACGAGGAATCTTTGTTAGTTACAAAAAATAAACCAGCAGCTGCTGGGGATATGGATGGAACTATAAAGCCTTTTCTAATATTATCATCCAAATACTCTCTTAAGTACTGTAACTCTTTATGTGAGAGGGGATAAATCTTCCCATAAGGGACCTTGGCTCCTGGTACCAAATCTATGGGACAGTCGAATGCCCTATGAGGTGGGAGTACCTCAGCTTCCTTTATATCGAATACCTCAAGTAGATCTTGGTAGGGATTTGGGATCTCTGAGTTTATAGTACCTAATATCTGATGTGGGAAACAAGTAGTGGTGCAATAATCTGACTCAAACTTAACAGTGGGAGTAACCCAATCTATACTTTACTTAGCCAGGTGTAACCTAATATAACTGTGTGGAGAGTGGATGGAATTACATCAAAGCTAAGATATTTAGTATGCCCATGTGATGTGGTTATCATTAAAGGAACAGTATGTTGTGTTATTGGGCCATTATGTATTAATGATCCATCAATAACTCTTATAAAAACTGGATTTTGCTTTGTAACACACTGTATTTTATTATTTACAACAAATGAAACATCTATAAAGCAGTCATATGCCCCAGAGTCTAGAATAGCGTCAGTCTTAACTTGTAGATGGTCCCACTGTAATGAGAAAGTGTTAAAGATTTCTGTCTTATCTGTGTAGTAGTGGAATATAAGTTTGTCAGTTTACCCTTCTTTTGTCGGTGTAGTATGGGGCAGGTGGCTACTGTATGCTCTTTACTTGCACAATATAGACAAAGATTGGACAATGGACAGGCGTCGTTTAGTCTTTTCTTCAGTAGTCAGCGGACCTTTCATTACACCAATTTCCATAGGAGTATGTGGAAAGTTTAATTTTTCTACTGGTGGTACTGACAATCTCTTGTTTGGTGTCTCAGATGAGAATCTTTCTAATCGTCTTTCTCTGAGTCTGCGGTCAAGAGTTGTTGCTAATTTAATTAAACCCTGTAATGTATCTGGTATATCTAATCTGGATAACTCATCCTTTAAGGTTTCATTTAAACCTAATCTAAATTGATTTTTTAGTGCAATATCGTTCCATAGTGAGTCTGTAGCTCACATTTGGAAGTCTGTTATGAAAATCTTCCACTGGGCGCTTAGCCTGTCTAAGCGCTCCTAACTTAGTCTCTGCCTGTATCTGTGTATTGCTGTCTTCATAAAGAGCACCCATGGCAGCAAAGAATTGGTCTAATGAGTCTAAAATAGGATTGTTTGATTCAAAAAAATGATTTGCCCATGATCTTGGTTCTCCTGTGAGATAGGAAATTGTAGTGCATACCTTTATTTTATCTGAACAATAAGTTTTAGGCTTCATTGTGTATAGCAATAAACATGCATTCTTGAAATCTCTAAAGTCACACCTTTTCCCTGAGAACAAGGCAGGAGGGTTAATTTGTGGTTCAGGTGGTTCTGTGTGTTTTGATGCAGTTAAATCGTTAACTACATTTTTTAATGCAGTGTTTTCAGTCTGGAGATCAGTAAGAGCTCTGGCAAGATAATCCACTTTGTGGTTTAATGTATTGTGACGAACCAAGGTTATCCAACCCTGCGCCAATCACTTATTTGGCACAGAAAGGGTTTTCAGCCCCCTTTTACTGTCACCAATATGTCACATTCTAGCCACACCAGGCAAGCTTGTGATTCAGTTTAGTGGGTGCAAGGGTTAACCACACTCCCTAGTCTGTACTAGACGTAAGAGAAATGCCCAAAACTCCCTTTAATGCCACCCACAATAAACTATCAATCCTATAGCTCAAATACTGCCACAACTTAAAATTTATTAAAGGGAAAATCCTAAGAAAAAACCCAGACTTTACACATTAACTCTAGAAATACAATTTAGCAGAAAATAACCTAAATTATACAGTTCTAATATTCCAGTCTCTTTCAGTAACGTGGTTCAATTATTAGACAAAGGCCAAACTTAATAAAGGAATTATTTATTATGCCAAAAATATTATGCACAAGGCATTATTAATAAAAAGTTGTTACAAATAAAATTACACACGCAAACAGTGTTTTAAAATAAAAAGGAGAAAAACAGAATTGAATACTTTCCTAGTTTTCAAGATCAGCGCCAAGGGCTGGCATGAAAATAATGGCTCCTTACTACTGTAAAGCAGCTCCCCTTGTAAGAATGACAATCTTATTGTTAAAACATAAAATTCTTATACCATTTTCCAGAGATCAAGTTGCCTGACCACACCCTCCTGGGCAGGCTAAGAAAAAACCCCTGTCTTTATGACCTTCAATAGACTAATTTCTTGCCTGAAATTATACAATCCCTTTAACTGCTAGAGTCTTTCCAGGGATAATGTTCTCAGAGTTCACTAGCTTTGGATGCACCATAGTCACTTCTGCACCCGTGTCCCTCAACCTTGTCTCCAACAGTCACAGGTTGCAAGTTCTCATGGTTGTTTTCCTCTGGACAGGTAACAAACAAAACAGATGCTGGTACTTCTGATGGATTACCCCCTCCAGCTGATGGCTCCAAGTTAATCCTCTCTGGGCAAGTGGAGCTGATGTGGCCCCCTTTGTTGCAAGCAAAACATCTGCGGGTATCCCCCTGCCCAGATGCAGCACTCGCCCCTCCTTTCCCAGAGGGAGCAGACACACTAGATAAAGGCACAGTAGGTTTTGTGAAGGGGGGTCGTGCAGTAGCTCCCTTAGAAAAGGATTTCCTCCCATTCTCTGGTGACCTGTTGGCTGTGTAAAAATCAGCCAGCTCGCCAGCTTCCAATGCTGTTATGGGCTTCCGATCCAAAACCCATTCTTGAACTCTGGCTGGATACAGCTGCTCCTTCACAATCAAATCTTCCAGCTCCTCCATAGTGGCAACTTTTAATCCTCTGACCCATTGTTTAAAGGCTGTCATCAAGTTCCAAACAGCTGCAGTATAGCTCTCTGACAAACCTTTCTTCAGAGAACGGAATTTCTTTCTGTACACCTCAGGAGTAAGATTATATCTCCTCTGCAGTGCAGCTTTAATGGAATCATAGTCCTGATCAAACTCTGGTGGTAGTTCAGCAAATGCCTCCAGTGCAGGACCTTTCAGGCCAGGGGTAAGGTACTTGGCCCACTGCTCCCTTGGCAACTGGAACTGTCTGCAAACTTTCTCAAAGCTACGCAGCAATACATCCACATCTCCATCTTTCTCCAGGGTGGGAAAATTCTCTGCACGCACTCTGGGAGCAGGTAGGTCTCTAGGTTCACTAACAACAGGTGAGACCATCCCTCTCTCCAACCGCGCAAGCTGTAGCTGATACTCTCTCTCTGCCTGTTGTTCAGCAGCCTGTCTTTCAGCTGCCAGAGCCTCTTTCTCAGCTGCCAGAGATGCCTGTCTCTCAGCCACAGCATCCTGTCTTTCAGCAGCCTGTCTCTCAGCTGCCAGAGCCTCTCTCTCAGCTGCCAGAGATGCCTGTCTCTCAGCCACAGCAGCCTGTCATTCAGCAGCCTTTCTTTCATAAAACTTTGTAATCAGTTCCATGCACAAACTTGCATCCACTGAGCCCATATGTTTAAGAACAGTTTGCAAATAACAGTCCAAGGGATCCCCAGATCCTGATGAATCGCTGCCCCCAGCTGCAGACATCTCTCCTGAGACTTCAACTGGTGTGATTTGGCTGTTATCATATTCAGCAAGAGCTTGTATTAGTAAATCTTTGTTCTTTGAACGAGTTGGAATATCCCACTCCTGGCATAGTAGCATTAGTGTCTTTTTAGATTGTATGATTGCATAGCGAAAATAAAATAGAAAAGAAAAACAGAGAATAGGGAAGGGGACTGTTTGCAATGTGTGACTATATAATGCACTGAGTTTTAGCCTTTGGAAATTGTAAGAAACAATTTCTTTTAGTACCGGGATTTTCACACTAGCAAATCTACACGCACTAAAATCTAATAATAAAAAAAATTATCTACACCGCTGCCCACCAATTTGTGATGAACCTAGGTTATCCAACCCTGCGCTAGTCACTTATTTGGCACAGAAAGGGGTTTCAGCCCCCTTTTACTGTCACCAATAGGTCACAATCTAGCCACACCAGGCAAGCTTGTGATTCAGTTTAGTGGGTGCAAGGGTTAACCACACTCCCTAGTCTGTACTAGACGTAAGAGAAATGCCCAAAACGCCCTTTTAATTAGGCTGACCATATTGTCGCTTTAAAAAGGGACACATATGAAAAATACATATGTCAGGGCTGTTTTCAGGGCTGTTTAAAGAAATGGTTTTGTATAAGAACCCTCACATATGTATTTTTCATATGTGTTCCTTCTTAAAGCGGCAATATGGTCAGCCTACTTTTAATGCCACCCACAATAAACTATCAATCCTATAGCTCCAATACTGTCACAACTTAAAATTTATTAAAGGGAAAATCCTAAGAAAAAACCCAGATTTTACACATTAACTCTAGAAATACAATTTAGCAGAAAATAACCTAAATTATACAGTTCTAATATTCCAGTCTCTTTCAGTAACGTGGTTCAATTATTAGACAAAGGCCAAACTTAATAAAGGAATTATTTATTATGCCAAAAATATTATGCACAATGCATTATTAATAAAAAGTTGTTACAAATAAAATTACACACGCAAACAGTGTTTTAAAATAAAAAGGAGAAAAACAGAATTGAACACTTTCCTAGTTTTCAAGATCTGCGCCAAGGGCTGGCATGAAAATGATGGCTCCTTACTTCTGTAAAGCAGCTCCCCTTGTAAGAATGACAATCTTATTGTTAAAACATAAAATTCTTATACCATTTTCCAGAGATCAAGTTGCCTGACCACACCCTCCTGGGCGGGCTAAGAAAACCTCCCTGTCTTTATGACCTTCAATAGACTAATTTCTTGCCTGAAATTATACAATCCATTATAAGTTCTCCTAGGTAACTCAATTTCTATATTTACATATCTAGAACCTTTTCATTGGGAGAATCGGTTTGATATCAAATATGCCATAGGTTGTCATATTTACCTTCATTTAAGGTTATGTACATAATATACCAATGTGTTTTCAGTGACCTGGTCAGTTTTTGTAATGAAGGGCCTGTTTTGCATCATGCATTCTATTGACAGCCTAAGCCATAAACCCTTTCCTGTGTATTTTCTGAAACTAAGAGCTTGAGTGGCTTTATGACTCAATGCATACACAATAACACTTGGTGGGGCTATTTAGGAGGCTTCTGGCACTTCAAAGAAAATACAAACACAATTCTTCTTGAAAACAAATAACTGTTTTGAGTTCAAGCTACACAAAGTTCAATTCTTCTTGAAAACAAATAACTGTTTTGAGTTCAAGCTACACAAAGTTAACTCCTTAGCAGCTGAGTCTTGAGATATTTGTGACATGTATCAATCTCTGTTTGTACAGCCTGGGGATCCATTGCTACTGGTATATTTAGGCTTGATTATTATGTAATGACTGTAATGTTTAACATAGGCCTATTTTATAAATAGTTTGTTGTGTAGCTGTAGCATTCAAACACCAAATAATATGAGACTTAACACTTGGTAATAAGAAATACAGCAATTTAGTGCAATGGAAATAACCCAGGTAAAGAGTATACATAAATATAAATATATATATATATATATATATATATATATATATATATATATATATATATATATAAAATCTGTATATATATATATATATATATATATATATTAGCAAACAAAATAAGAACTTAGTAAATGAGGAACACTAAAGGTTGCAATTCCAATGAGAGCAGTGATCCAAAGTAAGTAACAAGCAAGCATGAATTAGTAAATTGCAGCTGTTAAAGGCAAGTCTATATACAAGTAATTAGCACAGTTAGTATACTTGCTTATCCGGTGGTATTTGGATGATGAATAGTTGCTTCCCCTGAGATGATTTAGCTAGACTCCGGTAAGTAGAGCAGGTAGGTTCTAGCAGAAGGTAAGCAAACTTCAGATGAGCTGTGATAGTTTTACACAGCATGTAGTGACTGGTAATGGAAGAAAGCAGACAGAGTGATACATGTTGCAAGTAGATCTGGCAATCCAGGTAACTGAGGCTGCAATGATTACAGCAGCATGGGACAGAGACTGCAGCAGAGAGACACAGGAGCAGCACAGATAATTATCAGGATGCAGTCAATCAAAGGTGAAAAAATAAAAAAATAAGTTGAGCTCAGGTGAATACTAGTAAATGCAGCAAAAAGATTTCCAATAACTCCAATACAAAAGTACAAGTTATTAGTGGGTTAAATTTGACTTGAATATGAGACACTAGGCAGGGTACAATTCAGATACTCTGCTTAAACAAAATAATCAAGCAAAGAACCAAAAAGGAAATGAGGCTATAAAGGGTAAATTTGCGGAGTTTACTAAAAGGAACATTACTTAAAGGGACATTACAATAAGCTTTTGTCATCTATTATTTCTAAAAGGCTTGCTGTCCCGCTTGAGAACATTATTCATAAGGATCAGGTGGGCTTTATGTTACCTAGAAATTCTACTAAACATATACGGAGTGTGTTTACATTTATAGACTATTATTGGAATATGGAAACAATTTATAAGGATAAGAACCAGGATATAGCAATTCTCACTCTAGATGCCGAAAAGGCTTTTGATTCTATCGCATAGGATTATCTTTTTAATGCTTTAATCAAGTTTGGATTTAAAAATCAATTTCTACAATTTGTTCAGAAGCTATATAGCTCCCCAATATCCTACTTATTGATTAATAATTCTCTTTCTGATAAAAATTATTTTGAAACGAGGAACACGGCAATGGTGTCCTTTGTCACCTCTCCTATTTAATATTGCACTTGAACCACTAGCTATTAAACTAAGAGAGAAGATGACAGGCATTGTATTAGGTTCCCAGACATTAAAATTGTTACTTTATGCTGACGATCTATTGTTGTTTCTTAACAATACAAGGCAATATATCCCTTTGATTTTGAACTGTCTTCAAGAATTTAGTCTTTTTTCAGGGTATAGGGTAAATTATCAAAAAAGTGAATTGCTCTGGATCAAAAAACCACCTTGTAGCTTACAAAAACATCCATTTAGTGTAGTTGATACCATTAAGTATTTAGGTATATCAATTCATATCAATCCTAAAAAATGGTATAGTTTAAATTTTCCCTCATTATTAGACAGGATAAAATCTGACTTTCAGTAATGGCTCGGGCTAATCTTATAAAATCAATTATTTTTCCATGTCTTCTTTATCCTTTGCAAAATGTTCCTGTATTTATTCCTAATAAAGATTTAAATAAACTTAATTCATGGATGTCTAGGTTTATTGCAGGTGGTAAAAAATCCCGGATTTCTTTGGATAGAATGATGTTAAAGAAAGAGATAGTGGGATTATCTTTATCCAATTTTAAATTGTACAATCTGGCAGCTATTATCAAAATAGCCCTAGACTGGATTACAGAGTCCAATATATTCTCTTCTTATGATATTGAAAGTTTCTTTTGCAATCTATTTTCTTTTAAAAGCAATTTTACATTGTCCTAGTAAATTATTACCCGCTAATATTCATTGTTTGATAACATTTAAGAATATAATCTTGGCCTGGCAGAAATGTTGTATTCTCTTAGAAATAGATCCAAGGCTTTCAGATTTTCTTCCGATTATAGGGAACCCCCAATTTACACCAGGTATTTATAATAAAGCTTTTATTTCATGGAAGGAAAATAATATTACTAATGTATTACAAATACTGTCAGAGGATGGACGGATGCTTCACTTTCAAAACCTAGTCAGACAATATGGCATTTCTAATAAGACTTTTTTTGCTTATTTACAATTGCGTCATTTTGTAAACAGTCTGAACCATCCTGTTTTTTTATCTCCAGCATGGTCTGATATTGAGATATGTTGTTCGATATTTATAATGGGTGAGGCCTCTATTTCATTAATATACAATATCATGATGGCTAAACAGGGCGATAAAATAATAAATAGATGGATATATATTTTTTTGGATATTGACATGGATAAAATTAAAGCCAGCTTCTCGGCTCTTAATTATTGTACAATATCCATGTCATGGAGAGAGTCCCATTTTAAATTGTTTAATAACTATTACATCTCTCCTTATAGAATGTATAAAATGTTTCCAAATACGGCCCCAGAATGTCCACGCTGTAGATTGTTGTCAGCAGATTTGTGTCACATGATGTGGTACTGTCCTAAGATTGGGTTCTGGGTCTACAACTTATTTAATTTTTCAATTAGATTTACGTTAGAATCTATCTTTTTTTTTTATATACCCAACATTATAGTCCAAGTATATATGCCAATATGGTTAATGCTATTATTATGATTGTACGACATTTGATATTTAAAAAATGGAAAACTCATAAGGCCCCTTCTTTTCTTATGATACTCAAGGAAATTCAAGGCCAGATTATTTTTGAATCCTACCATTTACAGACAGCCTCGGAAAAAAAATAAAGAAATTTCTAATTGGCTGGTTACCAATTATTACATCTTATTCCTGTGCTATCCAGAAACAAATCTTGTCCCCATATTTGAGTTCAGACTCTTTTGCAGAGTTAGTTTTGTTAAATAATTTCCCACCAGAATGGATTTCCCTATATAGAGAGGTATGAGTTATGCCTGATGGGGGATTTCACTCTTCTTTTTTTTTCTTTTTCTTTTTTTAGAGTTCTAAGTAATATTCTGGATCAGGGCGGATACCTGTCTAAATATAGTCGGAAATCAAGAAAAAGCATATTATTATGTAATTTAAGAATAATAATGGTGATATAAATATATGAGTTGAATTTTGCTGTAGAATTATTTATTTCAGTTATGTGTGGAGTAGGAACTGCGTTTCCTATAAAACTACTGATATTATGGGATTTGCAACTCTACAAAATTTATTTTCAGCTCTCTCTTGGTTTGATTTTTGTATTTTGTACTGTTTTTTTTTGTTTTGTTTTCTCTTTTGAGTGTTTTATATATGGAAAAAAATATGATAAATAAAGGTTAAAAAAATAAATAGATAAATCATATACCATCATACAGAGACATGTTTATCTTGCTCATGAAAGTACAGCAAAGCAATAATCTTCTTAAATACATGGTTTTATATATCTAGGGGCATATTTATCAAGCTCTGTATGAAGCTTGTTGCCCCTTGTTTCCGGCAAGCCTTCAGGCTTGCCGGAAACAGAAGTTATGAAGCAGCTGTCTAAAGACCATTGCTCCATAATTAGTGATGTCGCGAACAGTTCGCCGGAGAACAGTTCCCGGCGAACATAGCTAGTTCGCGTTCGCCGCGGCGGGCGAACAAATGCAATGTTCGATCCGCCCCCTATTCGTCATCATTGAGTAAACTTTGACCCTGTATCTCACAGTCTGCAGACACATTTCAGGCAATCAGCAGCAGACACTCCCTCCCAGACCCTCCCATCTCCTGGACAGCAGCCATTTTAGATTCATTCTGATCCTGCATTCTTAGTGAGAGGAGGGATAGTGTAGCTGCTGCTGATTTTACAGGGAAATTGATAGCTAGGCTAGTGTATTCAGTGTCCACTAGAGTCCTGAAGGACTAATCTGATCTCTGCTGTAAGGACAGCACCCCAAAAAGCCCTTTTTAGGGCTAGAACATCAGTCTTTTTTTTTTTTTTGCCTGTGTAATTTTGACTGTGAAACATCAGTCTGCTAGTGTAATCTAATTGCAGTTGCCTGCCTGAAGTGCCACCACTCATATCTGTTGTAACAGTAGTGTAAATTTAAAAAAAAAAACTTTTTTGACTGTGAAACATCAGTCTGCTAGTGTAATCTAATAGCAGTTGCCTGCCTGCCAGCGTGTGTGCCAGGCCCACTTGCCAACTAGTGCCACCACTCATATCTGTTGTAACAATAGTGTAATTTTTTTTTTTTTAAACTTTTTTGACTGTGAAACATCAGTCTGCTAGTGTAATCTAATTGCAGTTGGCTGCCTGCCAGCGTGTGTGCCAGGCCCACTTGCCAACTAGTGCCACCACTCATATCTGTTGTAACAGTAGTGTAAATTAAAAAAAAAAAAATTTTTGACTGTGAAACATCAGTCTGCTAGTATAATCTAATTCTAGTTGCCTGCCTGCCAGCATGTGTGGCAGGCCCACTTGCCAACTAGTTATTTTTTCTTTGTAATCTAATTGCATTTGCCTGCCTGTCAGCGTGTGTCAGGCTCACAGCATATACTGTTCCTACTTCCTCAGTGTCACCACTCATATCTGGTGTAACATTAGTGTAATTTTTTTTTAAAAAAACTTTTACATCAGTCTGCTAGTGTAATCTAATTTCAGTTGCCAGCAGGCCAGCCTGCCACTGCCAGCCTGTGTGTCAGGCTCACAGCATATAC
This sequence comes from Bombina bombina, assembly GCF_027579735.1. Taxonomy (NCBI): domain Eukaryota; kingdom Metazoa; phylum Chordata; class Amphibia; order Anura; family Bombinatoridae; genus Bombina; species Bombina bombina. The sequence continues at coordinate 657,050,348 of NC_069500.1, forward strand.
TGTGCCTACTTGCTAAGTGCCACCACCAGTCATATCTGGTGTAACAGTAGTGTACATTTTTAAAAAAAAAACTTTTACATCAGTCTGCTAGTGTAATCTAATAGCAGTTGCCTGCCTGCCACTGCCAGCCTGTGTGTCAGGCTCACAGCATATACTGTGCCTACTTGCTCAGTGCCACCACTCATATCTGGTGTAATATTAGTGTAATTTTTTTAAAAAAACTTTTACATCAGTCTGCTAGTGTAATCTAATTTCAGTTGCCAGCAGGCCAGCCTGCCACTGCCAGCCTGTGTGTCAGGCTCACAGCATATACTGTGCCTACTTGCTCAGTGCCACACTCATATCTGGTGTAACATTAGTGTACATTTTTTTTTAAAAAACTTTTACATCAGTCTGCTAGTGTAATCTAATGTCAGTTGCCAGGCCAGCCTGCCACTGCCAGCCTGTGTGTCAGGTTCACAGCATATACTGTGCCTACTTGCTCAGTGCCACCACCAGTCATATCTGGTGTAACAGTAGTGTAAACATTTTTTAAAAAAACTTTTACATCAGTCTGCTAGTGTAATCTAATAGCAGTTGCCTGCCTGCCACTGCCAGCCTGTGTGTCAGGCTCACAGCATATACTGTGCCTACTTGCTCAGTGCCACCACTCATATCTGGTGTAACATTAGTGTAAATTAAAAAAAAAAAACTTTTACATCAGTCTGCTAGTGTAATCTAATTTCAGTTGCCAGCAGGCCAGCCTGCCACTGCCAGCCTGTGTGTCAGGCTCACAGCATATACTGTGCCTACTTGCTCAGTGCCACCACTCATATCTGGTGTAACATTAGTGTAAATTTTTTTTTAAAAAACTTTTACATCAGTCTGCTAGTGTAATCTAATTTCAGTTGCCAGGCCAGCCTGCCACTGCCAGAACCTCATGGAGAGAAGGATGTATGTAGCGCAGCAATAGGCAGTATATGCTTATATACATATATATTTATGTGTTAATATGTATATATATATATATATATATATATATATATATATATATATATATATATATATATATATATATGGGAACATACAGTTCCCATAGACCGCAATCTAAAGGCACTTTTAGTGCCATTTTTTTCTAACACCCCCCCTCACACCAACTTTAAATCCCCAAAACTGCCTAATGCAAAACTAAAATGCTGTCTATGTTTAGGGCATTTGGGGCACTTTTAGAAAATTAACCATAGATCTAATCTCTGGTTAATTGTCAGAGTGATAGTTGCTACCGCAAAGTCACGGTGGCAATAACCAGCCACTTGTGTTTGTATATGTAGTGTTTTTGTGGTGTGCATATTTAGTGTTTGTATGTGTAGTGTTTGTGTGGTGTGTATATATAGAGTTTGTATGTGTAGTGTTTTTGTGGTGTTTGTGTGGTGTGTATATGTAGGCCTAGATTTAGAGTTTGGCGTTAGCCGTGAAAACCAGCGTTAGAGGCTCCTAACGCTGGTTTTAGGCTACCTCCGGTATTTGGAGTCACTCAAAAAAGGGTCTAACGCTCACTTTTCAGCCGCGACTTTTCCATACCGCAGATCCCCTTACGTCAATTGCGTATCCTATCTTTTCAATGGGATTTTTCTAACTCCGGTATTTAGAGTCATGTCTGAAGTGAGCGTTAGACATCTAACGACAAAACTCCAGCCGCAGGAAAAAAGTCAGTAGTTAAGAGCTTTCTGTGCTAATGCCGGTTTATAAAGCTCTTAACTACTGTATTCTAAAGTACACTAACACCCATAAACTACCTATGTACCCCTAAACCGAGGTCCCCCCACATTGCCGCCACTCGATTACATTTTTTTAACCCCTAATCTGCCGACCGCCACCTACGTTATCCTTATGTACCCCTAATCTGCTGCCCCTAACACCGCCGACCCCTGTATTATATTTATTAACCCCTAACCTGCCCCCCACAACGTCGCCGCCAGCTACCTACACCTATTAACCCCTAATCTGCCGACCGCAAAGCGCCGCCACCTACGTTATACTTATGTACCCCTAATCTGCTGCCCCTAACACCGCCGACCCCTGTATTATATTTATTAACCCCTAACCTGCCCCCCACAACGTCGCCGCCAGCTACCTACACCTATTAACCCCTAATCTGCCGACCGGACCGCACCGCTATTATTATAAAGTTATTAACCCCTAATCCGCCTCACTAACCCTATAATAAATAGTATTAACCCCTAATCTGCCCTCCCTAACATCGCCGACACCTAACTTCAAACATTAACCCCTAATCTGCCGACTGGAGCTCACCGCTATTCTAATAAATGTATTAACCCCTAAAGCTAAGTCTAACCCTAACACTAACACCCCCCTAAGTTAAATATAATTTAAATCTAACAAAATAAATTAACTCTTATTAAATAAATTATTCCTATTTAAAGCTAAATACTTACCTGTAAAATAAATCCTAATATAGCTACAATATAAATTATAATTATATTATAGCTATTTTAGGATTTATATTTATTTTACAGGTAACTTTGTATTTATTTTAACCAGGTACAATAGCTATTAAATAGTTAAGAACTATTTAATAGCTAAAATAGTTAAAATAATTACAAAATTACCTGTAAAATAAATCCTAACCTAAGTTACAATTAAACCTAACACTACACTATCAATAAATTAATTAAATAAACTACCTACAAATACCTACAATTAACCTAACACTACACTATCAATAAATTAATTAAATACAATTCCTACAAATAAATACAATTAAATAAACTTGCTAAAGTACAAAAAATAAAAAAGAACTAAGTTACAAAAAATAAATTTTTTTTTACAAACATAAGAAAAATATTACAACAATTTTAAATTAATTACACCTACTCTAAGCCCCCTAATAAAATAACAAAGCCCCCCAAAATAAAAAAATGCCCTACCCTATTCTAAATTACTAAAGTTCAAAGCTCTTTTACCTTACCAGCCCTGAACAGGGCCCTTTGCGGGGCATGCCCCAAGAAGTTCAGCTCTTTTGCCTGTAAAAAAAAACATACAATACCCAAGCCCCCCAACAGTACAACCCACCACCCACATACCCCTAATCTAACCCAAACCCCCCTTAAATAAACCTAACACTAAGCCCCTGAAGATCTTCCTACCTTGTCTTCACCTCACCGGGTTCACCGATCTGTCTAGAAGAGCTCCTCCGATGTCCTGATCCAAGCCCAAGCGGGAGGCTGAAGAGGTCCATGATCCGGCTGAAGTCTTCATCCAAGCAGGGCAGAAGAGGTCTTCCATCCGATTGAAGTCTTCATCCAAGCGGCATCCATCCGGAGTGGAGCGGCAGCATCCTGAAGACCTCCGACGTGGAACATCCATTCTGGCCGACGACTGAACGACGAATGACGGTTCCTTTAAATGACGTCATCCAAGATGGCGTCCCTCGAATTCCGATTGGCTGATAGGATTCTATCAGCCAATGGGAATTAAGGTAGGAATATTCTGATTGGCTGATGGAGTCAGCCAATCAGAATCAAGTTCAATCCGATTGGCTGATCCGATCAGCCAATCAGATTGAGCTTGCATTCTATTGGCTGATCGGAACAGCCAATAGAATGGGAGCTCAATCTGCGGCCAGAAAAAAGCCGGCGTTAGCTACGCGGGTCCTTACCGACAAAACTCTAAATCTAGCCGGTAGTGTTTGTAATGGCTGGTTAAATATTGCGCTCCTGCAAACGGGCACATTTGCGTGAGTGTAATGATTTAGCGCTCCACTTGTAATCAAGCTCTAAGTCTTTTTGTGGTCCTGATTTGTGCTGTTTCAGCTTATCTATGTGAGAATTGTGCCTTACAAGAGCTGACGCCAATTTCAGTGGCTGGAGGAAACAGGCAAAGCAATGGAGAACCAAGATAGAGTGTATACAAAAAGCAAAATAGCTCAGGCTGTCAGCTTTGAAAAGGTTTCCATGGATGATCTCTTTTTCTTTTCAATGACAAAAAATTAACTTTAATGCCAAAGTTTAAAGGGACATTAAACCCCAAAATTTTATTTCATGATTCAGATAGAGGATTCAATTTTAAACAACTTTCCAATGTACTTCTGTTATCTAATTTGCTTCATTCTTCAGATATCCTTTGTTGAAGAAATAGCAATGCACATGGTTGAGCCAATCACATGAGGCATCTATGTGCAGCTATAAATCAGCAGCTACTGAGACTATCTAGATATGCTTTTCAGCAAAGGATATTGAGAGAATGAAGCACACTAGGTAATAAAAGTAAATTAGTAAGTTGTTTAAAATTGTATACTCTTTCTAAATCATAAAGAAAAAATATGTGTTTCATGTCCCTTTAGGTTCTCAATCAGACTTTAAAGAGAATTACAATTCTGAAAGATTATTTTGTATTATATTAGAACATTTTGTGGGATGGGGGAGTTTAATTTCAGATTTCCAGTGCTTTTTAATGTTTTAATGCATCATTAAACTCTGGAAATAGCATACTTTTTTTACAAGGGAATTTCCTCTTTTTGTATTGTTTGTATGTGTAGTGATTGTGTGGTGTGTGTGGTGTTTGTGTGGTATGCATATGTAATGTTTGTATGTGTAGTGTTTGTGTGGTGTTTATATGTAGTGTTTGCATGTGTAGTGTTTGTGTGGTGTGTATATGTATTATTTGTAAGTCTAGTGTTTGTGTGGTGTTTATATGTAGTGTTTGCATGTGTAGTGTTTTTTGTGGTGTGTATATGTAGTGCTTATATAAGTAGTGTGTGTGTGGTGTGTATATCTAGTGTTTGGGTGGTGTGTATATGTAGTGTTTGTATGTGTAGTGTTTGTGTGGTGTGTATATGTATTATTTGTAAGTCTAGTGTTTGTATGGTGTTTATATGTAGTGTTTGCATGTGTAGTGTTTTTTGTGGTGTGTATATGTAGTGCTTATATAAGTAGTGTGTGTGTGGTGTGTATATCTAGTGTTTGGGTGGTGTGTATATGTAGTGTTTGTATGTGTAGTGTTTGTGTGGTGTGTATATGTATTATTTGTAAGTCTAGTGTTTGTGTGGTGTTTATATGTAGTGTTTGCATGTGTAGTGTTTTTTGTGGTGTGTATATGTAGTGCTTATATAAGTAGTGTGTGTGTGGTGTGTATATCTAGTGATTGGGTGGTGTGTATATGTAGTGTTTGTATGTGTAGTGTTTGTGTGGTGTGTATATGTATTATTTGTAAGTCTAGTGTTTGTGTGGTGTTTATATGTAGTGTTTGCATGTGTAGTGTTTTTTGTGGTGTGTATATGTAGTGCTTATATAAGTAGTGTGTGTGTGGTGTGTATATCTAGTGTTTGGGTGGTGTGTATATGTAGTGTTTGTATGTGTAGTGTTTGTGTGGTGTGTATATGTATTATTTGTAAGTCTAGTGTTTGTGTGGTGTTTATATGTAGTATTTGCATGTGTAGTGTTTTTTGTGGTGTGTATATGTAGTGCTTATATAAGTAGTGTGTGTGTGGTGTGTATATCTAGTGTTTGGGTGGTGTGCATATGTAGTGTTTGTATGTGTAGTGTTTGTGTGGTGTGTATATGTAGTGTTTGTATGTGTAGTGTGTGTGGTGTTTGTATGTGTAGTGTTTATGTGGTGTATATATGTAGTGTTTGTATGTGTAGTGTTTATGTGATGTTTATATGTAGTGTTTGTATGTGTAGTGTGTGTGTGGTGTGTATATGTATTATTTGTAAGTCTAGTGTTTGTGTGGTGTTTATATGTAGTGTTTGCATGTGTAGTGTTTTTTGTGGTGTGTATATGTAGTGCTTATATAAGTAGTGTGTGTGTGGTGTGTATATCTAGTGTTTGGGTGGTGTGTATATGTAGTGTTTGTATGTGTAGTGTTTGTGTGGTGTGTATATGTATTATTTGTAAGTCTAGTGTTTGTATGGTGTTTATATGTAGTGTTTGCATGTGTAGTGTTTTTTGTGGTGTGTATATGTAGTGCTTATATAAGTAGTGTGTGTGTGGTGTGTATATCTAGTGTTTGGGTGGTGTGTATATGTAGTGTTTGTATGTGTAGTGTTTGTGTGGTGTGTATATGTATTATTTGTAAGTCTAGTGTTTGTGTGGTGTTTATATGTAGTGTTTGCATGTGTAGTGTTTTTTGTGGTGTGTATATGTAGTGCTTATATAAGTAGTGTGTGTGTGGTGTGTATATCTAGTGTTTGGGTGGTGTGTATATGTAGTGTTTGTATGTGTAGTGTTTGTGTGGTGTGTATATGTATTATTTGTAAGTCTAGTGTTTGTGTGGTGTTTATATGTAGTGTTTGCATGTGTAGTGTTTTTTGTGGTGTGTATATGTAGTGCTTATATAAGTAGTGTGTGTGTGGTGTGTATATCTAGTGTTTGGGTGGTGTGTATATGTAGTGTTTGTATGTGTAGTGTTTGTGTGGTGTGTATATGTATTATTTGTAAGTCTAGTGTTTGTGTGGTGTTTATATGTAGTGTTTGCATGTGTAGTGTTTTTTGTGGTGTGTATATGTAGTGCTTATATAAGTAGTGTGTGTGTGGTGTGTATATCTAGTGTTTGGGTGGTGTGCATATGTAGTGTTTGTATGTGTAGTGTTTGTGTGGTGTGTATATGTAGTGTTTGTATGTGTAGTGTGTGTGGTGTTTGTATGTGTAGTGTTTATGTGGTGTATATATGTAGTGTTTGTATGTGTAGTGTTTATGTGATGTTTATATGTAGTGTTTGTATGTGTAGTGTGTGTGTGGTGTGTATATGTATTATTTGTAAGTCTAGTGTTTGTGTGGTGTTTATATGTAGTGTTTGCATGTGTAGTGTTTTTTGTGGTGTGTATATGTAGTGCTTATATAAGTAGTGTGTGTGTGGTGTGTATATCTAGTGTTTGGGTGGTGTGTATATGTAGTGTTTGTATGTGTAGTGTTTGTGTGGTGTGTATATGTATTATTTGTAAGTCTAGTGTTTGTATGGTGTTTATATGTAGTGTTTGCATGTGTAGTGTTTTTTGTGGTGTGTATATGTAGTGCTTATATAAGTAGTGTGTGTGTGGTGTGTATATCTAGTGTTTGGGTGGTGTGTATATGTAGTGTTTGTATGTGTAGTGTTTGTGTGGTGTGTATATGTATTATTTGTAAGTCTAGTGTTTGTGTGGTGTTTATATGTAGTGTTTGCATGTGTAGTGTTTTTTGTGGTGTGTATATGTAGTGCTTATATAAGTAGTGTGTGTGTGGTGTGTATATCTAGTGTTTGGGTGGTGTGTATATGTAGTGTTTGTATGTGTAGTGTTTGTGTGGTGTGTATATGTATTATTTGTAAGTCTAGTGTTTGTGTGGTGTTTATATGTAGTGTTTGCATGTGTAGTGTTTTTTGTGGTGTGTATATGTAGTGCTTATATAAGTAGTGTGTGTGTGGTGTGTATATCTAGTGTTTGGGTGGTGTGTATATGTAGTGTTTGTATGTGTAGTGTTTGTGTGGTGTGTATATGTATTATTTGTAAGTCTAGTGTTTGTGTGGTGTTTATATGTAGTGTTTGCATGTGTAGTGTTTTTTGTGGTGTGTATATGTAGTGCTTATATAAGTAGTGTGTGTGTGGTGTGTATATCTAGTGTTTGGGTGGTGTGCATATGTAGTGTTTGTATGTGTAGTGTTTGTGTGGTGTGTATATGTAGTGTTTGTATGTGTAGTGTGTGTGGTGTTTGTATGTGTAGTGTTTATGTGGTGTATATATGTAGTGTTTGTATGTGTAGTGTTTATGTGATGTTTATATGTAGTGTTTGTATGTGTAGTGTGTGTGTGGTGTGTTTATGTAGTGTTTGTGTGGTGTTTGTGTGGTGTGTATATGTAGTGTTTGTATATGTAGTGTTTGTGCGTTGTGTATATGTAGTGTTTGTATGTGTAGTGTTATGTGGTGTTTGTGTGGTGTGTATAAGTAATGTTTGTATGTGTAGTGTTTGTGTGTTGTGTATATGTAGTGTTTGTATGTGTAGTGTTTGTGTGGTGTGGATATGTAGAGTTTTTGTGGCGTGTATATGTAGTGTTGGTATGTGTAGTGTTTGTGTGGTGTGTATATGTAGTGTTTGTATATATGTAGTGTGTGTGGTGTGTATATGTAGTGTTTGTATGTGTAGTATTTCTGTGGTGTTTGTGTGGTGTGTATATGTAGTGTTTGTATGTGTAATGTTTGTGTGTTGTGTATATGTAGTGTTTGTGTGGTATGTATATGTAGTGTTTGTATATGTAATGTTTTTGTGGCATGTTTATGTAGTGTTTTTTATGTGTAGTGTTTGTGTGTGTAGTGTTTCTATATATATTTATATATATAGCTTGTGAGTGGTGTTTGATAAGAGAGTGTCATTCTGCAGTATTTATATAGAATATCTGTATTTGTACACAGTGTATAACTAGTGATTGTGTCATGTGTTGGGTTTGTGTAGTGGTGGATGTTGTGTGTTGATTTTGTAGTTTGTGTTTATTCTGATTTCCATTTATTTACAGACCATTATATGGGACTGCATTTTCCATTAACCTCTGCTCCCAAATTGGTGCTGAGCATGTCTTCAATTATTTTTCAGCTGCTTGCTTCTACTGAACATGCTTAAATGTATAAACGTAAGCAATTTAAAGCTTCATAGCTCAGCAAACACTAATTATTTTCACAAAAAAAAAAAAAAAAACATCACCTAATAAATTTTATGCATGCCACATTTCATAAGGATTGGTACAGGGATTTTTGCTAATCCTTTTCAAAGTTATAAGACAGGAAAAAGTAAATTTGGTGTTAAGCACTTAAAGGGACACTTAAGTCAAAATTAAACTTTCATGAATGAGAAAGAACATGCAATTTTAATCAACTTTCCAATTTACTTCCATTAACAAAATAAGCACAGTCTTTTTATATTTACATTAATTAAGTTACCAGCTCCTACTGCATGTGCAAAAATTCACAGAATATACGTGTTAGGCGTTATCTTATAACCCGAGGTATCACTTGACACTTAGCAGTATTCTACACCTTTAACTGGAACTGAATGGGTTACTTGGTGAGATCTCGGGAACAACAATCAGACAGGCAGCAAGTAAAGTCTAATCACTGTTCTGTTTATTATAAGGCATCACATACTTTTATAAACAATGGTTACAGTATATGGGGTTAAACAATGAAATAATCATAGCCACCCCATCTTACACAGTATGCTTGGAACAAAGAACTTCAATAAAAATAAAGAATAAAAAGGAGTATTTTTAGTGAGCGAGGAGTGTTAGATAAAAGTATACTTGGGCGCATCGCCAAAGACATAACAAGGCCATCGGACAAATTATTGGGATATAGGGGCATATGTATCAAGGTCTGGTGGAACTGATCAGACACTGCGGATAAGGTTCGCCAGACCTCGCTGAATACGGCGAGTAATATGGTTGCCGTATTCAACATTGCACCAGCAGCTCACAAGAGCTGCTGGTGCAACGCTGCCCCCTGCAGACTCACGGCCAATAGGCCGCCAGTAGGGAGGTGTCAATCAACCCGATCGTACTTGATCAGGTTGTATTGTGGTGATGTCTGTCCGCCTGCTCAGAGCAGGCGGACAGGTTATGGAGCATTGGTCTTTGTGACCACTGCTTCATAACTGCTGTTTCTGGCGAGCCTGCAGGCTCGCCAGAAACACGCGGCATCAAGCTCCATTCGGAGCTTGATACATATGCCCCAAAGTGTTCAGCTTCATATTTTTCTCACAGCATAATAACTACCTTATATTGAAATATAATGAACTCATCTTAAAATGGTAGGCTTACACAAAATTGATTACTAGAGATAAAATGGCGTCATTATTGTTATATATATATTCTTACAATACGTATATGTATTTATGATTGGCTGGTGGTTGTCACTTATATGCTTTCGGCATTTAACATTGCACAAGCAATTCTGGTAAACTGCTTGTGCAATGGTACTCCCTGCAGATTTGCGGCAGACCGCTGCTTCATAACTGCTTCATAACGACTGTTTCCAGCAAGCCTGAAGGCTCGCGTGGAAACAGGGGCATCAGGGGCCATTCGGCTCTTGATAAATTGGCCCCTAAGTGTTATTGCATTGTTTTTTTATCATGCATCCTCTTTTTGTCAGAGCATCGGCCACACTAACAGAAGGCTTATTTAGCGCGCTCGGCTCCCAGGATTTGTAATAAAGTTAATGCTGGTCCTGGGAACCGAGTGCATTAAGCCTCCTGTTGGTGTGGCCGAGGTTCTAGCAAGAAGAAGATCGGGTAAGCACTCTCTCCAGAGTGCATTAAGGTAAGTATTCTAGCTACAGGTAAACTTTTTCCTTTATTTTTAAAAAAAAATAAATGTAAATGTTTAACTAAAATTGAAAATTAACATTGTATAACTTATCTCTTCTATCCCGTACTTGGAGTATAATTTATTCCGCTGGCTATGTTTACATAGCTTTTCTAAAGCCTATACTTAAGAATAGAAAGTTTCAGTAATGGTAGGGATACCACAGGCAAAATCAGATATTTCAAATGCCAAAATGAAGGTAAAATAGATATTTATAAGCATTGTAATACACTCTAGCAGGTAAAATGGATTAATAGAAAAAAATTACGGTAAACCATTCCTTTAATTACTTCAGAAATAATAGAAAAAAATGTTTTCAATTTACAGCTTTTCTAATAATAGAAGCTACAGACATTTTTAAATAATTTTGTTCATGTCATTCAATTCATTTATTTAATACTCCAAATACCTAATGTAACCATTTTGTGATAGTGGTGAGTTGCAGTATATTATATTTTGGTGTCAAAAGCAAGTTTTTTTCACTTTGCATATGAAGCATACATGGTTATATATTATGTATGTTGTAGTAAGTCTACTTAAGAAATCTGGTATAAAATGAGATTAGTCATATGAAATGTGTATTTCTCAACTGCTAGCTGATAGTTAAAGGGATAGGAAAATCAAAATTAAATTTGCATTTAATTTAAGACACTTTTAAATTCACTTTTATCTTCAAATGTGATTCGTTCTCTTGCTATCCCTTGTTGAAAAATTATACGCACAAATCCTACACTAGTGGGAGCTATCTGCTGATTGGTGCCTACACAAATTGTCTCTTGTGATTGGCTAACTAGATGTGTTCATCTATCTCCCAGTAGTGCAATGCTGTCCCTACAGCAAACAATAACAAGATAATGAAGCAAATTTGATAATAGAAGTAAACTGGAAAGTTGTTTAAAATAGTATGTTCAATCCAAATCAGGAAATAAAATTTTGGAGTTTCCTGTCCCTTTAAGTTCCATTTTAAAACTGTTATATACATGTGGATTTCTTACGTTTTCTTCTTCACAGTTTAATTTTAATACATTTTTTCATTTTCTATAATCTTTTTAACCTTTTAGCTCTGCCTCTATACCAGCTGTTATTACTCATGACTCTAAGCTTGCCTAATAGATTTGCTAGAAAGCTTTTTCACTCTTAATTTTATGGTTGTATCATTTACTCATTGCCCTTTATATTTCTTGCTTAATTTTTCCTTCATTCTCATTTCAGTATGGATTTTTTAATTTTTTCTTTTAACGGTCCTAATTCATTCATGGGTATTATTTATGTTGGTACTTCATTTGCTTTATTATATATTATTAAAGTTAATTTTACACTGTCTATTTGTTTCAGTATTTCTAGTACATGTAGTCTTGTTCTTTTCAAGGGAAGTTTCTGATTGTAATATGAATGCTTTATTATGCACAGTAAAATAATTTTGCAATATATTACTATTATTTATTTTGCCCCCATTTTCTCTGAATTAAGTCTGAAAATGTATTTTCCAGTCCTGAAAACTGCAAAAACTCATGGCTGCATAACTTTACCACACATCTCTAGCTTGCAGTTTATTTTTATCAAGTCAAACAATGGTGATTTTGTTAACAGACTGATAGTTGCTAGCCTGGTAATCTGCAGACTCAAGTCTAGATTGGCTCCTCTAAATAAGGATAGTGTTGCTTGACCATTGAAAAACAATTAAAACAAACAAATGGCTAGATTACGAGTTTTGCATTATGGTGTGGTTCGGCTATACCACTGAAAAAATGGCCATTGCGCGCCACGCATATTACAAGTCGGCGCGGCATAGCTATACCGCAAGCATTTTATTCTAAGGAAACGTCCATTCTGCACTCAAAAAATAAAATTTTACAGGTTGTGCGGTCTGGCTAAAATGTTTACATTACATGCTATACCGACACGTTCCATTCCGTGATCTAAGACCAGTAGTTATGAAATTTGCAAAACAAAAATGTTTCACAAAACTCATAACTAAAGGGTTACAAAGTACACAAACAACCATAAACTACCTATTAACCCTTAAACCACCACCCTCCCGCATCTCCAATACTATATTACACCTATTATCCCCTGAACCCCCTGGCCCCCACTTTGCCAACACTATAATAAAGTATTAACCCCTAAACCTCCAACCCCCACTTTGCAACTAATAAACTAAACCTATGAACCCCTAAACCACCAGTCCCCCACATCGTAACTAATAAACTAAATCTATTAACCCCTACACCTCCGGCCCCTCACATTGCAAAAAACTAAATTAAACTATTAACCCCTAAACCTAACCCCCCTAACTTTAAATTAAAAGTTACAATACAACTATCTTAAAATAAATATAAACTTACCTGTGAAATAAAAAAAATCCTAACATTAAACTAATAATTAACCTAACATAACTATTCTAATAAAATAAAATAAAATAAAATACCAATTAAAAATCCTAAATTACATGATTAAAAAAATCTAACACTACGAAAAAATAAAAAACCTAAATTACAAATTTAAATAAACCTAATACTATGAAAAAATTGAAAAATCTAACATTACAAAAAAAAACTCAGTAAAATCATGAAAAATAAAAAAAACGCTAAGATTACAAAAAAAAAAAAAATTATCCAAAATAATAAAAATTACACCTAATCTAATAGCCCTATAAAAACAAAAAAGCCCCCCAAAATAAAAACACCCCCTAACCTAGCAATAAACTAAGGGCCTTTTGTTGGGCATTGCCCTAAGTTAAGCAGCTCTTTTATCTAAAAACATTACAAAGTCCCCCCTAAAAGTTAAACCCCCCACCCAACCAACCCCCCAAAATAAAAAAAACTAAATCTAAAAAAAATCCTAAAATACCCATTGCCCCTAAAGGGGCATTTGTATGGGCATTGCCCTTAAAAGGGTATTCAGCTCTTTTACTGCCCTCGAAAAGGCATTTAGCTCTTTTACTGCCCATCAAAACCCTAATCTAAAAACCAACCCAAACCCCCCCAAAAAAACCTAACACTAACCCCAGAAAATCAACTCACAGTTCCTGAAGTCTGGACATCCATCTTCATCCAGGCGTCGAGAAGTCTTCATCCAGGCGGCGACATCTTGATCCATCGTGGAGGCATCTTCTGTCTTCATCCCGGTGTCCTGGAGCTGTGGAGGCACGGAGCATCTTCAGTAGCTCTCATCCTATTGGCTAATTTTAAAATGTCAGCCAATAGGAATGCAAGGTACCCCATATTTAAACGGGTACTTGCATTTAAGCTTCAGTGTATAGCAGTGATCATACGAAGAGGATCCTCCATTAGGGAAGGGCGAATGTGTACATTTTTGAATTTCAAATGTTAGAATGAATGTTATTACCGAAATTCGAATTATAAATCCGAATGTTGATAAGAACGAATATTCTTAAAAATTATATAATCGAATGCTATTTACAGTTTTTGAATGTCACTTTCGAATTTGAATGTTTATAATTATATCGAATGTTCACATTCGAAATTTCGAATTTAACATTCTATTTAACAAATACTAGTCAGAAGTTCAATAGTTCATGTGGTAGGGCGTGAATCTAGTAAATTAATACATAATAGATACAAATATATAATTTTGAATGTTTCTATATAGAATATTGCATCATTTGAATATTACATTTAGAGAAAGCAATAGAAATACTATTACAAACATATAAATTTGAATTTTTCGAATTCGAATATTGCATAATTTGAATATTACATTTAAAGAAAGCATTAGAAATACTATTTAAAATATAAATTCAAATTTTTTGAAAAGAATATTTTCGAATGTAATCATAAAATTTGAAACCGAACATTTGAAAATCGAATGTTAGAATGTTATGTATACATTCGAAATTCGATTCGAACGAACGAATGTGTTAAAATTTGTTTTGTTTTTCGAATGTTGCGAGACATTCGCCCATCCCTATCCTCCATGCTGGATGTCCGTACCACCGACAAAGTGTAGGTGGTTGGAGGTGACATTGGGGGCAGCAGATTAGGGGTTAATAAGTATAATGTAGGTGGCGGCGATGTCGGGGGCGGTAGATTAGGGGTGTTTAGACTCTGGGTTTATGTTATTGTGTTAGGTGTAAACATAACTTTTGTTTCCCCATAGGAATCAATGGGGCTGCGCTACGGAGCTTTATACTCCTTTATTGCAGGTGTTAGGCTTTTTTTTAGCCGGCTCTCCCCATTGATGTCTATGTGGAAATCGTGCACGAGCACATAAAAAGAGCTCAAAGCAGCGCTGGTATTTGAGTGCGGTATGGAGCTCAATTTTGCTTAACACTGCAATATTGCCTGCTAACATCGGGTTTATGAAAACCTGTAATAGCGGCGCTATAGGGAGGTAAGCGGTTGAAACAACTTGCAAGTTAGTACCGAGACACTCATAATGCAAAACTCGTAATCTAGCCGAATGTTATACATATAATACAAACTCATGTACATACTTTAGCATGCTGTCACGGAAAGAAGCTACATTTTATTAAAAAATACCAAGAGAAACAGGTAAATCTGGCAATAGAAGCAAATGGAAACATTTTTTTTTAAAGCTGTAAACTGGTGGTTTTCATTTCCCTTTAAAGGGACAGTCTACTTCAGAATTGTAATTGTTTAAAATGATATATAATCCCTTTAAAACCCATTCCCCTGTTTTACATAACCAACACGGTTATATTAATATATATTTTTTACCGCTGTGAGTGTGTGTGTGTACCTTGTATTTAAGCCTTTGCAAACTGCCCCCTTATTTCAGTTCTTTTGACAGACTTACATTTAGCCAATCAGTGCCCTCTCACTTGTAACTCCATGGGCGTGGTCAAAATGTTATCTGTATGGCACACATGAACTAACACCCTCTAGCTGTGAAAAACTACCTTATGCATTGAAATAAGGGGCGGCCTTCAAGGGCTTAGAAATTAGCATATGAGCCAACCTAGGTTTAGCTTTCAACAGAGAATATCAAGAGAACAAAGCAAATTTGATGAGAAAAGTAAACTGGAAAGTTATTTAAAATTGCATTCCCTATCTGAATCATGAAAGTTTAATTTTGACTTTACTGTCCCTTTAAGCTTTTTTTGTTATACATTTACTTCACACACAAACACACACTGATATGGCTTAAGATCATAGATATGTCCTTTTATAGGATTTCATTGTCAAAATAAATATTTGTAAGTATTACTATTATGTTTAATATAACTTTTTTATTAAGTTTGTGCAAATCTTTTCAAAATGCCTACCTTGCTGCAATTAAGATATTTTTGTTATTTGTGGAAAGAAGCATTATTGCTCTTCTTTACCATAACTATAAAATATAAATTGTCTTTTTAACTTTACTGTACTATATTGTGAGGATGTTGGCAATATCCCTTGTAAATCTGTTTCAAATATGTCTACGTCATGTTCTTTTTTTTTGCAAATCTTGTTGGTATGACGTTTGTATGTTCAATGATTTGTTCTATTATTAATGTTTCTTCAACAGTTCTCTTGAATGTCAGATATTACCAAGCAATTATTTTGTTCTACTTTTTAATATTCTAGTGAAAATTACAATCCTTTATGAAAAATGTTTCAACTAATTACCAATAGAAAAGCAGCATTAAAATCTATGGGGATTTTTGTAGATAAATCATTTGATACATTTTTCTAAAGGATTTTGATTGACCCCATTATCTTCAACACAATGGGCTAAGTTCTGAGGGGTGCTCTATCATTTGTGCACAAGCAATATTGGAGTTTTAAGGTCGTTTGCGTGAAAGTTTAAGTCTGCTCATATTACAAGTTGAAAGTAAATGTGAACATGTGAGTGCAATCGTGATTTACACTAGAATGATTACCCTGACCTCAGAATTCTGGTTTACTGTTACGCTCAACAAAAAGTTTCACAAAACACATTAAAAATACACTTTAAAGTACAGTTACACTCATAATCTAATATCTAATAAAATTATTATAACAAAATTCATAGAAATGTTTGAAGGGCTCAAAGATATGATATCTCAGGTGTTAGAAATAGGACTGCAAACTGCTTTAACAGAAAAACATACATACATACACATGTCTAAATAAGTAAATGTATGTATGTATTTATATGTTTATATATGTTTTTACAGACATACTGTATATAAACACATAAATGCATATGTACATGCATATAGACATAAATATATTTTTATATATATATATATATATATATATATATATATATATATATATATATATATATTGTATTGTTTAACTGTGTATTTACTGTAAATATTATACTTTCCAATGTTCTGCACAGGATATATATAGTATTTTAAAATAGATATTTATATATATATACATATATATATATACATACATTAAATATATATATATATATAATAATATACAACTTCCAGCTTAACCCACCAAATGCCGACAGCCTGGGTGCAAAGATATGCCAAAATACAGGAACAGACGTTTGCACTCACAGGTCTTTTATCAAACTTTTAATGTGGAACGTTTTCGGGGTATTATAACCCCATCATCAGCATACAATTGTGATAATAATCAAACATTTTATAGTGTTTTACAAACAAAGTGTACCAATCACAAACCTCACATTTCCCCCAGCTTTCGCGGCAAAATTATCGGCAGTGGAACGCATAATGCGTTCCACCGTCTTGGCTAATACCGGAAGTTTGAAACGTCACTTCCGGTTAGTGCAAATGACAAGATTTGTTGTTTGAATGCATAAAATCCGTAATTTGCACTAACCGGAAGTGACGTTTCAAACTTCCGGTATTAGCCAAGACGGTGGAACGCATTATGCGTTCCACTGCCGATAATTTTGCCGCGAAAGCTGGGGGAGATGTGAGGTTTGTGATTGGTACACTTTGTTTGTAAAACACTATAAAATGTTTGATTATTATCACAATTGTATGCTGATGATGGGGTTATAATACCCCAAAAACGTTCCACATTAAAAGTTTGATAAAAGACCTGTGAGTGCAAACGTCTGTTCCTATATATATATATATATATATATATATATATATATATATATATATATATATATATATAGTGTATATATATATATATATATATATAAATAAAATATTTGTGCAAAAATGCATCAGACATATATTTAAACATCTCTTTAAGAATAAACAGAACATATTATGCTATGTGCAGAACATTTGGTTATGAAATATGCAAATTATCTTCTTATTTAGCACTTTTAAATAACCGTGATCGTGTATTTGCGACTTGTTGGTGTTAAGTTTTTTTAAACTTTTTCTGCTCAATTAACGTCTGTGGGGGGAATGCAATTTTGTGTTCGAGACTTCTGAAAGTTTATTTGTTACTGCAACGTTGTGAATGTGTGAACACTAACTTATAACTTCAGTGCGAATCTTCGAGCGCAAAAAATTCTAGCAGTTTAAAGGCTCAACACAAGTGCAAACTACTACTTCACTCATAATCGAGCCTAATGTTTTTTATTAAAATTCTGAAATACACATCTTTGTTTTCTTTTATAGATAAGTATCTCTCTGCTATTTATAGTCATTTAAAAAGATAATGGTCTATCAATATTTAACAATAATATACCAGAATAATATACCAGCCGTCTTCCTATTATTTATTGAAAGAAGATCCATGATAATGATTAAATACAATGTCTAAATTATAATAAAATTTATTTATTTGAATAGTTCTCTAACAAGCTAATTACCTATCAAGAGGAATATATGTTTACCCTGTTAACTGTTACTTACATTTTATACAGAAGCACAAGAAAATCTGTAGACATAAAAAAATAATTAATAAATGATTTATGCAAATGTTTGTAATATTAAATTATTTGTTATGGTTATGGTAGGTAGTCTTGCTGAATAAAATGAAAGGTGTCTTGGTAATCTCACAAAATGCCAACAAAATTCTAACCAAAACTGATATACTGTAAGTAATTACGTAAGTCAAAATGTTATCTGTGACAACATCATGGATTAAGTAATATATTATGGACCAGTAATATCATTAATGTTGCTGTCAGTAAAAGTACTGGGGCAGAGTTTATGGGCTCAATCTATCAAGCTGCAGATGCAACTTTGAAGTGAGCTGAGCTGGATATTTAACATCACACAAGACTTATCTGACTGTGGTGACTGAGAACCCCTGGTTTCACATTATTGGTGATAAATGTGGGCAGAACTTTGCTACCCGCTACCTACGATCACAGGCAGACAGATAACCTAACATAGAACCTGTCTGTCCGCACATGTATCATATTTATCTCCTGCAGATTTTACCTGCAGAATAGAACCAGATGGTTTGCCATGTGTACCCATATTTCTATTTCAAGTTTGGGTTTAAGAAATTGCCAACTGCAGGAAATGACACAATTTGTGTCATAACAGGCGAGACTTCACGTCAAAAAAAATTGCATCAATAAAGACGCAAGAAATGACGTGACTCGTGTCACAACAAGCGCAACCTTCGAGCCCAAAAAATCACGCCAAAAATGATGCAATAAATAGAAGTATTTTGCGCCATCGCGAGCCTAATTTGCCCACGAAAAATTGAAAAAAAACCAGACCAAAGTTACAACTAGCTGAAACCTCAGGTAAGTAAAAAATATATACTAAATTTCTCCCAAACATAATTTTCCATGCTGAAACTGTTAGACTGTAAAGGGAAATAAACATAGACCTGCCTCATGGCAGATATATGCAATATATATTTAAAACTTTAAAAATATAAAGTGCCAAACATAGCTGAGAGTGTCTTAACAAAAGATATATACTTACCTCAAGACACCCATCTACATATAGCAGACAGCCAAACCAGTACTGAAACATATCAGCAGAGGTAATGGTAGAGGAGTATAATGTCGTTCTGTAAAGGGAGGTGGCAGATGAATCCCCATGACCGAATTTACAGAGAGCCTTAGAATAGATTTCCCATAGGTGAAAACATGGCACATCCCTCAGACAAACACTGTACTTTGAGAGGAACTGGGCTTCAAAATGCTTAGAATTTATAGGCATTTTGAGGTTTGGGAAACTTTGCCCCCTCCAGGTAGGAATGCATATCCCATACATCACTAGCTCATGGACTCTTGCCACTTACATGAAAGAAATTGCCTACTGCAGATCTCAGGTATTATTGAAAAACATTATGAATTAGATTAATAAATAAAAAAAACAGTTTCTGTAAAGAAGTGTCCATGCTACTTACTACCCCATCTGCTACCCTCCATTTTGAGATTATAATCTATTGTTTTAGTGTTGAATTTTTTGTAAATGTGCTTAGCTTTGTTTTAAAAACCTTTTATATTCTTAAATGTTTCTATCATGTCACATTTTTGCCTTCTCTCTTCTAACAAATACATATCACTATCATGAAGTATTTTATTGAAAAATGTTTTATGCAATAAAGTGAGAGTAAAATGTTTCACCACTTAAAGTAATTATGGTATTTTTCTGCACTTGATACTTCAATTAGTTGTATAATGAAATACTTTCTCTTTAACCCTATATTATTTATTTAAACCCAATTAATTTTAATTTCTCTTTTGCATGTTAATACCAACTATCTAATTATATTAATCATTAACCAAAAAGATATGTAGAACAAGCTTTCTATCAATAGATACAGAACATTTATAATAATTTATCACAAAATGTACTTTCTTGTTAAAAAAATATAACACATGCAGTGCTGTTAATTGTCATTATTGTACTTCCTGTAGCCCAAAAAAAATTTTTTTTAAAAAAAATATTGACAGAAAAAAAAGTATTTGGTTTAGATATTTATATATTCAGTGTGTTTTATAGTGCTGTCAATGTTTTGTCACAGCTTGAGGTACAAAAATAAATCAAATGTAGGCTATTCACTCTTCCTTTCAAGCATTTCTCCATCTTATAGCTACTTCACTAAGTTTGTCACTGGTGTCAAATAAGGTTACTAGCACAGAATAACATTTAACTTTTAATAGATTTTTATACAATAATAAGCTTTATCAGAAAGTCTGCACTTTATGGAGATATTTGCTTCACAGCAGACCATAGTAGGCACACTCTACAAAAACAAATATGGAAAGTTAGAAAAATAGAACACATCTATATCATATTATTTATAATAATAACAATAATAATAATGTTACAGAAAGAGTCAGTTCTAATCTAGGTGGTTATCATGGTGGATCATTTGTGTTGGTTCAATGTTCAGGGTAGATGGGATATATATGATAGGGGAAACAAGAGATACATTTAAGTTACTAATTTATATGTGTTCTCTGAGTAATTAGATATTCAGGGAACAGTTACATGTATTATGACAGATGTATTTAAAATGTATTGGAAAGGTAAGAGTGGAAAGGCAATTAAGGTAGTATTAGATTACAGCAATCAAGAAGATGAGAGGTGATTAATGCCTGGATGAAGTTAGGCATTAGGACGTGATGAATTTTGGAGATTTTACAAAAGTGAGTGTGGGAAAAAGTAAGTATATTTATATTTAAAGGGACATTAAACCCAAATTTTTTCTTTCATGACTCAGATGTAGAATACCATTTTAAACAACTTTCTATTTTACTTCTATTATCTATTTTGCTTCATTCTCTTGATATTCTTTCCTGAAAAGCATATCTAGAGAGGCTCAGTAGCTTCTGATTGGTGGCTGCACTTAGATGCCTCATGTGATTGGCTCACCTATGTGTATTGCTATTTCTTTAACAAAAGATATCTAAAGAATGAAGCAAATTAGATAATAGAAGTAAATAGGAATGTTCTTTAAAATTGTATTTTCTATCTGAATCATGAAAGAAAATGTTGTGGTTTAATGTCCCTTTAAGATCATTAAAAGAGAGAGTAATGTTGTGTGAGGATTGATTAATTTTTAAAGTATTGAAAGGATAATATATAGTAGTGGATTTGTTCTAGAAGGTGGTATTAATAATATTTAGTGGACAGGACATACATACAAATGTCATGTTTTGAGTACATGATATCAAGTACAGCTAAGGGGATTTATAGGAAAGTCATTTAAGGAACACAACATCTACAAATGTGTTTTTAAATTATATTTTAATGTTTGATTATGAGTCACGTAAGATATTAAAGAAGGAACAGAAGGTGTCCTAGCCACTTTTCCAGTAAGCTCCCCACAAGCTTAAAGGAACACTGAACCCAATTTTTTTTTCTTTCGTTATTCAGATAGAGCATGCAATTTTAAGCAACTTTCTAATTTACTCTTATTTTTAATTTTTCTTCGTTCTCTTGCTATCTTTATTTATAAAATAAGGCATCTAAGCTTTTTTCTTGGTTTAGAACTCTGGACAGCAATTTTTTATTGGTGGATGAATTTATCCACCAATCAGCAAGGATAACCCAAGTTGTTTACAAAAATGGGCCGGCATCTAAATTTACATTTTTGCATTTCAAATAAAGATGCCAAGAGAATAAAGAAAATTTTATAATAGGAGTAAATTAGAAAGTTGCTTAAAATTTCATGCTCTATCTGAATCACAAAAGAAAAAATTTGGGTTCAGTGTCCCTTTAACATACAAATTTCACACAAGTTTTAGAGAATGAAAAAGGGCGCTTTGACAAGGAGTAAATATCAAAGTTTTTCTATACAATTTTAAATAAATCCAAAACACTTCTGACTATAAAGATAATTTTAATTTTATGTATAGAAAAAGTATA
This sequence comes from Bombina bombina, assembly GCF_027579735.1. NCBI lineage: Eukaryota > Metazoa > Chordata > Amphibia > Anura > Bombinatoridae > Bombina > Bombina bombina. The sequence continues at coordinate 657,072,352 of NC_069500.1, forward strand.
AATATATATATATATATATATATATATATATATATATATATTCAAATTTTAAAAAACAATTGCATGTTTATAGCAACAGTGTTAACAAACCATAGCAATATATCAACAACAATGTAATAGCAGCATTTATAGCAATAATGTATCTGTGTTAGTCTAAACAGCACAACTGTGTCAGTTTATACAGCACTAATTATGCAGCAAAAAATAAACCTTTTTTAGATTTCAAAAGGTATTAAGCATAAAGAACATATATATATATATATACACAGGTAGCCCTCAGTTTACGCCGGGGTTAGGTTCCAGAAGGAATGGTTGTAAATCGAAACCGTTGTAAACTGAAACCCAGTTTATAATGTAAGTCAATGGGAAGTGAGGGAGATAGGTTCCAGGCCCCTCTCAAAATTGTCATAAGTAACACCTAATACATTATTTTAAAGCTTTGAAATGAAGACTTTAAAAGCTAAACAGCATCATAAACCTAATGAAATAATCACACAACACAGAATATATAAATAAACTAAGTTAAATGAACAAAAACATTTGCTAAACAGCATTATAAACCTAATAAAACAATCACACAACACAGACTTCACTTGCATTTTTCTGCAAACAGTTCTTTCTATGCATTCCAATCTGGACTGATTTATAGACAGGAAGATCTTGTTCCTTTGAAATCTGCAGCTCAGGTCTGGTTAAACTGATTAATTTCAGCTTGCTTGGCTTTGCTGCAACACAAGCGATCAGCTCCACCTACTGGCTATTTTAATAAATGCACTGCTTCTCAATACTTTTCAGTAGCAGTCACAAGACTGGAAAAAAGGTTGTTATTCTGAAACTGTGTAAATTGAACCGTTGTAAAACGAGGTCACCTGTATATATATTCAAATTTTTAAAAACAGTTGCAGTATATCAACAACAATGTAATAGCAGTGTTTGTAGCAACAATTTTAACAAACCGTAGCAATATCTCAACAATGATGAAATAGCAGCATTTATAGCAGCATTGTATCTGTATTAGTCTAAACAGCACAATTGTGTCAGTTTATACAGCACTAATTATCCAGCAAAAAATAAACCTTTTATTTTTACTAGAATATTCATATATTTCAAAAAGTATTAAGCAAAGAAAAACAATATGTTTTAAAAAAAACAGGGACATCTCACTTTAGATTTGCTAGCGTTAAAAAATATACCACCTAAATAAAAAATGGTTTTCCCACCTTAAATTCAAAAGAGCCTTATTACTCATAGGTATTTGTATTTTTAAGTCTTTTTAGACAAAACGATATAAATGTGTGTTGGCCTTGATAAGTCTTTTATGGACTTTATGGACTTTAGGATATCAGTTCCCAGAAACTTTGCCGTTCAGTCCCTAATGTCACTATGTGACTATCTCAGCAGCTTTCCAAACCAGCTTTTTAACAGCTTTTCCAAAACAGCCTTGCTGCGTGTAAATAACAAAACCTCTTGGCCAGAAAATGATATACACAGACTGGTTCAACGTTACCTCACCAGCAGCAGGATTGTGGTCCCTCCTTGGAAGGATATGAGTCACTAACAGCATTGGAGTCTTAAAAATCAGGTTTTAAAACGGGATTGTGCAATCATAATTTTCACAGGAACTTATTGAAATTTGTTTCCATCTGCACCACTGCTAAACCATCTAAAGGCATTGCTTACATTGTCATGATGGGTAGACTATGGGGTAGATTTATTAAAGGTTGAGCAGACATGATTCGTTGTAGCGAATCATGTTTGCTCTGCCTTGCTAAATGCCGACAGCATACGCTGTCAGCATTTAATATTGCACAAGCATTTCTAGTGAAATGCTTGTGCAATGCCACCCCCCACAAACTCGTGGCCAATCGGCCGATAGCAGGGGGTGTCAATCATCCCGATTGTATCTTACGACCTCTGCTTCTTAACTTCCATTTCAGTAAAGCCTGAAACGATGGGCATAGAAGGCAGCATCCACTGCTTAATAAATCTACCCCTTTGCATCATTTTTGAACTCTTGGTCACAAAGATGTGTTCCAGTTTATAAGTTCCATAATAAGTTCCATAATGTATACGTGAGCACCAAAACACACTGTTGTGACTGTGTTTGGAATTAGCATGCATGAAGATGTGTCCCCTTTAAAAACCCAGTTACGAAGCTACAATCTCATTCTAGGCATATAGGATGTTACAAAGCAGCAGGTTCATGCTTTACAAATTCAATTATGTTAAAGTGGAATATAAGAAGGTATCGTAAGTCATATCCATAGACACATGTAGTCCCATCTTGTTTTCTGATCATGCCAAAATGGAAATGGTGCTTTGACAAGCAATAGATATTCATATTTAAAAAAAACAATTCTTAATATTGTTAATATAGTTAATCAGTGTTTAGGATTCAAATTACAGTAGGTTAATGTCACAAATGTAAATGGTTATTACCTTGCGTAGTGAACAAAGAGTTATCTTGAATAGATCTATATAGTAACCTGAAGAGGTGTGAAAGGACTATTGTATCAATCAGTTTTGGCAACCTCCCAGTGTCTATTTTGAGAACAGTTACTTTACACATATAAAGATTTTCTGTTAAAAAGCTGCGGCCATTTAATAAACAAATCGATTTTCCATAGTGATCACCCAAGAAACTCAATGACCAATTTGGTAAAAAATCCCAAAGCAATTTTGGGAGCAAATTTATGATAGATTGTGATTGACCCCACAGTCTGTAGGACTCAAGGTAAAACCAAGGCACTGTAAAAAAATAGTCCCTGGGGTCAGCTTAGTCCATAGTCCATAGGCTTTCACATAATTACATTGAAAGTGAGAGTGAGGTGGTCCATTGCATTAATATCATGCATAGTCCCCAGTATTTTATATTTCAGGGGTGCATTTAACAATGTTTCGGATAGATAATTTCAAAAGAGTTAGTTACTAAGGTACAGAAGGTTAAAATTGAAAATATTACAATATCAGAACATGCTCCAGTTTTATTAAATTTAGAAAAAAAATTAAACCTTTTGGTAATTTATTTTATATATTCGAGATATTTAAATACATCAAAAGATTTTGCCCAATATTTAGAAAATAAGTGGGAGAAGTATAAAGTAAATAATCAACAAACTTGTAGAGATCCAATTGTTTACTGGGAAGCAGCTAAAGCTACGTTAAAATCTAATATAACCAGATGCCTTGCGAAATTAGTTTTATAAAATGTTGAGAAATAAGATGAAAGGACTCTTATATAATGTTTATTTAAAATATTATGAAGAAAAAAATTAACAAATTTCTAAATTTGCCAGTCTTGCAAATATTATATCCATAAACAGAATAAAGATCCTTTGTTACCTGAGTCTTATAGAATTATATTTCAGCTAAATTACACATTTTTAATGACAATCTTATCAGAGAGATTCAAGAAAATACTCCCAGAAATTATACATAATGATCAAACAGGCTTTATGAAAGATAGACAATCATTTCATAATATAACGGTTAATAATTTATTTTGGTCCCAAAAAGGGAAAAAATCTGCTCTACTTGGGCCTTTCTGCTGTCATTGGATGTGAAGAAGGCCTTCAACAGAATAGAATGGTTGCACTTATTTAGATCCCTGGAAGAATTTGGTTTTGAAGGTACCTTTTCAAACTTTGTTAGAACAATATACACAACATCTGGGGCTCATGTTTTGAATTATGGAACTCTATTTCCAGAGGGGATACAGGGCAGAGGGACTCGACAAGTTAGTTCAATGTCACCCCTTCTTTTAAATCTTGTGTTGGAATCATTGACTATAAGATTAAGATTTATATTTCCTGCGATATCTTTGAATAAAGTTGCTGTAAAACTTGATCAAAGAACCTTATACTATTTGTTGAAAAGCCTTTAATTTATTCCAACTCAATTTTATATGTTATTAAAAATGTTGGCAATATTTCAAGCTCTAAAATTAATACAGCAAAATCCCAGAAAAAAAATCTATAAAATCTATATATCCATTTCAAGAAGCCAAGGATTATATCATATATCTTGGGATCAAGATTAGGTTAAATCCAAATAAAATGTATAACTTAAATGTAATGCCTATATTAGATCAAAAAGAGAGAGAGACCTAGAAAAGTAGAAGCAGTACATTGAATTAAAATGATTGCTTTACCCAAATTACTATATTGGATGTAAATGTTTCCATTTCTATTGGTTGAAAAGTAATTTAAGAGAATAAATAAAGCTTTCCGGAATTTTTTATGGAAGATTAACAAACCACGAATAAGTCTCAATAAATTGTATTCACCATAACTTAAAGGACTAGGACTACCAAACATCAGATATTATAATTTGGCCTGCCTGTTTAAAACTAATGGTTTATAGGGATTTAAAAAAGACCTTTCTATTTCATACATCCGCACATAAATTGTTTAAGGATATTAGATTAATGTTTTTGTATAAAGACATTGGCCTCTAGTTATCAACCTGTCTACTTACCTGCATTCGCCGGCCTCAATACGCTCGCCTAAGATCGCCTAACATCTCCGCCGCGGACCTGAATACGTTCGGCAAATTTATCAAGAAAGCTGTCAAAAAGCCGTGCACCAAGTACGGTGCAATGAGCAGCGGACTGTTGTTAACTAACAGTCATCGATCTCGCTGCTCATCGGCTTATTCGCAGCTTTTTTGCTAGCCTGTCACTAAGCACCCACACTATACTATACTGTTTTACCCCCTATACCTCCGCTCCCGGAGACCCCCGCACCTAAATAAACTTATTAACCCCTAAACAGCCGCTCCCGGACCTCGCCACAACTATAATAAATATATGACCCCTAAACCGCCGCTCCCGGATCCCGCCGCCACTATAATAAATATATGAACCCCAAAACCGCCGCTCCCGGACCCCGCCGCCACCTATATTATATAATCTTCCGTCCCCTATACCGCCGCCACCTACATAAAGTTATTAACCCCTATCCTGCCGATCCCGGACCCCGC